>NC_136880.1:39231500-39831500 GCF_949152265.1 Phoxinus phoxinus | reverse complement strand
TATTCTTTGCTGGAAACAAGCTCCGTGTGTCGAATGTCAATATCAGAAGTAAATGTGACAGTTTTACATTTCCATAATGTCAAAATCAGATGTTTGTTACAGACTTAATTTAATAGCAAATGCCTTTTTGTCTTGTTTTTCAGTAAAAATATCTAAACATTCTTAAATTAAATGAATTTACTTGAAGAGCATGCAAAATGAAAGTGTTATTTTCTGAAAAAGAATGAATTAAAAATGAACAATACTTCTACAGCATTTATTAACATTAGTTATTAGATAATTGTAACATTTACCAATTCATTATCAAAATCAAAAGTTGTATTTGTTAACATTAGTTAATGCACTGTGAACTAACCTGAACAAAAAAGGAACAGCATTAACAAATAAATACTGTAACAAATGTATTGCTCATTGTTAGTTCATGCATTTTTTTCTTACCAAACGGACAGGTTTTTTTTTTCTTTTTTTGAAGATACAGACATACTTTTTTTTTTTTAATATCTGTAATGAAAAAGACAACAATACTAAGATTTGTTCTTTTGCAGTGACTAACATTCAATTAGCTTAGTACAATCTCAATAGCAGTAATAAAATAAGTTGAAAATGGCTTGTGTGACTGCCATATCACTGAGCTTTACATCACAGGTTTTATGTTACATAATAAGAGCATTAATCACTGATAGATCAAAAGATGAGCTTTCATGTACCGTAATATCAGTAAATAAGCCAAGAGCAGAGCTAAATCCAACAGACATTAAAACCTTGTGCACACATGTACCTTGGACCCAAAATAAACAGTTACTCACACTCTCTGGAACATTTCAAATCCAGGAAACGCTTGCAGAACAGATTCAGACACTAAACAATCGTCAAGTCTATATTGCTAAAGACTCATGACATCACCAAACCTCTCAAAAAGATATAATATATCTCTTATCCCTGAATCTGATATTCCTCCCCAGTCCCCTCAGACTCTTGTGTCCCTCAGCTTTGTTATATATTGAACTTTCCTGCCACGTCCTCACAAGATTTGAGAAGAAAACATTTGTCATTTGTCCAACACATGATGAGAAGGTATCCGTCATGTTCTCATGAGACTCGTTGGCAGACATGCGGTATAAACAATCTTTCTGACCTCTCCCGAACCATTGAAGGGGAACTGATGCTGACGGTCATTCAATAATTATACAGATTATAAAATGAAAAGATTAAAGAAAAGGGGCACAAATTGAACATAAATCCTCATCAGACCATTTTCACTGTAAAAAACATTTGATCAAAAATCATGACAACAAATGGTTTTCCATTACGGTACTTTAACTCGTCAAAATAATTTAACCAATTTTAACTTCTTTTTTTTAAGCTATAAAAGACTCAACTATAGGCAAGACTTTTTTAAATGATTGAAATTACTACACAACCAGTTTGATTATACCAAATTTAAGGCAGCAACTGAATTTAAGTTAAGTTGAATTAAGTTTTTTTTTTTAAATTTTTTTCAGTTGTTTACATTGTTTTGTATATTATTATTTGGGTAACATCACAAATGATGTTTGCAAAAATGTTTAAATAATCTAATCTAATCTAATCTAATGCAGTGTTATTTTATATTTGATTATTCAATTTCTGTACCCGAATACCGTTACACCATACCTGAAAATATTAAAGTCGTGTTTATTTAATTTGTTTAATCTTTGTTCTGTTGTATTTATTTGTGCAGTTGCGCACACTAGTCAGCAGGACTGACAGATTCAGGATTTATTATCGATTTATTATTGAATGCCAAATTCATAAATTATCACTTTGGTTCATTGGACAGGCAATAATATAAAATAATAATAAAAAAGAAAGTCCAGCCCACCGAGAATCCCGATGCTCCCGATGGCCATTCTGGGCCAGCACCACCATATTTGTGTTTCATATATAATATTTCAGAAATGTAACGTATGCCACGTTAAAAACAAGTTAAGAGTGGTTTATTGTAGAAGAACGGGACAGAACAGGATCTTGCACAAGAACATTGTACAAGCAGTACTGAAGATCTGAAGCTAATGCATGAGTAAACAATGATCAAATACACCGTTGAGCAAATGTTATCGAGCCTTGAGTGTTTAACACAGTGAACACAAACTCTGGGAATTCCTTAATTACTGGACATGATTCACTCCTGAGTGCATGACAAGTATATAAGAGATGCGAGATACACACAAGTGCTTATGAACTTATAAAACTCACACTGTCGCTTAGGAGGTAAGTTTTCACATTATTATCCAATACACATGAGATATCTGCACTACTTTAGCCTTAGAGATCAGTTGTAGGCTAAACTGCACAGATTTAATGTTTTAAATTTAAATTTAAAGGGGCTATGTGGAGTTTTCAGTGGGATCTAGCGGTGATGTTTCAGATTGCAACCAATACGTTTACAAGCGAGTGCGCGTGCTTTTTGTTTGTTTTTTAATTATAATTATGTTGATTTTGTGTTGGGCTGGTCGTTTCTTAGTATTAATGCAGGTCTCGGTCACGTCACTGGATTTCCCGGCAAATCCGACCCGGAGACTTCACATAGAAATAGGAATACTTGCTTTCAGAGGTAATAGCAAAACCCGCCAAGTGGATCATTTTATTGTGAGATTACAACCCCTTCACACACAGGCAATACAAAATGGATTCATTTTAGTAGAAAAACTCCACATAGCACCTTTAATCAGTATACAATTTAACACTTTTGTATAATTTGACGCTGTCTGTAAAGTTTTATAATTTGCCTGGTGAAAACGTAAGCTTAATCGCGTAGTAAATTAACACCAAAAAATCTCTTCAACCTGACACATGAATTGAGGAATAATTCATGTCAAATCATTTTGCAATAGATAAGATTAGGGGTTTGTTCAAAGCTCTAACACTGTGTATTAACAGTGATGCTGGACATGCAAGAACAGAGTAGTTCATTTTCCTTTAACGCCATGCTGTTTGCTATAAGCATCACTGGACACCCAGACAGCAACATAGTGTCGGCCCAGATCACGCGGATTTCACATGTACCGCCGGATCTGGGCCGCTGTGTGGGCAAGCTGATCGGCCAAAAATGAAATTCCCCCACAGGCATAATCTCAACTCAGATACTGATGAGTGTTGTTATTAATAATAATTATTATTATTTTCTCAGTCAGCTCTAATCAACAGAATAATGAAGACTTTGCTGGTGGCTCTTGTTCTTGCTCTGGTGTTGAACTATGGTGAGTTAATAACCACATAAAAAAAATTAAAACGTACCCTATTGTCTCAGTATGTTACTGAGTATGTTAATGTGATTTGTACATTACTTAAAAAAATTAATTGAAAAATTTACTTTTTTTTCCCCATTGATGTCACATGACTGCAGTTTCTGGCTCCAAATGAAGCTAGTTAGAACGGTGTCTGTTCTACAGATCATAAACGAAACGATGTTCCTAATCTAACGAATCTGACTGTGCAAACTATTGATACAACATAATCATGTTGTGACTGAAAAATCCCCATACTAAAATTTCGCAATACTGTTACTATTTCTTACAGAGAGGTTTAAAAAAAGTTGTACATCAGTGCTGATTTATGCACATGTGTGCTAATCTATTGCAGGATCTGCACTGAAATGCCACCACTGCGTTCCTCAGTCTGGAACACGCTGCACGTCATCTCAAGAGACCTGTGGCATTGGAAAAGATGCCTGTATAGCGGCCCGATTCAACTTCCCTCCCTGTGAGTTTAAACTTTAAACTTTCTCTCAGTTTCACACTAAGAAATGCATATAAATGTCCTTAAAAAAAAGTATTTATTTTTTATTTTTTATAAAATGTATTAAATCTTTATTTTTTATTAATTGTAAAATATTGAAAATAACAAAGAATGAGGAGGTGTGTCTAAACATTTGACATGAACCAGGATTTTTATAATTAACTAAAACCTTAAAACATTTTTTTATTTTTTTTATTTTATTGAAATTGTCACGAGTGGATTGCAGCAAGCATGAACGGAGTAACAAACGAACAGACTTTATTTATAATCCGCGCAACATCCAGAAGCGTAGGAGAGAAAGCAAAACCACAATATCTACAAACAAGAACTGAGGAAGGATTGAACAGGGAGTGTATACGGTATACATGGCAAACAAACAAAGAGACACAGGTGATAATCATAAGTAACCATAGAAACAAACGAGTACACAATCAGTAACCAAGGAAACCAAAGCTAAACAGAACTGGGAAACAGATGCTGTGTCAGAAATCGAATACTTCCCTTCTAGTAAAAAAAAAAGCCAGTTGCCAAGGAAACATTTCTTATTTTTATTTAGGTTAACTTGATGTATGAAAATAACTAAAAATTAAACTGAAATAAATTAATTTTACATGTAATTAAATTAATAATATCTAGAAATATACAATAAAAAAAGACAAAATTACTAAACCTTGAACTAAAAATGAAAATGGAATAAAAAAACAAAAAAAAACCTAAATTAAACTATTAATAGAAACTATATTAGTATATCATTCAAACTAAAATAACACTTACAGTGACGCTACCAAACAGAAGCAGCTGTAGTTTGATTCTTTGCATTTCATTACAGTATATGCAGATAAATGTTCACTTTGTGATTAGATCAAGTCATGATGTTCATAAACTGCTTTTATTTCTGTGTTTGATATAGTCATGGGCTTTCGGAGATGTAGCAGTAAGACAGAGTGTGCTGTTCTCCAGAATAACACCGCCATGAAGATGAAATGCTGCCAGTCGGACCTCTGCAATAACGTGGTCATTTTGTAGAATATAAAACTGCTAATAAACCTTTTATGTTTAGGCTACAATACAGTTCAAGTCAAGAGGCTTCACCAGCTCTCTGATTTATAGGGTTTATTCACGGAAAAATACAATAAATGTTTTACTCACATTGTCAGAATGTCCTCTGCTTTTTGATTCATGCAGACAGTGATACTGTATATTCCCTTTTTTCAGGCTTTTATTCACATATTAACATTCATTAACTCACACAGTTGTGGTAAACAGAAGCTCGAGGATGTTCGCGCTTGAAGTGGGAGAACCAATGAGATTCATTCTCGTGTTACGCAACACGTTTGAGCTTCAGCAAGAACCAATGAGGTTCATTCTCGTGTTACGCAACACGTTTGAGCTTCAGCAAGAACCAATGAGGTTCATTCTCGTGTTACGCAACACGTTTGAGCTTCAGTGAGAACCAATGAGGTTCATTCTCGTGTTACGCAACACGTTTGAGCTTCAGCAAGAACCAATGAGGTTCATTCTCGTGTTACGCAACACGTTTGAGCTTCAGCAAGAACCAATGAGGTTCATTCTCGTGTTACGCAACACGTTTGAGCTTCTGGAAAACGTTTGTTCTCGCACCTCAAGCAGGTTCGGTTGAGCTTCTGTTATATTCACTGATCAATGTTTATATGTGAATTAAAGCCTAAATTAAATCTGTTCAATCATCATATAAAGAGATTGAGTCTCTTCAGAAAGTTTGGACTAAACTGCTTAATTCATATGGATTATAGTTTTATGATCTCTTTATGATCTGTCAATGGAGAGAAATCTCAGATTTCATCAAAAAGATCTTCATTTGTGTTCTGTGTAATTACATTCTTACGGGTTTTGAACGACATGAGAGTGAGTAATTGATGACACAATTCAACAGTAAATCCATGTAAACCTGCAGCTTCCAGTCCAGACCACTTGGTGTCGCTCTCACCTCAAACCTAGTTTTTTTTTTTTTTTTTTTTTTTTTTTTTACAATTGCTAGGTCATATTTCTCAATACTTAGGTCACTTTTTCAAAACTCTTCCCACAGTGAGTGAGCACAACAGCAGTTTATGGAGACTAAACTATGAATAATTTATCATTGCTTTGGCACAAAATGCATTTAATGACAAAATCTTTCAAATTAGTCTACATGAAATATTTTCTCACTTAGACACAGACACCACCAAAACTATGTACATACAGACCAACATGACATGATTACATACTCTTTTCAAAACCTAACATAATACAAAAATGAATAAGACAGCAATTTGCTACATTTCTTCAGTAATATCATATTGAAATATATTCTGAATCTAAAAATGAAATACCGTACTATCATTCGATATTCTTGTGGATTACTTCTTATGAATCAGTTGTGATTATATTACTGTAATTCCTTTTCTATGTAAAGCACTGTATGAAATGTGCCATTTACTGTAAATACAGTAAACTTGCCTTACTATCTATACAAACGGGGAACAATGTTTGTTCTGTATAAATATGCAACATGATGTAAAATATACTGCAGTGAATTGTAAACAGTAGGCTAATGTTTCATTCTTGTTTTGTGAAGACATTTTACAAAAGAAAACATTGTGTAATGCTACATGTTGTTCGTGTTTTTTAGGCCTTTGTTTAATGAGCGACACATTGTGTTTGTTGGATGAAACCTTTGCTAGTGAAGAATGGGTTGATTTGAGATATGAATGAAAGTGTTTTGAAAGTGAAATTAACAGCTGTGCAAAGATGAAAGTTGGTTAGAAGAACAGCATAAAGAGTTTTGAAAAAGTATTGAGAAATCAGTCCTAGTAATTGTAAAAAAAATGAAAAAATACAAAATTAGCTAAATTTCTACAGTAGGCCTAATACCATTTTGAAATATGTTCCAAATATAAAAAATTAAAGACTGAACAGATACACAGGTGTTAGTCCTTTAATTTCATTACCGTGAAAATAACATGAGGTGATGTTAGGAGAAGACATAGAGTGTGTAAAAATGAAAACATACAAATGTGAATTTTCAGTTTACATATAAACACTGATTATAGCGTGTCTGATAAAACCATGGGACAAATATACCAGTCCTTTGCTCTCTTTTATTTTAAGTTCAGGATTATTAATGGGTACATGAAGTTCATGGATTCACATAGAGCAGATTCACAAGATACAGTATGTGAACGTGTGAATGAGTGAACACACACACACACACACACACACACACACACACACACGGCTGCAGGAGCGGCTGTGTCCTCACTGCACAGATAATCAAGTGTAAACAGAGCTGCACTTTCTGACATCCTGTCCTAATTATACACACATTAGGGACACTTTCTATCCCCATTTCACAACCCACCAGAAATACCTCCATCAGAAAACAGATGGACAAACTCCCAGACCAGCTAGGAGAAAGCCCAGCAAGCTCAAACCTGGCTGCCAGGTGTGTGTGTGTGTGTGTGTGTGTGTGTGTGTGTGTGTGTGTGTGTGTGTGTGTGTGTGTGTGTGTGTGTGTGTGTGTGTGTGTGTGTGTGTGTGTGTGAGAGAGAGAGAGAGAGAGAGGCTGCCAGGTGTGTGAGTTCCTGTCACGACAAAAGAGTGTGTTTTTTTATTGTATAGTGTTATTAATGCTTAATAATGCTTAATTAAGGCAATGTAAAGATTTTTTTTTCACCATGCCAATAAAGCTTTTGTATCTTAAACATTGAAAGGACTCAAAGGACATGTTTGGGTGTCCATTCATTCAAACACACACACACACACACACACACACACACACACACACACACACACACACACACACACACACACACACACACACACACACACACACACACACACACACACACACACACACACACACACACACACACACACACACACCAATGCAAAATAAACAAAGTAAGGAAGGAGTGTCTACTTATAGACCTTGACCAGTGGTGTGTGTAGATTTGGTAGTGTAGTTTGCTTGGATATATATATATATGGGTCGGAAAAAAGGTAAGAAAACTGTAAAAAGTTTAAAGGGTCGAGGTCTGGTTGAGTTGCGTTAGTAGTGTGTGGTTGAGTTGCTTTAGTAGTGTGTTGAAACTCGCTGCTATGGGAAGGGGTGTGACATTTCCCAAACACACTCAAAACGCTTGACCAATCACAACACACTGGTCCAGCCAGCCAATCAGAGCACATTGCGCTTCATAGAGACAGGGACTAAACTGAGCGTTACTGAAAGACTTGGAATAGAGGTGCTGCAATAGTGTAAAATATGTGAATAGTAATGTGTTTTTTGTGTGTTTTTGTTTTTACATTCAAGCATGAAAGCCTAATAGGTAGGTCCCAAAACAAACTCCAGCCCTAATATTCAAGATCTTCAGAGTAAGGCAGGAGTTTGATCAGGCTTTGAGCTAAACACTGCAGGGCTAAAAAACATTATCCACATGTAAACTTTTCATCAAACGTTCCAGTAAATGTTGCTTAAGCACATTTAATACGATAAGGGAAAGACAAATGTATCTTTTGTTGCACAACTGGAAAAGACCAGATCAGAATCAAAACAAAAGTTACACAACCACACTGACCCAATAAACCAATAAAAGTGGCACGTATCATCTGAAACTGAGCCAGGAATACACAATGATCAAATTGTGTTACTAGTTTCTTTGGCCTGAATCCAAAGATTCCGGGAACTTTACAGCATCACAGTATATAAGGGACACACAACACAGGTGTGTATCAACTATTCAGCTCTGCTTCACAGTCAAGGTACGTTTACAGCATTATGCAACTTTGTTGTGTATATATATATATATATATATATAATTGTATGAAAATAAGTATTGGACCTTGACAAGCATAACTGTGTTTTAATAACTCTTTGACAGTCCTATTGTTCTCTGATTAGAATAAGAAATGAAAAGATAATTTAACAATAATTTAGAGAAAACTGTTACGTGCGTGTCATTTCTCACCCTAAAATCTAAATAACTGCATTTTGCATTGTAACATATTTTCATGAAAACAACTATATTAAATAATACTCCTCATTATGCAATAAATTGAAGTAGTTATGAGAATCATACTTTAAAGGGTGCATTAAATGTTTCATAACTGTTGTCAAAGAATGAGCATGGCTGATACTTTAACACTGTTCTAATAACAAATACGATTGATTAGTAAATGGAATGTGTGTTTTTTTTTTATTATGATTATGACTTAATGTATCTATTCCATTAAGTACTGATTATGATTTATTCAACAGAATGATGAAGGCTCTGCTGCTGGCTCTTGTTCTCACCCTGGTGTTGGCGAACGGTGGGTTTGCGTGTTTAATGGCAGAAGTCCAGTGTCTCAGCACAGCCGTAACTATGTCCTTTATCTAAGGAGTCTGATTGTGCAAACCAATAACTGTCATGTTTTTACCGCATTCATATTAAAAGCTAAATGTTTCCATCTTAATGCAATAGTGTTTTGCAATAGTTCACGATTACTTGAACTGTGTTGTAGTCTCTGCCCTGAAATGTCACAACTGTGTCCCCCGCTCTGGAGGAACAAGATGTGTGACCACACAGGAGACATGTGGCTATAAAAAAGACGCCTGTGTATCTGCCAGATTCACCACACATCCCTGTGAGTCTCTATATTAAATTGTCATGTGTGGAATGGATTTTGCACGCAAATACAGAACGTTTAGGAAGACTTACAGCAAAATATGTCAAGATGATCAAAGACACTCATTTACTTTTAATTCTTTTACATTCCTCTAGATTCCTACTTCCGGAGGTGCATTAGCATGGGAGACTGCCTGATTCTTCAATCCAGCCCCTATATTACAGCCACATGCTGTCAGACAGACCTGTGCAACTAACCTGTCCTTTAAACACACATATACAGTCTTCAGGGGGAAATTACTCAAACTACTAATGCAAGACATGATTTCATTACAGGACGTTACACAACATGTACATTTGATTTGTGTGAAGTTACTAAATGGGCACTTTCACATTTGTATTCAGATATTCATACCACAGCCAAACATGATTGTTGCATGAATAATATGTTGCATTAAAGACATGATTTTGTCAGAAGCTTAATTAACCATCATCCTTACGGTTTCTTCAACTGCACGTTTTTTATTCATTTTTCACATGACAGATGCAATAAATGGCCATTTACTATACAGTAGGTCATTCTGGTGTTGCGTGTCAACTGGAAATGAGAATACTGTGTACAATATAGAGCAGGGGTTCTCAAACATTTTGGAGCCAGGGACCCCTTACAGGGGAAAAACATTTCCAAGGACCCCCTCATATTTATAACAGTGATTGAGCCCATATTTAATGTGGGAGTGGCTAATGAAATATTTTTGCACAAATGGTCTCCACCCAGGGTCATATACAGGAAGTTTTAAATAGCCTACTGGGGTCCCAGAAGTGATCTTGGTAGGGGGGTTCGGGGGCATACCCCCCAGAGGAATTTTTGATTTTCTTGATCTACACTTGCATTTTAAAGTGTTTTAAGGCCCAAAAATTGGATAATTAAAGCTTTAAAAGCATGTCAGTGGGCAGTGGCATACATTTTTTTTTGTCAAGCAAATGACAGTTTGACAATGAATGATCCACATACAAAAGGGGAAAGAAGAATGTATATGATTATTGTTCACATGTACATCAAAACACAATCACATATTCCAAACAGCAATGGCTTTAAATGAGAAATGTGTCAAGGATTATTTTGCATAGGCCTAGATGTTAAATTTCAATATTTGAACACATTCGAGGTACACAAATATAGCTTATATTTATACAATAATAATGCCAATATGTTTAATAGGTGCTTGTGCTATATTATAGAGCATAACTATAGACTACTGTGGTAGTTAGCAGTATTGTTCTGTTGATTAACACTCTTAAAATAAAGTTGGCCTCTATGGTTACATGAAGAACCGTTTACATATTAATAAAAAGTTATTTATAGTGTTAAAAAAAAAGGTTCTTTAGATTATAAAATGTTCTTTACACCAATAACAAATTAAGAATTGTTCACCTTCTGGAAGCATTATTTTTACAGGTGTGTTTGTTCACACTTGCAAGGTTTGGATTAAAACGAACTCAGGTGCGATTGCTCTTTTAGTGCGGTTCATTTGAATAAGTGTGCCATCTGAACCCAAGCGTGTAAACCAGACGGATTGAAAACCCCTGAAAAGTTGGGCCTCGTGCACTTCCAAACAAACTCTGGTTCAGTTCTACTTAAATATGCCTACAACACGAACCAAAGACATATAACGAACCGAAAACAGGATGTGATGTCACAAGATGCGCATGTCAAAAGAACAGAATGATCTGGCAATCGCTGTGTCAGAAAAATCACATAGTGTGGTCCTCTATTTGATTTGAAACTTATATCACGACCGTTAAAAAATATGTTCTATATATGAATGTGTGCAGTATGAATGAAATTCAGACGTAGCATCTTGCCGGAAGTAGTATGTCTTCTTGCTTCCAGTTTTATGAATACTATTAGTGTTGGGGAAAGTTACTTTCAAAATTACAATATTGCGTTGCTCCCCCAAAAAAGTAACTAACTGCGTTACTTAGTTACCTTTTATGAAAAGTAATGCGTTACATTACTTTTGCATTACTTTTTCTCACCTCGCTGGACTTTTTGTTTTTTTATGACAACAAAGAAAGTTGTATTTTTTGCAAATGTAAAGGCCCTTTCACAACAAAATGATATGAATAAGCCTCAGGTTGAAGGAAATGTATATTTACACCTGTACAGTAGAGGACGCCGCTCAAACTAACCCGGATTAAAGAACAATAGGATACAGGAGAAGGAAGTTCTTTTATTTTTAAATCTCATCTAAAGTCATTTTTGTTTTTTATAAATATTTTTTTTATGGTTGAATTAGTTCATTGAAGGTCAGCAACACCATTGGTTAATAAATAAAGTATATTTGTGTAATTTAATATAGTTAATTATCATTCAACAAATGACTCTTTTGAGCTTATGAGTTCTCTTAATTAATAGCTCAAAGGGAGTTTCCGGTATGAATCAGTTTGCTCTATATAATTTAAGCAGAGAGATTTCTGTTAGACACATATGTTAGATGCAGCATGGAGCCCTTATCATGAAGTCAGCATTTTTTTGCCCTCAAAATCCAATGAATTTGTAATATTGTGTCGTGATAATAACAAAACTCCCATAATTTTTTTTCTCTATAATTCAGATTCATTGTCACAATCAAAAATAGGTCAAGTCTATACATCACACTTTTGCCTTGTATTAGGTCATCCAGTTATTCTATGCAAACACACATTTCACATACTATTGACATTATACTTAGCCTAGTATATAATGCAAATCTATATAGCATGCATTGATTGGTTCACTAGTAGAGCAGAGGTCTTCAACCCTAATCCTGGGGAACCACTGTCCTCCAGAGTTTATCTCCAAACACCTGAACCAGCTAAAAGAGCTCTTCAGGATCACTTCAAAATCACAAGCTGAAGCAAGTTGGATATAAACTTTGCAGGTCAGTGGGTCTCCAGGAACAGGGTTGAAGGGCTGACCTCTGAGTCAGAACCCAAAATAGAGAGACATTTAGAGCAGTAAATATGGCCTCTGCCTCTAGAGGGCACTCCATGATTCAAGATCAGTGTTTTCTCATGGACAGTTTGGGCTTGTCTGGGTGGTAATCCTCATTCTGTGAATCTTCAGCATTCGGTGTCTCCACAATAACCCTGCTCTTACCGTATGGCAGCAAAGCTTGCGAAAGCTTTCACAGAATGATAACTACCAATTAGACAATATTACAGTTCAGTCAAATTACTTAAAGGGATAGTTCGCCCAAAAATGAAAATTCTGTCATTACTGTAATTACTCACCCTTATGTCGTTCCAAACACGTAAGACTTTCGTTCATCTTCAGAACACAAATTAATATATTTTTGATGAAATCTGCGAGATTTCTGTCTCTCCATTGACAGATATTCAACTGACACTTTGACGCTTCAAAAAGTTCATAAAGAGATCATTAAACTAATCCATATGAATTGAGTGGTTTAGTCCAAATATTCTAAAGAGACTCAATTGCTTTATATGATGAAGATGAACATAATGAATTTAGGCTTTTATTCACATATAAACTTTCTTCAACTTACACATCAGTTGTGATAAACAGCAGCTCAAACATTTTCACTTGACGTGCAAGTACCAATGAGGTTCATTCTCGTGTTACGCAGCACGTTTGAGCTTCTGCAAGAGCCAATGAGGTTCATTCTCGTGTTACGCAGCACATTTGAGCTTCTACAAGAGCCAATGAGGTTCATTCTCGTGTTACGCAGCACATTTGAGCTTCTGCAAGAACCAATGAGGGTCATTCTCGTGTTACGCATCACATTTGAGCTTCTGCAAGAGCCAATGAGGTTCATTCTCGTGTTACGCAGCACATTTGAGCTTCTGCAAGAACCAATGAGGTTCATTCTCCTGTTACTCAGCACGTTTGAGCTTCTGCAAGAGCCAATGAGGTTCATTCTCGTGTTACGCAGCACATTTGAGCTTCTGCAAGAGCCAATGAGGTTCATTCTCGTGTTACGCATCACATTTGAGCTTCTGCAAGAGCCAATGAGGTTCATTCTCCTGTTACTCAGCACGTTTGAGCTTCTGCAAGAGCCAATGAGGTTCATTCTCGTGTTACGCAGCACATTTGAGCTTCTGCAAGAGCCAATGAGGTTCATTCTCGTGTTACGCATCACATTTGAGCTTCAGCAAGAACCAATGAGGTTCATTCTCGAGTTACGCAGCACGTTTGAGCTTCAGCAAGAACCAATGAGGTTCATTCGTGTGTTACGCAGCACGTTTGAGTTTCAGCAAGAGCCAATGAGGTTCATTCTCGTGTTACGTATCACATTTGAGCTTCTGCAAGAGCCAATGAGGTTCATTCTCGTGTTACGCAGCACGTTTGAGCTTCAGCAAGAGCCAATGAGGTTCATTCCTGTGTTACGCATCACGTTTGAGTTTTTTAGCAAGAGCCAATGAGGTTCATTCTCGTGTTACGCAGCACGTTTGAGCTTCAGCAAGAGCCAATGAGGTTCATTCTCGTGTTACGCAGCACGTTTGAGCTTCAGCAAGAGCCAATGAGGTTCATTCTCGTGTTACGCAGCAAGTTTGAGCTTCAGCAAGAACCAATGAGGTTCATTCTCGTGTTACACAGCACGTTTGAGCTTCAGCAAGAACCAATGAGGTTCATTCTCGTGTTACGCAGCACGTTTGAGCTTCAGCAAGAGCCAATGAGGTTCATTCTCGTGTTACGCAGCACGTTTGAGCTTCTACAAGAGCCAATGAGGTTCATTCTCGTGTTACGCAGCACGTTTGAGCTTCTACAAGAGCCAATGAGGTTCATTCTCGTGTTACGCAGCACGTTTGAGCTTCTACAAGAGCCAATGAGGTTCATTCTCGTGTTACGCAGCACGTTTGAGCTTCTACAAGAGCCAATGAGGTTCATTCTCGTGTTACGCAGCACGTTTGAGCTTCTACAAGAGCCAATGAGGTTCATTCTCGTGTTACGCAGCACGTTTGAGCTTCAGCAAGAGCCAATGAGGTTCATTCTCGTGTTACGCAGCACGTTTGAGCTTCTACAAGAGCCAATGAGGTTCATTCTCGTGTTACGCAGCACGTTTGAGCTTCTACAAGAGCCAATGAGGTTCATTCTTTTGTTACGCAGCACGTTTGAGCTTCAGCAAGAACCAATGAGGTTCATTCTCGTGTTACGCAGCACGTTTGAGCTTCTACAAGAGCCAATGAGGTTCATTCTCGTGTTACGCAGCACGTTTGAGCTTCAGCAAGAGCCAATGAGGTTCATTCTCGTGTTACGCAGCACGTTTGAGCTTCTACAAGAGCCAATGAGGTTCATTCTCGTGTTACGCAGCACGTTTGAGCTTCTACAAGAGCCAATGAGGTTCATTCTTTTGTTACGCAGCACGTTTGAGCTTCAGCAGGAACCAATGAGGTTCATTCTCGTGTTACGCAGCACGTTTGAGCTTCAGCAGGAACCAATGAGGTTCATTCTCGTGTTACGCAGCACGTTTGAGCTTCTGGAAGAGGTTTGTTCTCGCGCATCAAGCAGGTTCGGTTAAGCTTCTGTTTATGTTCTCTGATCATTCACAAGTTCACACTTACAAATAAGTCAGATGGAATAAAAGCGTATTTGGCGTGTTGTCCGAGGAGAGGGCTCCGGGCTCGGCATTCGGCCCGAACCTAGAGTACTACCCCCGTATTCCTGGCTGTAAAAGAAAGAGCCAAGGGTGAGGAGTCGGGGTGGTGGAGGGATGCTGAAAAACTGTCAAGGAATGTTATTTGAGTTGACAGAGTGGATATATATATATATGCTTCTTGTCATGCTGATTAGGGAAGATGTAATTGTTTGATGACAAGTAGATTGGATTGGTTATCTGAGCGTGCTCCTTCCGAACTTTGTTTATAAAACATCATATGTTATAAGGAATAAAAGCCTAAATTAAATCTGTTCATCATAAAGCGATGGAATCTCTTCAGAAAGTTTAGACTAAACCGCTTAATTTATATGGATTAGTTTTACTATCTCTTTTTCCGAAGATGAACAAAAGTCTTACGGGTCTGGAACAACATGAGGGTGAGTAATTAATGATAGATAAACAGATAAACATTTTCCTTTTTGGGTGAATTATCCCTTTAAATTAGTTAACCGAACTCATTTTATTTAGTAGTGTAGGCTACTTTGTGATCTGAATTGGGTGGGTTAGATTGTGAGATTAGAGAAGCGGATGCTTTATGAATGAATCACAGGAGATGAATTACTCCGCTCATGATGATGTATTACTAACAGCTTTTTCGGAATGAATTTTTGTTCAGATAAGAAAAAATAAGACACACCCTCATTGCTTAATCCTGCTGACACATTTGGACGTGCCAGCTTTTCCCCCACTATAGACTCTATGAAGTCATAACTTATCAAAGTGTTCACGTACTAGGCTATACTGTATGTTGTGAAATATAACCACCATATGAATCAGAGAGCGTAAAGTTTGTGTCCGTCACTCTTCTTACTCATTTTCCGAGTCTCTCTAATTTAGCAGAGAAAGGTTGCTTTACTCAATACTCATTCTGTCTTGACGTCAAAGCTATGTCATGCCCACCAGTTTTCTCGTTTAGGTCATAAATTGCGAAATTAACTCTTCATGGGTACTCTTCATGTATCATGCAAAAAAATATGATTTCCTATTAAGAAGAAAGCGAGAGTGATACAAGTTATGAGAAACATAAAACTAGTTGCGTGAGAAAATCACAAGTCTGGGATGGCAACGGTCAAAAATAAAGTTTAACATTACAACACAAAAGTATTTGACTGCAGACCAGATGCTATTGACCGATTAATATAGAAGAATAAGTGATTTATTAGTGTAACTGAACTCTGAGGTTTTCGTTTCCTGTGCAATGGCTTTACTGGAAACCACAGAGTACTTTCAAAACTTTGCACTGACCTGATGAACTTCTTCTGACTGTCTCATCAGTTACACATTGTGTTTGTGTAAAAAGAATGCAGAACATTCCAAAAGTTTTTAAAGAACCTTTGAAAAAAAGCAGACACAATGACAACAACAACAACAACAAAAAGTAGTGCTGCATGGGCAAAGATTAATCGCGATTAATCGCATCCAAAATAAAACTTTGTGTTTACATAATATATGTGTACTGTGTATAATTATTTTGTATATATAAATATACACACATGCATGTATACATTTAAGAAAAATGTGTTATATATATATATATAAAATATGTATATTTATATATAATATAATGTATGTATAAATATATATACAGTGTATATGCAAAGATTTCTTAAATGTATACATGCATATGTGTGTGTATATTTATATATACAAAATAATTATACACAGTACACACACATATATTATGTAAACACAAACTTTTGTTTTGGATGCGATTAATCGCGATTAATCTTTGCCCAGCACTAAAAAAAAGACTCATTCACATTCACATAACTAAAGGATTCTGTGTTGACATGTAACAGGCAAATATGGGAGGCATATTAAAGAAATAAACATTCTCATTCTAGACTATTTGACTGGACAAAAATATGGATACGCCCCTGAGTGTAGGATGATGTCATCAATTGTCTTGGTCCATTTTCCTTGAAAAGAAAATATTTTAAATGTGTATGTCTAATAAAATTGTATTCAGTCAACTTAATAGTTAGAAATTAAAAGACTTTGAGACATGGACTAAAAGACTCAAAAGTCCACATTTGGTTTTATGATGTCTTAAAAATAAACTTGGTTAAATTGCTTTTGATGGTCTTGCTGAATTATAATAATTTGACCGAACGCAATACACATTGCTTTGTTCTTATTGCATAACACACTGTGGTAGTACTTTAAAGTAACATTTATGCCCTAGTGTAGGCAAATGTCATTTTTTAACTAATAATTTTTTAACCAACAAACTTAAAAACACAATATAAAAACAGATCTTTATGAAAGGGTGTTGCACTTTCACTTCCTCTAAACTATAGGGCAGAAAGGGAAATGATTGGTATTGTGAGATAACCCAGTCCTTTCAAATAATTCTTTAGAATTAAGTTAAATATCAAGACTGGTAAAGGTACTGTTAAGCGTTCATATCCCAAATGTCGATGAACTGAGCTCTTTAATAGGAGAACTGTCAATTTACTGTAACAAGTTAAGGGGAGAACATACATTTTAACATTTTACTTCATTCTACAAAAAATAGCGCTACCATTAAGCTATTTACATTGTAAAAGACTAGATCATACTAATCTTCAATAATAAATAAAATATGTAGGCTATATTTATCAATTATTGATAGCCTATTTTCTGATTCTGACTGTCACTAATGTAAGCAAATTTATGACACTGACCATGTGAACTCCTTTATGAAATAGATAGATAGATAGATAGATAGATAGATAGATAGATAGATAGATAGATAGATAGATAGATAGATAGATAGATAGATAGATAGATAGATAGATCACGTGATTGCCGAGGGGGTGGGCGTGGGGCGTCTGTCTCTGATGGGCGTATTATGAACTCGTTTTATATGCTAGAAAGTACAGTGTTGATCTGACCCTGCTGCGAGCACTCATTTGAAGAACACTATCGGAATCCCGTGAAGAAAACCAGTTTACAAAAGTAAGGCAACATTTTTTTCCCCATTTTCCCCCCAATGAATTACTGTCAGTCGTGTTTGATCTGTGCAGAAGTACTTTGACTTTGCGTGGTCTCGCGCGCCGTCCAGAACGAGCAGATGACGTTCCAAAGTTTGAGGTTCTGAAGATCAAATTATCATCCATAATTAGTCTATAGAAACTATTACTGAGTATGTTTTAGTGAACCGTAGCACTTTCACGATCTCTTTGTGGTCTCGTTTGGGTTATTGATGTGTGAACTTTTAAAAACCGAGAAACTAAAACCAGTCACAAGCCACAGTTATTCTTTATCGATGTATGTAATTGTCTAATATGCCTTAAGGATATGCAGTGCATAGATCACGTATTTTGACTGAAATCACACGTCTGAATGTAATTTCATTGTTTAGCAAAATATCAAGTCTTTGAGCAAAAAATTATGAAGTGAAGTTCTGTGCAATTATGCAGCATAAGAGCAGATAACTGTATAATGCAATGACATTCATACTTTGTAAGTGCAATTTTTTTTTTGATCTACATACATAGGATAGGCTATACTGTATGTTTGGCTTGTTAAGGCTAGAAACACAGTTAAAGCTATACGCTAGACACTGACTGCATGGCTTCCAGATGTTTTTGCTTATGGATTCCAGCTGTTTCTGATTTGATAGGGTGGGGAACTGAAGAAAAAGCTCCTCACATTGTTCAGATACTTCAGTTCATCAGAACCTGAGAACATATGTTTCTCTCCATCACTCTCCCCTGGTTTCTGCATAAATTAATAAGTTAGATTCTGATGGTTTGAAAGCCTTTCCTGCTCTTTTTCCTTTTTACATAGTGTCTGTTTGTTTTACAAATCCAATTTCTTGAGGCTGCTGCTTTCAATCATTTTTTTTTCTTGGCCATCCATTTGAAGATGATTTTGTGTATTCCACATAACTGCTCAGTGTGATTATCATGTGCTCTTCTCCTCATGACTCCACCGACGGCTGTAAACATGAACTTTTATGTGTTTAGCATCTATCTCAGTTGTCATTTGCTAACATTTAACTTAAATGGAGAAAACGATGAAAATGATGACAGAATTATTATTTGTTTTCTGTAAACTTTTTCATTCATATGTATGTGTTCCTGTGCTTTAGTTCTTTTTAAACATATGATTGTAGCCAAACTCTCAAGATCTCCCCTCAAACTAAACTTCTGTTGGGTGGATATTGGGAATGTTCTGTTTAGTCCCTCATAAACAGAATAGAGAGCCAAGAGACATTTTTTAAGCTTCTGGAAAGGAAAGGTAAAGTAATTTTATAGCTGCAGTTTTGGAGTGCTTGAGTCTTATCTGACTTAACCATTCCTGCCCTATTGCATTCCAACAATAAGGGTCTGGTTGTGACGGCCAAAATCAACACATACGCACACACAAACAGATATGAACCACAGTGGTGCAAATAAAGCAGTAGAATCCAAATAAATCTGTTTTGGGTGGTTGCCAGGGTGTTGCTATGTGGTTGCTGGGGTAAACATTACCACCCAGCAAGCTAGAGTGTTCTGATTGGTTGCAATGTGATCCCAGCTATAACAGAACATTCTCAAAATTTTGGCTAACGTTCTGGTAAGGTTCTCTCAAAGTTATGAGCAAACATTCTCCCTGTAACGTTAATAGAACATTTAAACTGATCGGGCCTTTAATAATCAAAACTCGAAACGCACAAAAACGTTATTTATAGGCCTACATTGTTTATGAAACGATTTAGTTGGACATTCCTCTGACATATTTTAAATGTTATTACTTGTTTAAGAATGTTCAGAGAACATTCAAAAGTAACGTTTCCAATTCCATAATGTTTTCAGAAAATTAAATGGAATGTTTCCTAGACAAAAATTTTGCATAACCAAAAAATAAAAAAAACTTTTTTTTTTTTTAAACCTTTTAAACGTTCAAAGAACATTCAGAAGTAATGTTTTCATAACTTAATGGGAATGTTTGCAAACGATTCTTGGAAAATGCTTTTGTTAGCTGTGATGAACTAGAACATTAACTTATCTAAAACATATATTTGCTGTGATGTAAGAACAGCATGTCGAGTCGTGTTCTTTCTCAACTGTTGATAAACCCAGTCACTCTTTCTGCATCATGGAAATGATGAAAGTTTGAAGAATAGAGGAATAGAGGTGTGTCACATGATGACTTCATTAGGTGTGTGAACTTATGGCTTCAGTTGTTTATTTCCATGGTGTTTATTACACTGTTGCCAGGTGTAACAGTCTGGGACGTATCTGTAGTATCCGAGTCGGCCGTTTGTCCCTCCAAATGTGCCTTGTGAAATTAAAATAATTGGCTTCTTCCATATAACTTGGATGTGTAAACAAGAAACAAGATGAACACACACTTGTGCACTGCTTTTGTCAAATAGTTCACTCCAAATTGAAAATACACCATCATTTACTCACCTTTAAGTTGTTTCCGTATGATTAGTGGAATACAAACAGAGTCGGCTGTTTTGCACAGAACAACAGATTGAAATTGAAGCTGTAATTCTTCTGCACATTCAAGCCATCATTGACATCAAATCAGAAATCACTAACAGTGAATGAGACGATTTCAAGTGAATAACATCAAAATGTCAGTCTGTTCCTTACACAAAGCTAATGTATTTACATTTGTCCCGAAAAGAGCAGTGTCAACTTTCTGCTTAGCATCTCCTTTTGTGCTTTACGAAAGAAAAACGTGTTTTTTGGGGCTCATTAGAGTGAATGAATGACTAGAGAATTCGCTTTTTTTGGGGTAAACTATCCCTTTAAAATCTAAATACAGCTCAGTGGAGTAGATCTGCAGACACCACCCCTCTCATGTGCACATATTTGCCTGTTGCTCGCTCTATCTTTGGCGTTACACCAGCTGCTGTTACATTAGCCCTCACACACACACTATCAAAAAAGTGGGCATAAACAAATCCAGAAGTTTAGGGTTGGTAAGATTTTTCAAAGAAGTCTCATATGCTCACCAAGGCTGCATTTATTTGTTCAAAACTGCAACAAAAACAGTAATATGTGAAATGTTTTTTCTATTTAAAATGACTGTTTTGTATGTGAATGTATATCAAAATGGCAGAAATCATTTTAAAATGCTTATTTTTTTTTATATATTTTTTTGCATTTCTTATTATTATCAATGTTGAAATAATGTTAAAAAACTTAATATTTTTTTTAAATTTAGGACTCTGATGAATAGAAAGTTCCAAAGAATGTGATTAATGCCATGGCAAACTTATATTAGCGAGCAGGGTTCATAGGTCACAGTGGATCATGATTTAGAGAGAGCAGATGTGTGAGAAAGGCTGTCCTGCATTGGAGAGGTCAGGTCAGGCTTGAGTTTGCATTCTAGCATTCTGATCATAGCTGTCTATGTATACATGTAAGATTCATTCTAAACATCCATTTATCCCTGAGGCATCTCATGACACCCAGTGGAAAAATATGCTGCTTAGAGTTTGCTCTTTTATAGCTCATGAGACCTAATTGTTCTCATCATTGATGCTTAACTGAAACACAGCAAAGATGTTTCTCCTTAAAGTCCTTTGTTGAAATAATAGTTATGAAGTAGCCTAAGAGTATAGAGTTATAGAAGGAATGTGCATAAGAGCACAGATTATTTGGTCTATCTCTTTGATATCTTGGTATCTTTTGGTATAGTGTATAAAGCCTATCATATCTAATACACAAAGTCCCCTAAATTATCAACATAATCAAAACTTTGCTGAAAAAAACGTCCACAATTCTACATGCTTTCTGTCGCCTAATATTGTAGACTTTCTGTAGCAAGTAAAACGCTTTTTTATTTATTTTTAATCCATGATCAGGTGTCTTTTTGCTATGAAATATTGAACTCTTGCTATATAGTAATGAAGATCTCATTAATCATAATTTATTTTTTGTAGCCAAATAAATATTAGCATTTGCAACAAATAGCATATTTTTGATTCATTGTTTTTTTCCTCCATATTCTCACTATATCATACTATATGGGCCATAAAAGCCTCATTTATTGAATAGGATACTCAGCAACAACAAAAAAACACATACAAACTTTTTGGAAAGATTTTTTACGATATTTTGTAACTTCAAGAAATGTTCCATTCGAAAATAAATATTTTTCTATATGTCAGACTACAGTGTTAAGATCTGATCTAAAAAAATGTCACAATACACAGATTCTCCTTCCTAGACAGATATAACCCTCTCAGTGTTGCCTCACTTTGTGCCGCCGGGGCCATAGAGGTCGTGACCTCTTGAGGCTTGCGTTTAGGAAATTGGGCGGCTCTTGGCTGTTGGTTGAACACAGAGATTTGCTTGAATAAAGTCTTGAATGAGCAATGGCTCTTTTGAGAATATTTAAGCTGGAGGCGACTCATCACGTCTTGTGAAAGGTCTCAGGACATCACAGTTTAAGCATCTCGTCATGAGTACGTGTTTCCTAATTGGATAAAACAATAAAGCAGATTCACATTTTTCCTCTGTAGTCTGTCCTGTGTTGTGTTAATGTCGTAGTCTGCAGGCTTCAGTGTCTTACACTCATCCAGAGCAGCATTGCACACATTCTTGTGCTGCACATGATCACATATACAGCTGCAAACTTAAGAGCAGAACTGTGTGTGTGTGGCTGTATTAAACTGGTAAATATTTCTTGGCTAAATAACATAGGCAAACATGTTATCTGATGTGTTTAAAGGCGGTCTAATTCAGTGGATAAATCTGATGGAAGTCAATGAAATTGGTGAAATTGCTTACAACACTTTTAAATAAGAGGATAACAGATCAATGACGTGCCTAGAGTTAAATTTTCATATAAAGAGACGTAATCAAGCTTTCAGTTATGTTTTGATGACATATCACCTTTGTCTTAGATGTTTCAGCTAAAGTTTATTTGGAGAAAGAAAAAAGAAACTCAAATGAGTCAATAGTTGTCATTCTGTAAGAGTTTCACATTGAAATCTTTGACTTTGGATTACAGATGTTAGAATCTCTACAAATCTAATCACTGTTTGAGTTATTACAGTACATTTACATTTATGCATTTAGCAACAACTTTCAAAAGAGGAACTAAAGCAATTCGTCAAAGAGTCAATAATTCAGTATTCACAATATACAATGCTAGATTTATTAGAAAAATTGATTAGCAAGCAAGCTAGAAAAGAGGAGAAATAGAAGATTTTATATGTCATTAGCTATGTTTCCATTCAATGTTGGGAATTTAACTTGTGTGCAAAATTGAAATATCGCATAAAACCAATAAATCATCACTTCCTGGGAAATTGGCGCACAATATTAGTAATAAAAATGCAATCGGGGGAAGCTACTGTGGCTCTTTCTTCCTACATCATAAATGAGTTGGCAGACGAAACGCAATAAATGCTGTGATGTTATCTTGCGTTCAGATGCCTGGTGTTGGGATGCTTCTGTCTTCTGGAAATAAATCGAATCATTTTGATAATTGGCTCAGGCATTTCAGAATGACTAAACAAACCTTTGAGAACTTGATCCACTGGTTAGTCCATTTATCCAATCACATCCACTGTTGAGGAAAAGTCATGTGATTTATTTTTTAGCTCATCAAGGGATTTATTTGGTAAATGCATTTCCATTATAGTTTATGCACGTCTAATCGGATAAAAAATATATCTGCCTCATTGAGCGCGTACATTTTTAATGCACATATAATTTGTGCACATCATGGTGTTTCTATCCAGTTTTTTTTATGCAATATCCCAAAATGAACATAAAAATAGATGGATGGAAACTGCAGAGGCGTGTCTGGTTTGTTAAACCGAAGGGAATGAGTCTCATAAACGCTCCTGGTTGGTTGTTGAGAGTTTGGAATTTGGTAATTGTGAGAAATGTCTTGAGAAAACAGAAGAAAACATGTTGTGGAGATTAAGGGAGAGCACAAGGCCATTGGGAGGAAAACACATGGTTCTCATTTTCAGTGTTTACTCCGCGTCAACTGGGACAGAACGCACATGCAACGTCAGCATTTCTGTTCCACCAAAAAACTACCGATCACTGATCATTTGTGAATAATTACTGATGTTTATTTGGCAATGGCAATCTGAGACATGCTGGGGAATTCCTGTAACGCTGGGAAATTCCTGTATCTTTAAGCGACATGTTAAAGTTTACAGCTCATGACCAAATAGACAATTACTTTAACAACACTGGAGAAACGCAGATGTGGACTATTCCTTTGCATGGTGGCTTTAACTCATGCACTTGTTGGTTAAGCGACATGGGAGAAAGCGTCATAAGAAAACATATAATGTGTGTGTGTGTGTATATATCTTATTTCATGTTTAGGGACAACTAGGGGTCGTCGTTAGGGAGTCATTATGTGCAATGAATCTTTTTTGTTTTGTGTTGTTCCTATACAAATGAATGCATAAAAAAAATTCAGCAGCTATTCTTTAAAACTAGTATGGGAAACCGTATTCACTATGATTTAACTTTTTGAATGGTAGTATGCTCAACATTTTTGATATGTTTAATTCTATGAGATGCATCCAGTTATCACCATAAAAACATATATTTTGCATTTTAAACCAATTTTGTGTACTGATCTTTATTTTGTGCAAATGTTTTACTTCCAGCATGATCTTTAAACACCATTTAAATTCAGTCTTGAATGAGAAAATACAAAAAGAAACAATTACATTGCATTATGCATTTATCTTATGTGTGATCTGGATGCATATGTATGACCCTTGGTTTAATTTTTATTTTGTTTTGTGCAAATGTTAAAGTCTTATTCGCCTACACAAAGTGTTAATCAGTTGCATCCGTATTGCTAGAGAACATAAGCAGGGGAAATAGTCTCGTGTTAACCTCAAAAACAAAAACTTCACACCTTACATTTCCTCAAGCCAGGCCCATATCTATCTCTAACTTGTTTTTGTTCCATTTCGAAGTTAAGAACTGTTTTATATCTTGACAGATGCATTATGCAAATGCTTAACCATATGCTAGTTTCAGAATGATATATTCACTTTGCTCTTGGCTCTCTGATCAATGAGATCTTGTTTGTATCTTCTATGAATTTTCTTCACCGATTAATCATTATCAACAAATGTCATTGTGAAACTTATATTGTCTGCTCATTTCACTTGCATCAAGTCTTTGATTTTCAATGTAATAATTACTTTGTACGATGTCTTTCAGGATGCCAGGAGAAAGACTGTCAATCCGAGATAACTCCGCTGTCGGCCGTTTCCACGGTGTTTCTGAAAGCAATGGTCTGGCCGTCCCTGAGAGACACAGCGAGGCCAAAGTGAAGAAAGACGAGAGCGGATGTCGACGTTGGTTACGGAAGGCTTGTCCGTGTTGCCTCCGGAAACAGAGCACCTCGTATGAGTTGACCGTTGAAAAGGATCCTGTGGTTGTCGGGGATGGAGAAAAAGAAGAGCCGGCATCTCCTGTGCCGCCCAGCGGTGATACAGAACTAAACGGTGAGAAGCTCAGTCTCAGACAGTCAAATACAAAAACCCTCATCTGAAGTTCCTCAAACTCAATCTTTTTTTTTTTCCTCCATCTTTTCCCATCAGAGTTGTCTCTAGCAGTGCGTTCTGTGGATCTGCTCAGCCGGAAAACTGATCGGAACAAGAAGGAGCATCACACGGATCAATACTGTGGTGACCATCTCATCATCCGCAGAGGACAGACGTTTCAAATGGAGCTCGAGCTCTCACGACCTTTCAACCCAAACACAGATAAACTTCACCTGGAACTGAAGATAGGTGAGCGTGAAGGGATGTCGCAAAAGTAAAAACCATGGGATTGATAGATTGTAGATTGATTGATCGATTGATTCAAATTCTTCCATTTTCAAGCATCTTTTGCATGTTTAAACCCTTTCCAGCAGTGACTGTATGATTTTGAGATCCATCTTTTCACAATTGATAATTGACACAACTATTAAAAAAGGTTCAAACATTCACTGATACTCACAGAAGGAAACACTATGCATTAAGAGCCTGGGGGTGAAAACTTTTTGAATTTGAAGATCAAGGTAATTTGTACTTTGTCCTCCGGGTAACATGTGTGTAGCTTCTGTTGCTTCCGGGCAGTACTAAATGACATAAATATTTAAACAAAATAAGAAAAATCTTCATCCTGTTCAAAAATGTTCACCCCCCGCTCTTAATGCTTTGTGTTTCCTTCTGGAGCATCAGTGAATGTTTCCCTTTTATGTGGAAAGTTTCAATTAAGAGATTTAATAGTCAAGACACCAAGGGATTAAACATTCAGAAATAAAATGCATGACTTATTTAACTATTAATAAATCACAGATGTCCTCTACATAAAGAACAGGAACTGAAAAAGGAAGGACCAGGTTTCATCATTTGAGCAAGCAATATGTGTTTTATGTGTTGGCTGACCTTGACTTTGTGACTGAATCAGTATTTCAACATAGTTGGAATGTGAAATGTAATAATTTACCAGAAGTTTCAAAACTCAGAACCAAATGAATCATGTTCCTCTCAAAGCATGCGTTTCATGTCCATGTCATCCTTCAGGAACGCTCCCGCTGGTGTCAAAGGGCACGCACATCATCATACCGTTGGTGGACGAACTCCAGGATGAGCGCTGGGAGGCCAAGATCGTGGAGCAGAGCGTCAACCGAGTCAAGCTGTCCGTCAACTCTTCCGCCACTGCCGTCATCGGAAAGTACAAGCTGACCGTCGCAACGCAATGTGTGAAGACGGGCGAAACAACCACACACGACCCTGACAAAGACATTTACATGCTCTTCAATCCCTGGTGTGAAGGTAAGACAAAAACACTTTGTTCCAGCATATGCGATCTACATATGCGTAATACAGCGCAGTGATCAGATTGAAAGTTCATTCTTATCAATAATGTGTAGAAAAGCTCATACACTGATCATGTAGATGTGTCTCCACTCTGAATGAATGCGTGTACCTCACAACATTGGTTTAAAGGGTTAATTCACCCAAAAATGAAACTTCTGTCAGTATTACTCACCCTCATGTTGTTCCAACCCCGTTTGTGCAAATGTTTTACTTCCAGCATGATCTTTAAACACCATTTAAATGAATGAGAAAATACAAAAAGATGCATTTATCTTATGTGTGATTCATACTGGATGCATATATATGACCCTTGTTTTCATTTTTATTTTGTTTTGTGCAAATGTTAAAGTCTTATTCGCCTACACAAAGTGTTAATCAGTTGCATGCGTATTGCTAGCAGGGGAAATAGTCTTGTGTTAACCTCAAAAACAAAAACTTCACACTTACATTTCCTCAAGCCAGGCCCATATCTATCTCTAACTTGTTTTTGTTCCATTTCGAAGATAAGAACTGTTTTATATCTTGACAGATGCATTATGCAAATGCTTAATACTCACCCTCATGCTGTTCCAACCCCGTAAGACTTTCGTTCATCTTCAGAACACAAATAAAGATATTTTTGATTAAATCTGAGAGCTGTCTCACTCCTCCATAGGCTTCTATGGCCCAGAAAAGTTAGTAAAAACATTGTTAAAATAGTCCAAGTGACTACAGTGGCTCAACCTTAAGTTTATCAAGCGATGAAAATACTTTTTGTGCGCAAAAAACAAACAAAAATAACGACTTTATTCAACTATTCATTTCTTCCGTGTGGGCCTCGAGTGAGTTCACGTAGTGTAACAGCGCAGCGCTTCTGGGTTGTACATCAGAACGTAGGCTCACTATTGGCCGACGCTGGTCATGTGTGTGATGCGTGTGACGTACAACCCAGAAACGTTGCACTGTTACACTACGTGTACTACGTTTACTAACTTTTCTGGGCCGGCCAGTTTCAATTACATCGAAGCCTATGGAGGAGTGAGACAGCTCTCAGATTTAATCAAAAATATCTTAATTTGTGTTCCGAAGATGAACAAAAGTCATACGGGGTTGTGACAACATGAGGGTGAGTAATTACTGACAGAAGTTAGATTTTTGGGTGAACTAACCCTTTAACTTTGCTTTTTAAACCAAAAGAACGGCTCTAAAAAACAGAAAAATAACCACTTTCCCCTTAAAGTGCCAATATTATCCTTTTTTCAGATATTACCTTTTTTTGTGTGTGTGTAATATAGCTGTTTGTGAATGTAAACGGTCTGCAAAGTTTCAAAGATCAAAGTGCACGACAAATGGAGTTATTGTCTCACAAAAGAAAGAACTGTTTCTAAACGGCCTGAAACGAGTCGTCAGTAAATCCAGTCTTACTTTTGTAACAAAATGTGCATAATGCCCATATACAGACTTCATTGGCTCCCTATGAACAACGTCTACTTTGACCCGTCCTCAAACACTGCAGTTGTAGCTGAGGCCTGGAAGAGTTTGGTTCGTGTTGTCAACGTGTCAAGAAGACACTGTTTTCTGTGCTGCGAATGCAAATCCACTTTGGATGACAGACATCCCAAGTCTCCCGGAAGTTTCGGGAGTCTCCCGCATATTGATAGCGGCTCCCTGATGCCCGCAAATTAGTTAAAATCTCCCGGAATCTAGCGCGCGCACGGGAGAGAGAGGGACGAGAGACCTTATGTGTGTGTGCTAATGTGTGTGTGTGCTATTGTGTGTGTGTGCCTCACAAAGCGCATGTAAGGACCCAACCAATCAATTGTCAGTGTGGACGGGCTTTTATCTCTTCTCCCGAACCGAATTACAGTAATCACACATTTGTGATGCATTCATGAATTACGTCATGTCACAATGTCGGAATGCAGCGAGGATGACTGAACCAAACTCATCCATTGACGAGAAGCCAAACTACATCTCCTCTGAAGCTTGTCTGAGAAACGCTGATATATTTAGTCTAAAATATTGCACAGGCAACTGTTAACACAATATAACACGAAGGTGCAAGTTTCCTCTTGTAGCCCAGTGACTTACATCAGTCTTCAGGAGGATTGAACGTGTTCTTGCAATCCATTTGTGTTGCAGAAGTTTGGATTAACAACTGCTTTGGCTTCACTGCAACTACTGGCTATAAATCACTGACTAAACTAGTTTGTAATATTTCACAGAAATCACTGTATTTTAGTGCAATACTACATCTGCATAGGCAATAAAATGCAGATGTGAGAACTGTTGACTGTTAATATGTAAACTACATTAAGAAATGAAACTAAATTTATAAATGGATTGATGGGGGGAAATAAATAAAGTTCAGCAAATGTGGATATCGGCTGCTTTAGCTTTCGAACATCTTGAGATTCTCTTCCATAGAATTACAGTTTTGCTTACAGTCACTAATAAAAGGTAATGCACGTTGAATCAGCAGACAATAAAAGTTGGACAGTGATGTTTGTGATAAGGATGACAATTTGAATCAATGATTACTTGGTGAAGCAAATGCAAATCGATTAAGGAAACATAAATATCACAATATTTATAAGGAAATAAAGGGGCGTGGCCTGGTTGATTTAGGCACCGTTTACACGTACATGGTTATTTTGAAAAACGGAGACATTTCCCTAGACTTTGGAAAGCTTAATTTGCACGTTTGCATGTAAACTGAGAAAAACTGAGTTTTAGGCAGCCGACGTCACAGTATGTGACTATTTTCAGGATTCTGATTGGCTAACGAGGGCTTGAGCTTCTCGTTACACTGCCACCTACAGGTTTGGCATGCTCTTGACGGCATATATACACGGGTTCGTGTAACGAACACTTTTCTGAAAACTGACAGGCGTGCACAATGTTATTTTTGAAAACGGAGAGCTGTCCGTTTATGAAAATAGCCGTCCACGTGTAAACGTAGCCTAAGTTAGTGTCCGTAGACGGGCTCTGGTAGTGTGTTGAAACTCGCGGTTATAGTAAGGGGCGGGGCATTTCCCAAACACGCTTGAAGCTCTTGACCAATCACAACACACTGCTCCAGCCGACCAATCAGAGCACATTGCGCTTTTCAGAAGGAGGGGCTTCATAGAGACAGGAACTAAACAGTGTTATTGATAGACTGGGAAGAGACGAGCTGCAATAATATGTGAAAAATTATGTTCTTTTTGAACATTCAAGCATGCAAACTTACTCTAGTAGAGCCCAAAAACAAGATCCTTTAAAGCTTGTTTTGTAGGGTGGTTCGGGCTGTGCCCTCTTTCCTGCGCTTGAATGCCAGAGATGCGTGTTAAGGAAAGATAGAGGTCTGCCAAATCACCTTTCACTGCTGACACTGTAATCATTTCTCTATCCTTCTATTTTTTTTCCTCTCTCTGCATTTTTTTCTGATGTTTCTTCTACAGCCCCACCTCATCTGGCGATCCACATGTCACATATATCTTCACCGCTCCCGCTCTCTTTCTCTCCCTCCTTGGCCGCTCTTTCACTCCAGGCCCTTCCTGTCATTCTTTACTGGGTTCTTTCAGCACGGCTTGTTTTATAACATTCTTGCTCTTCAGAGCATGCTGAACTCAGTAACTCTGAATGTAATGTTGTAGTTTAAGGAAGCACTTCAATAACAGGGTGTAGCTGAGTTTCAGATAAGGGTTCGGTCAAGCTCAGAGTCTTTATTCATATAACTTGATTAGCTGCACAAGGGCACAATGCTACAATTTAGGGAGTATTCTTTTATCAGCCCAATTTTTACAAAACATTAAATAAAAGCTTGGAAAAATGGAATAAGTGACCAATTAAAGGGATCATGAACTGCATAATTTTCTCTCAGGTCCATGATTTGTACTTCAAAAAACAACCTAATTAAAAATAATCGGGATATTTTCTATCATGTTTTTGACCCTCTCTTTGTTTTAATGGGCATTCAAGACTTGGAAGTAACGCCCACTGCTATGATTGCTTAACAGTTTTGCATATTAAAATAATTTTCAATGTCCCAGCCATTACACGTGTGGAATTGTTTTGAAGACTCAGAACGTGGAAAATATCCTGTTACATTGTTGAAACATTTGCAAACAATGTGAAACATTTATGCGTATTAAATATGCTTTATACGTCTTGGTTGTGATAAATACAGTTTAAGTACTTGGAGTTACCACAGTTATAGTTGATAAATGATAACTCGCGTTGTTTAAACGGAATTATGAATGAATCTACCATAATTTGTAGCACTGTCATCTTATAGGCTATTAATAGTTCATCGATAGAGTTTTCGATAAAGTAAAAAACTTATACATTGTCATTTGCAGTGTTGTGTTTTAAATGAAATTAAATGTGTGGTAATGACTTACTGATGACTGAAGATGTTGCTCACTGAAGCTTTTATCCAGCGAATGGCTTAGAGCAAAACAATAACAAAAAGCGTTTTCTACATGCTTTTTTTTTCTATGTGCTTTTGTAATTATTCCTATTTTTAAGAAAAATATAAAAAATATATAAAAATTTAATTTAATTCATTTATTTCAGTTTTAGTAATTTTAGTACTTTAAACTTATTTTATTTTGTTTAGTTGTAAAGCGTTTCAAGTTGAGGTTTTTCATCTAATTTTTATATTTTATTACATTTAACCTTTTTTCATATTTAATATTTCAAGTTTTAGATAAGCAATAACAAAATTGTTTAGAAGTTTTAAAATCATGCCCTATGTTCAGTTAATTGTGATATTGGGTTAAGGAACACTAATATGATTTACATCTAAAAGTTGTAAGTTTACTATCTTATCCAGTATAGAAAGACCCACACACACAACATATATTATGAATGACCCTGCTTTGTTTTTCTGTCCTTCTCATCGTCTTCTGTCTCACTGCTTCACTCTTCCAGGCCTCTTTCCATTACACTGGTCTTTTCTCCAGCATGTCTGAGTGATTCTTTTCTATTCATTTCCTAATCTTTTCAGTCCTCTACTATCATTTCCGTTACTTTATAGTGCCTCCATTCTCTCCCTTTTCCCGTCCGATTGCACCTCTCTGGTGTTCCCGCCCTGGTGCAGAAACAGAGAACATTCCAATGGAAGCAGAACAGATTCCAGACGTTGATGATGTCACTGCTTTCCTTTCAAATGAACCGAACCTCCCTATCAAACCCTGCAACTGTGTTTTCATCCTCCCTTATGACTCGCTCTGTCTTTCTTCTCAGAGGACACGGTGTACATGGAGAGTGAGAAAGAGCTGAACGAGTACGTCTTGAGTGATACTGGAAGACTCTACTACGGCACTGAGAAGCAGATCGGAGCTCGCACGTGGAACTTCGGCCAGGTGTGGAGATCAGAACAGAGCACTTTCTCTGGGGGAAATAAACATGTTAATGACAGTTCTTGTGAAAACTTATCTTATACAGTCAAGAAAGCACGAAGCAAATCATAATTGACACATGGAGTCTCAAATTTAATTTTTACCACAAAGAAATTAAGGTCATAAAGAAAATATCTGCCGTGAAACTGTATTTTGCATTATTTTCGTAATATATATATAAATATTTGTCAGGGTGAAATATTTTTATTAGGTATTTAATAGGATTTTGCTTGAATTAAAAAAAAAATTTAGTTTAAGATTTTGTCATTTTGTGCTTTTGTCAATTTTTTTTTTTTTTTTTTTAATATTTCTATTTATCTTTAATTTATTTTTATTTCAGTTTTAGTTCATCTTCAACTTTAAGGCAACCATTCAAATTTTCATCTAAGTTTTTTAAGTTTAGGTTGTCATTTAATACTTTTATTTCCTTTTATTTCAATGATCAACATTTTTTTTAATACTTTTAGTTAATAATAACAACACTGATACTAGTTCGTTGTTTTGTTGTTGTTGTTGTATCACAAAAAAATACGCATTTTCAACTTATTCTCGCAACAATCACCCACTTAGACAGGAAAAGACCATCTTAACAACACATAAAGCACCAAACCACCGTTTGCTTTGTTTTATGTGACATTTATGGTAAATCTGACATCAATTATACCACAATTATATTTTGCATTGCATAGTTTGCATAGTTGCATAGCAGAAAATGTGTGTCGACTTTGCAACCAGAATTAGTTTACACAACAAAGCTAATTTTGGGGAGTGTTCATTTTAGACCATGTTTAGACTTAGTTGACAGCACCATTGAGATTTTACACCAAATGAAAGCTGTCTCTCTCCCCCAGTTTGATGAAGGAGTTCTGGAGGCCTGTCTGTTTGTGCTGGATAACAGCGAGGTTCCTCCCTCAGGTAGAGGAAATCCTGTCAGTGTGGTCCGGGTCATTTCTGCCATGGTGAGTCCCACCTCGCCTGACAATATTAATCAAACACATCTAGTAAAAAGTGCCGTATTATTCTTTTTTGTTATCAACTTTTTTATTAAAACCGCATTATGTGCAAAATAACACGCATGCATATTTAGGCATATAATATATACAAAAAACAATAACAATACTTAACACAATCTATATACGATTGCCTTTTTTTTCACAGAAGCATGAGTGTGAAGACCTGTTTAAAGGCCCTTCATCCTTTTCATCTCCGTGCGAGCCGTAACTCTGTCTGATGCACCCACCGCTAGCCTAGCTTAGCACAAAGACTGGAGGTAAACGGCTCCAGCTAGCATACTGATCCAAGTGACTATACAGATCACAACATGTAAATAGGAAAATATTGGCGTTATTTAGTCACTTATTGGGATCAGTGTGCTAGCTGGAGCCGTTTACCTCCAGTCTTTGTGCTAAGCTAGGCTAGCGGTGGGTGCGTCAGACAGAGTTACGGCACGCACGGAGATGAGAAGGGTATGTATGGACTTATCTAACTCTGGGGGATACGGTGAATAAGCTAAAGTCACAAAAAGTCAACGTGTTCCTTTAAGAATGAAAAACTCTTAAGAATTACAACTTCAATTTCTACTCTGACGCAGCTCTCCAGCGTGTTCGTGTTTTAACTCAGATCTGACCTCAATGGACTGAATAGAAAAAATGATCCAGAGTAGGTTCTGCGTCAAAAGAAGGCGGAGCCTCAGAGCCACACCCACCTATTATTTAATCGGCATGGACCAATGGACACTGGAGGTTTTCCAGTAACTTAGCTTCAGCAAACTGTTCCGAATCAATAGCTTTATCCCAAGCCTCTATAGGAGAAACTTGTGCCTTATGAATCACAGCTTATGATTTCTCTATGAGAACTACTCTTTACAAAGAACCTTTACCCGCTTGACCTTTAGAGAACCATGAATTTATCTGATTCCCTGTTCTAGATCAATACTCCGGATGACCTTGGCGTTCTGGAGGGAAACTGGTCTGGGAATTACGTGGGTGGAACGTCTCCCACGGCCTGGAGCGGCAGTGTAGAAATCCTCAAGCAATACCACAAAGAAGGAGGAACGCCCGTCAAATACGGCCAGTGCTGGGTGTTCTCTGGAGTCACGACCACAGGTGTGTGTGTGTGTGTGTGTGTGTGTATTCTTAGTCCAAACAAAACGAAAATGTACATTTGATTTTAGTCTTTTCTATTGCACGTTTTTGGAGTTATTGTGTACAAATGATCAATGCATTTCATTCCACAAAAAATTTGTTTTCATAAAAACTGATTTGGCAAGACACTTATTTCAGTGATATCTGTCAGGTAGTGAGGACATTATATGAATGAATACAATTCAACCATGCTTTTTTTTTTGGTTGCTAAAAAAATCCTAAAAAAAAAAGGTCACTGGCCAACTAGTAACTTCATAATTCACAAACAACTGAAAAACAAAAATAAGTCCTGGAAATGTCCTAAAATAGGCTAATTTATTGAAATTTGCATTCTGTTTCCTGCAATTATCTTATGATGTTTTACACATCAAAAGTGCAGGGTCAAGTTGTAATATCAGTGGATTTCAGGAGGGTATATGATGTCATAGGACTAAAAAAATGCTATTGTTTACCGGAATCCGGAGTCGCCAGCCACACACTATCTTCCCAGCAGTCCGAGTGCTGGGACATTCATAGCTGACCCCGTTTACCAGTAGTGAACTTCAGTTTAAAATACTCTTGTCTGCACACTGTTCATTCCACACACACACATTAAAGTATTTGACTCTGCGCCAGACTCTTGCACTCATTACTACTCGTCTTCAGTGGATTATTTTGCCTCAGGTTTCTCTCATTCTTTTCTCTTCCTAGTTTGATATGATTCACTCTACAACAATTTTTTTTTTTATATATACTTATGCTCAGCAAGGGTGCATTATTTGATCAAAGATAGCAGTAAAATATTGTGAAATACTATTAAAACTTAAAATAAAATGATTTTTTTCTCCTGTGATCAAAGCTGAATTTTCAGCATCATTACTCCAGTCTTCAGTGTCACATGATCCTTCAGAAATCATTATAATATGATAATAATTGATGATCAATAAACATTTATGATGTTGAAAACAATTATGCTGCTTAATATTTTTGTAGAAATCATGATGCATTTGTTTCAGGATTCTTCGATGAATAGAACGTTTAAAAGAAAAATGTTTATTTGAAAAATAAATTTGTGTAACATTATAAATATATTTTGATCAGTTTAATTCATCCTTGCTGAATAATAGCATCATTGTATAATAGTATCGTACTGACCCCAAACATTTGAACAATAGTGTATATGACTATATTGATTCTCTACAAACAGACGACTAACTCTCTCTCTCTCTCTCTTTCTGTCCCAGTATTGAGATGTCTAGGTATTCCCGCGCGCTCCGTAACGAATTTCCAGTCTGCCCATGATACGGATGTCTCCTTGACAACAGACGTGTATTTCGATGAGAATATGGAACCGATCCATGAACTAAACTCTGACTCCGTATGGTGAGCATTTGTGTTTTTTCATGGAAGAATTAATGTTAGGTGTGGGTCAGTATAAAATGATCAAATCCAATACTGCTGTTGTATCGGTCGGTCAGTGTTCCAACGGTACAGCAGTAATATTGGATTTTATAATTTTATAATGACATATATACAGATGAAACTCAAAAATTAGAATATCGTTCAATATTCTAATTTTGATTTTGTGATTTTCATAAGCTGCAAGCCATAATCATCAAAATTATAACAAATAAAGGCTTGAAATATCTCACTTTGCATGTAATGAGTCTATATAATATATTAGTTCAACGTTTTAAGTTGAATTACTGAAATAAATGGAACTTATTGAACGATATTCTAATTTTTCAGTGTATACAGTATTTTGGTTCCAAAACGCAATAAATCCATTTTGATTAATTTGAGTAAAACTGTTTTTTCTTTACCAAGAAAATGGCAAGATGAAAACCACTATTTTCTGTTTCAAACTTTCACATAGCATCTGTAGGTTATAATAACATAAAAAATTCAAATCCAGATTTTAATTTTCAAATATTTATTATAAAAACGGATAATCTTTTTCCCAAAAAGCAATAAATCCATGAAACTTTTTTTTTTTTTTCAAAATGCAATTAATTAATTGAAACATTGAAAAAAGTTATTTTTCATATTAAAACTGTTGAAAATACAGTACTGATTTTTGTGGGTACTTAATTTTTTTAAAAATGGCATTTATCGCATTTTGGAACCAAACTCTTTATATATATATATATATAACTACACATAAATACTACACATTCTCTTATTTCTGTCTCTGTATCCCTGTTCCTACAGGAACTTCCATGTGTGGAATGACTGCTGGATGGCCCGTCCGGATCTGCCTCCTGGATTGGGCGGCTGGCAGGCCGTGGATTCCACACCGCAGGAAACCAGTCATGGGACGTTCCGCTGCGGGCCGGCGTCACTGGCCGCTGTACGCTCTGGACAGGTCTATTTGAAATACGACGCAGCTTTTGTGTTCGCTGAGGTGAGTCCGGACTCGTCAATGTGGAAATTATCATTATATCCAGACCATTATATCCATATGTGTGGATGAGACCTAATATTCATTATATCCATAGAACAACCATCCACGTCCTTTCTGTCTACACAAGTGCTCATTAGTTTAGTTAAACTGACTGCAAACAAATAACACATTCAGAGACAATTACTTGAAAATTGGTTCTTATTTTCTTTTACCACTAAAAGTATCACTGAATAGTATTACTGGAATGTTATTACCAGCAATTTACATTATTTCTGAATGTAATCATAAAAAGTGACTTACCGTACACACATATAGCATTAGTCGCATCAATGTGTTTTTTTCAACAATGCAATTTTGGCACTTATAGTCAGGTGTGACTTATTTTCTGGAAAATATGGTTATTGCCCATTCATGCAATTGTGCATGATTTATTCGTGCATGTTTTTCATTTATTAAAATATAACAACTTGCTCCAGCTTAATTCTTAAAAAGCTTAAAAATCACCAGTGTTATTTTAATATTATTTGTGCACTATTTTAATATTTATTAATATTTTAAATGAGCTTTTATTTTTATATTTTCCGTTTTAGTCATTTTAGTTTTAGTCATTTTAAATAGTTTTTTATATTTATATTTATATTTAGCTTTAACTTATATTTTATTTCAGTTTTTCAATTTTAAACTTACACATGAACTTACTTCTTTTTAGTTACAGTAGTTGCAAAGGCAACTTTCCATCTAATATTTATTTGTATTTATTTTTTATTGTTTGTTTGTATTTCAATTACTCAGAAATTATTTTGAATAATTTTAGTTACAACTAAAAGATACCATTTTCAAATCCCAAATTGAATCAGGTAATGCTCTCATTCCACTCCTGTCCTGACGTGTTGGCATCCATGTTAAATATTTTCTTTATACCCTCCATTAAATCCTGTTTGAAACCTGTGTTTATCCTGACAGCCATGTCTCTTTAAAGGATTCTCAGCTCTAAAGCTGTGTGTGTTTTTGGTGCAGGTGAACAGTGATAAGATCTACTGGCAGAGGAACCTAGACGGGACCTTTAGTCAGATCCACAGTGAGAAGAAAGCCGTCGGTCACTGCATCAGCACGAAGGCTGTCGGCTCCGATGAGCGTGTTGACATCACAAACATTTACAAATATCCTGAAGGTGAGACACACAAACATGCACACTTTCAGCCAAATCAGTCTCAATGTCTCGCCCTGCATGCACACACATGAAAAGACAACAGCAGGCTGTAAAATCCAGGCCCTAAGCAGTATCTACATTATGATGAAATAGTGTGCTATTACAATTATGAGATATAATTATAGCATTTGTATTGGAACTTGCTCAGTTTCCCTTTTTTTTTTTTTTTATCCAAAAGTCATCGAAAAAGAAGTCATACATTTTCATTTAAAATCAAAAGAAAACAGAGGAAAAAATTGTTTGCATAAAGAAATGAAGCCTATTTTAGTACCATTTAAAAAAAAATGTAATTGTTACATAATTTTAATGAAAATAAAGCTCCCGAATTTGTATTACTACAGTAAATACATTTATACATAGACATTTGATACTATAAATGTATTACTATAAATATATTCAGAATCTTACTATTATTTCTTCATATGTATTATTTATATTAAATAATAAAAAATATTTAACGTAAATGATAAATATAGATTTATAATTGTATGTACATACATGCAGTAGAAAATGTGTTCAAATTAATAAATGTGTATATACATATTTAATTTATTTATTGTATTGTTCTTTTTTTAATGGCTCAAATTGAGCACAAACGAACGACACTGGTTTAGAACGATTTAGACAACATTGTATTCCCCCCCCCCCCCCCAATATATTTAAGACATGGTCGTAGTTAAAAAAAAATGTATGGCATAAACCGGCACAAATAGAGCACAAACGATTGGCTCAGGTTTGGAGAGGTTTGGACGGCATGGGGTGGAGAATGACGTCACAGATTCAGAGTTATATTGGTTATTTCTGAGGGGAAATAAATACAGTTTATTCATTTTAATGGCAGAAACTGAGCAAAAACAACTGGCACTGGTTTGTAGCGATTTGAACAACATGAGGTGGAGAGCAGCATCACACAATAAAAAAAAAACTGATGTTCAATATCTCCAAAACCACCAAAACCAGCACAAATGTAGCACAAGCAAATTGCATAGTTTTGGGAATTATTTTGTTTTATGGGGTGCCAACTTCACAGAGTTTTATACATACTGTAAATTCATATTCTTAGCCAATGCTGTCTTACCAGAGCAACCTACAACACTTGTGAGTTACTGGCACAAGCCAGGACAGAAGCAGCCAAGAACACACAATGCCCAGTTTAACTGGCTTAACATTCCACTGCCTTCACACCAAAACACCTGTCATTATCTCCAAACGGGTAGTTTAAACTTAACCGAGATCCACCCACAGGAAACAATGGCATCATTGTCTCAGTTAGAGAAAATATAAACAAATGAGACAATTAAACAGACTTAAAAGTAGGAGTAGGCTTAAAGTAAGAGTAAAGAGCTGTGAGATGGATATAGATATAACAAATAAAGGCTTGAAATATTTCACTTTGCATGTAATGAGTCTATATAATATATTCGTTTCACCTTTTAATTTGAATTACTGAAATAAATGAACTTTTGCACGATATTATAATTTTTCGAGTTTCACTTGTATGTGTGTATACATATATATATATATATAGAGCAGCTTATATCATTTAGTATGGGAAGTGTTGTGATCCCTGCTTAAAGTCCTTATTTAAGAGCTTCATTTTCTTTCGCTCATCAGACTCGGAGGAGGAGCGCATCGCTGTGGAGACGGCCTGCCGCTACGGTAGTAAACCCGATGTCTACTCCAGTCCCATTGCTGAGGACGTGGTGGTGGAGGTGAGGATGGAGGGAGAAGGTCCACGCATGGGTGGAGACGCTCAGCTGAAGATCGTGGTGAAGAACACGAGCTCTCACCCCCGCAGAACCACCCTTCACAGCCAGGTGGCGGTCATGTACTACACCGGCGTGCTGAAGGACACAATGAAGAAGGAAAAACTTAACGTGGAGCTCATGCCGCTGGAAGGTCAGTTCGTTTTAACGAAGTTATTACTTTGCGACTGCTAAAAAAATACATTCTATATATACGAGTGTGTAGTATTAATGTAAACTCGAAGTACTACATTCGCCATGTTGTCATTACCAGCTACCAACGTCACTTGCGTTGCTTCACTGCCATTCATAAATCCTCTCCCGTGGCATACTAGCTACACATAGTATGTACAATACACACATTTTCTGAATGTATAAAATACTTGCATAGAAATGCATTCTGCTATGCATTTCCTGACTCATTTAACATGTTCTTTATTCATTAAATAGTAAAATGAACACTGATAGCGTCAGTTTGTGCTATTTTAGGACTTTAACGTAAAGGGATACGTAGTTCATTTACCCTCAAGTTGTTCCAAACCTGTGTGAATTTCTTTCTTCTGCGGAATACAAAAGAAGATCGTTTGACCAAACCAAACCATTGACTTCCATAGTATTTTTATTTATTTATCTCCATACTGTGGAAGTCAATGGGTCCATCAACTGTTTGGTTACCGACAATTCGTCTAATCTTCTTTTGTGTTCAGCAGAAGAAAGAAATTCATACAGGTTTAGAAATACTTGAGGATGAGTAAATGATGAATAAATGTGTATATATATATTTGCTACTGTACATTTACAAGAAATCATGTCTATCTATTTTAAATTTAATGAATTAAGTAATTAATAAAAAAAAATGTTTAGACTGAAATTCTGTCTATTTTACCCCTTTTAGAAAAGCACTTAAAATTAAATAAATTAAACAATTAATAAAATATTAACAAATAAAAACACGTTTTTATTTCATATAAATGATAACTAAACAAAGAAAAAAATAATGTTATTATATATTTTTTTTTAAATATTTCATTCATTATCATTTTATTAAATATTTGATTGATTGATTTATTTAAACATTAGGCGGTATACAGTATATACTCTAAAGCTCATGATCATTGCTGACACCTCTAATTTTTGTCCTTTAGAAAAGACCATTGAGTGGATCCTGCCTTACACACAGTACCAGAATCAACTGGTGGACCAGGCCGCGCTCATGCTGACCTTGTCTGGACGGGTCAGTGAGACCCAGCAGGTTTTGGCCAATCAGACCAGCTTTAGGCTCCGCACACCTGATATCCACATTGAGGTGAGACATCCAAAACCTTCAGCTACATTTTAACACCGTACAGATGTGTTTACCCTCAAATTTGAATATTTTATTGCATATTAAAATTTGTCCCATACTAAAACAAATGAGAGGGTTTGTAAATACGCTTTGCTTCTCGTTGTAGCCTATAGGAGAGGCGTATGTGGGCAAGGAGACGTCCGCGAAGATCACGTTCACAAATCCTCTGCCCTGTACTCTGCGCAATGTGGTGGTCCGAGTGGAAGGACTGGGGCTGAGAGACCTCCATCCCATCAGAGTGGGGTAAGAGCCTCAAAACTATTCAAGATTACTCATCCTGACTAGTTAGAATGGAACATGTGCAGGATTCCATCGGAATTTTACCATTTGGAAACAATTCTGAAGGGTTGTAATTAGGGATGCACCGAATCCAGATTTTTGAGGTTTGACCGAATACCGAATCCACTGGTTAAGATTTTCTGATTTCTGAATACTGAATCCTACTCCCATCCTCAGTCCATTAACACAGTAAACACATTAATGAAGTAAACAACGTCCACAGCAGTGTATTTTTCATTTCATTTTATTTTAACTGTAAAAAAAAAAAAGAATAGGCAACATTATGCCAAAAAACTATTTTGACTATTATTCCTTCCTTTGCCGTTTCTGAAGTTGCTGCATTTTGGCTGCTGTCGTGTACATTCTTTCATGAACAACTCGTATTCTTTCGGATGTTTCATACGCAAATGTTTTAACAGCGGCGATGGTGTGTATTGTTTAGGGTCCTTGCCAGCACGTGACAAATCGGCGTTGCAAATTGAACATGTAGCTCGACTTGAATCGCCTTCTTTTGACTGAAAGTACTGCCAAACAACACTTTATCTGCTCACGAGTTCCTTATTCACTTTCTCACAGCCTAGTGCATTCGAACAGTCCACCTACGTAAACACCTTCCCGTAATCAACAACGGCAGCGTGACGTCGACCAGCGTAGCGCAAGCCTAGGGTTCTAAATTCTAAATTGTAAGATTCGGTGGAAACCGAACCCCGTCAAAAAGCCTAATATTCGGCCGAATCTGAAACCGATTCCTGGATTCAGTGCATCCCTAATTTTTTCTTATAGCAACCCAACAAAAAGTAAATCCCATAGAGCATAATTGAACTAAACCTGGCTTAATCTAAGCCTTGTCTGTGAAACTAGGCCTATATCTTTTTTGACTTATTCAGTTTATTCCTCTTGTCTTAGTGTTTAAAGAGTCACACATATAGAAGTCCTCGCTTTTCTCCCAGCAATGAATGCGTTGCATTTATCTCTCTCTTCCATGTTTTCTCAGTGATGTAGGCAAGCATGCCAATGTAACTGTGACGGAGCACTTTATCCCGACCATCGCCGGCCAGAGGAAGCTTGTGGCGTCTCTGGACTGCAAACAGCTCTCGCAGGTGCACGGCGTGGCCGACATCAACGTTCACGAAAGCCAGTGAATTCAGTCTGCTGGTATGGACCGCATCCCTTCACGCTGATCATCAGATCCTGTATGTCATAACCAGTGTTGGGGAAAGTTACTTTACAATATTGCGTTACTGCCAAAAAAAGTAACTAATTGCGTTACTTAGTTACTTTTTATGAAAAGTAATGCGTTACGTTACTTTTGTGTTACTTTTTCTCACCTGGGCTGGACTTGCTTGTTTGTTTTTTAATGACAACAAAAAAAGTTATATTTTTGGCAAATGTAAAGGCCCTTTCACAACAAAAGTGATATGAATAAGCCTCAGGCTGAAGGAAATGCATATTTACACCTGTACAGTAGAGGACGCCGCTCAAACTAACCCGGATTAAAGAACAATAGGATACAGGAGAAGGAAGTTCAACACTCTTATTTTTAAATCTAATCTAAAGTCATTTTTTCTTATTAGTATGGTTGAGTTAGATCTTGAAGGTCAGCAGCAAAGACATTGGTTAATAAAGTGAGATTAAATACATAAAGTATATTTGTGTAATTCAATATAGTTACCGTAATTATAAAAGTTTTTGCGTTTCACTGTTTTTATTAATTTTGAGGAATACTGAATGTTTTCGTGCAATAAATGCATGTTCACATTTAGTCTAGAACTATAATAATAACCATCATGTTTACACAGCGCACACACACACACAACACCTCCTCACTTTATTTCTCTCAACATGGGGACAGGAGAGCTGTCAGTCTGTAAATGTGAAAAAGTAACTTGGGTTACTTATTTGAAAAAGTAACTTTTTCCATTGAAATCCGTTACTTTACTGGTTACTTGAAAAGGTAATCTGATTACGTAACTCAAGTTACCCCCCCAACACTGCTCATAACTGTCTGTTAATGAACGGCATTAACCATTCTTAAGTGGTTTACACTGAGCCACACGATTATTTCTTTAAGGTTAGACACTTTTTCAACACACTATTTTATGAAATACCTACTGTATGTGCCTGATTTTATATCGTTTATTTCATTTTACACATTATTTATTTTAAATATGGTTTTGCTTTTCTTCACTGTATATGAACTGTTTGTTGGTTCAGTTTAGCTGATCAAATGTTTCTGTTCACCACTGAAAAACAATTAATAATTACCATATATATATATATGAGTATTATAATTTTACTCATGAATCTTAATCTAAAAATATTTGTTGCCAAACACATGCCTTTCTACTGCCTTATTTTGGATATTGTTCACAATAATGGCAATTATGAATTCATGTAATGTGCCTTCAAGGAACTGAGTTAAGATTGAGTTGCATTGGTTTTGTGCAAAATGCTGTCGTATCTTCACTTCATTTGCTACTGCAAAGACTGTAAACTAACACTATTCATGTACACTTTAACTGAAGACATGTGAAGTTACTTATACTTTGTGATATATTAGGTTTTTATGAAGGATATAAAAGTTATGTACGTTTGTATTATTTATCTATGTAATGTATTTTTCTTAAACAAATGACATTTTATTAACAGCATATTTTGTTCTCTGTAGTTGTTTTTGAACATGTTTGAACAAGACGTGTGTTTGATTTTGAAAGATGAAGTAAAACACTCCCTTTAGTGTTTGCACTTTAACAAATGTCATCTGTCTTCTTGAGATAACCTGTTGAAGAGTTTTATTAAACAATCCAATAACACCAAACACTTGTGCATCACCTGTTCAACTGCTCGTTAACGCAAATATCAAATCAGCCAGTCACATGGCAACTCAATGCATTTGGGCATGTAGACGGTGGCGGCATCGAAATCGCATACTTGTCTACAATATAGTTGGTGAAAAAGTTCCAGAAATTAAAAAAGGGTTTATTGGACAAAGCCGATACCCTGGAAACCCAGAGGTGCCGCCCCTCGAGTTGGGTGATTTGCCAGACCCTTAATCTTTCGGATTTGGGTCTGGATTTCCAGGCTACAAAGCCGAGATGACAGCCGGAATTTCCAAGGATCAGCATTTTCCCCTAAAAGTGATCGGGCAGACCAAACCATAAAAGTCATACTTGAAACTTTGAGGGATGGTAGTACCCACCCGTCTATGACGTCACCAAGGGACCACCGTTGTCAAACGAATAATAAAGATAATTAAAAATATATATATATACTTTCGCGAACTAGTCCTAGGTTTTTGGCTCAACTTTGATAACTGTTAAAAGCTTTAAAACTACTATATTTCCTTGGTAAAATGCCTGTATTGGCTGTAAATGGTCTTTTCCATCTATGAGCTAAGTGGTTACATGCTTGCTAAATATAACATAATGCCTTTTTACAAAAGTGCTTAAAGGCCTTAAAGCGATTGAACCCCGATAATTGCTGCTCGCAGCTGTATTTCTTATCTGCTTTTTGGCAATGACCATGCAACTTTATTTTATTTTTTACGGTTCACCCCACCTGTTTCCCAAAAATACTCTAAATCTTACTCCTCTCGTCTTTCTCTTAAATACTGCAATTCTGCCAGTAGATAATAAACCCTTTCCCAGAGGCAAGATGCTCAAATAATCTTTAATTTAACATTTTCCAAGGACAATCTACCCTTTCCCAATGTCAATATGCCTCCAAAAGACATTTCTTTCACACTTCTTTAATAATGGTTTGATCTATTCTTTGGTCTTTTACAGTTATCTGTTTGATGGCAATCCCCTGACTTTACAATCACTGGTCAGTGGGCCACAAGACTTTCTCAGACGCATCTGACCTTTGTAATATTATTATTTCTCACAGCTTCATAATACAATTGTTTATTATATATTGAATATATATATTTATTCTCTGCAAACACCGTATGTGACAAAAGAAGCATGTCCAAATTCACAGTACTCATAAAAGAGTAGGCAAGACTACCCAGATGACCAACTACTTCCGGTTAGTTTTTTGTTTTTTGTTTTTGGTTTATACACTTTATATTACGACCCGCAAACAACTGCGTAAGTAAACCGAAATTACGGTGTACGTTTCTTTAATTATAGTGTACTTCCGTATAGGTATAAGGGAACAATATGTTAAGTTTTGGGTAATAAAGGGGTAACAAGCAGATATACAACCTGCAAAGAACTTCGTAAGTAAACCGAAATTACGATGTACGTTTCTGTAATTATAGTGTACTTCTGTGTAGGTATAAGTGAACAATATGTTAAGTTTTGGTAATAAAGGGGTAACAAGCAGATACACAAGCAAATTGTTTATAATGTAATTATTTTAAAACTAACAGGTACCTATTCTGTTAATATATTCCAGGCAAAAATTGTACGTCTGTTGTATATACAAGTTTTTTATCACATTTCTGGCAAAATATGTTCTTGTGCAATGTAGTTACAGGGTAATTTTGACATCTGTGGGTTGTAAATTAAACTTATATATATATATAACTTATAACTTACCACGGGAAACAAATACTACTTTATAAGTACTACATGGTACGTTCTAAATTAAAATCATAGCAGAAACTTTTTTTTTTGGCTTAACGTTAAGTAGTTTAGTAAGAAAAGCCAATAAATTTAAATATAGCCATATATAAGTTTAATTTACGACCCACAGATGTCAAAATTACCCTGTAACTACATTGCACAAGAACATATTTTGCCAGAAATGTGATAAAATCTTTTATATACAACAGACCTACAATTTTTGCCTGGAATATATTAACAGAATAGGTACCTGTTTCAAAATAATTACATTATAAATAATTTGCTTGTATATCTGGTTGTACCCATTTATTACCCAAAACGTAACATATTGTTCCCTTATACCTACACGGAAGTACACTATAATTACAGAAACGTACACCGTAATTTCGGTTTACTTACGAAGTTGTTTGCGGGTCATAATATAAAGTGTTACCCGTACTTTTTAGCATTCATAAAAAAGTAATTACTTATTCAAAATAAGTACTTGAGTATGCAATTTTGGATGCAGCCATGATCAAGATGATCTGCTGGAGTTCAAACTGAGCATCAGAATGGGGAAGAAAGGTGTTTTAAGGGACTTTGAACACGGCATGGTTGTTGGTGCCAGACGGGCTGGTCTGAGTATTTCACAAACTGCTCAAACATTTCACAAACTGAAAAAGCAAAACTTTGCATCTAGCACCTCTTAGTGTTACTTAACTGTAATCACAAGAGGAATGAGAACTGCTTCCAGAAACACGTTTAAAAATAAATAAAGAGAAACAAATGCAGACACACTGTATTAAAGGTACAGCCTTGTATTGAGATATGCACGTTATAAAATACAGACAACCGTTTATAATGCAGAATGAAATAATTATTAAACATCTCTTAGTCAATATGACCGTCCAAACATTGTCAATGCATTCATGGCACAGGTTTAACAGGTAGCATGACTTTCTCAGTGCATGCTAAAAAAAGAAATCTGAATAAAATATAGGTTAGAAAATACAAATACAACCAGCTTCCATTAAATTCTGCAGTACAGTCATTGAGCTTTTCCACATTAAAGGCCACAAACAATACAATTTGATTATGAAGTGACAAGGTCTGAGAACAGCTTTGCCTTTAAATGTTTCTATCAATCTGATCATCCCACAAACACAGGACAGACCTCTTTCAAAGATAGAAATGCCAACACACGAATCAACGTCTGATCATATTCAGTCTACCGTATTACAGATATTCTCAACCACTCGGTTGAACTCGTCCGGCTGATCGGCGTAGACGTGATGGGAAGCATCTTCAATCATCTGCAGAGAAAAGCCAACAACATTTACACATTTGTGTTTTTCCATGAATTGAAAACGTGCAAACGCTGTCATGTCTTACTCACCGTGACACTGGTGAGGCTTTTGCCTCTGATCTGAGTGACCGTGTTCCCAGTAGAGCTGTCCACCCATGAGAGCGATCCGTACAGCATGCTGACCGGTGTCGACGGTGGCAGCAGGTTCACACGCTGAACCATAGGCCTTTTGGCCCAGCCGAGAGACTCAGACATGGCTTTGAAACCCACCTCACCACTGAGAGAAAAAGAGAATAAAATACACTATTGCTTCTACATCTGTAAAGAAATGCATCTCTAGAAAGTCAATGTTAAAGAGGCCATGATATACACTTTTATAAATTCTTGATTTTATTTCTGGGGTCTACCACATTATTTTTCAAGCTTTAATGTTTAAAAAACACATTATTTGTCACATATTTTGACATTGTTGCAGTGTCTCTCTTCCCAGTCTGTTATGGTGCTTTTCCACTACACAGTACCAGCTAGCCTCGGCTCGCCTTTGTTTGGTTTTCCACTGTGTAAAAGTTGTACCGGTACCTGCTTCCAGATACTTTTTTTCGTATCACCTTCGGCGAGGTGCTGAGCGAGCTGAGGCGATACTAAAATGTGACGTGACACACGGCAGACTGCTGATTGGTCAAAGAGAATCGTCACTATTCACTGCGTCATCATTGCACGCGCCAGACGGAGTATCCTGAATAACCCCGACATTTTTAAATAGTTTGGCCAGAGATTGCGTGATATACCCATTACTAATATTATGTAAAACAGCATACACTTGATTTCCTCCATTGTCCTGTGTGTGTGGGTAGCGGGTGTGTGTCGTGTCGCTATGACGACCAGGTACTATTGTGGAGGTACTATCTGCAATGGAAAACGGAGCGAAAAGCGAGCCAAGACCGAGCCGAGTCGAGTCGAGTTGAGTTGAGCTGAGCTGGTACTGGTAATGGAAAAGCGCCATTAGTAATACTCTGTTTAGTTCTTGTCTCTATGAAGCTCCTCCTTCTGAAAAGCACAATGTGCTCTGATTGGTCAGCTGGAACAGTGTGTTGTGATTGGTCAAGCGCTTCGAGCACTGTACCTCGGGCTCTGGGCGTTACAGTGGTAAATATATTGTGTCATGGTGTCGTCATCAAACAGACCCTCAAACTTCCTCTTGAAGTCAGGACGGAATCTGTTCACCAGCCCTGGACCTGCAGATGAACACGTCATGTGAGCAAATGTTGATTTTTTTTCTAAGTGGAAATGAAGTGCTTTAGTGTTTTCTTGACTAACAGATAAACATCAACTTGAATTAAACCAACTTGGCTTTTGTCAAAAGCCTAGTATGCGGCCTACCTAGACAGCATTTTAAGCAAGGCAGCACAAGATACCAAGTTACGATCAAAGTTTTAGGCGTAATCACATATTTGAAACACAAATATGTTAATCTCGTGATGCATTGTGATCAGCACAGTGAAAAAAAACCACAAGAATGCAGAAGAAGCAAGAGAAACATTGATTATAAATATAAGTTATTTAATACTGAGACGTATCAGTTACATGTGGGGCCCTATCTGGCACCCAGCGCAATTGACTTTGTACACCGACGCATGTATAGCCCCTTTCACACAGAGATTCCGGAAAATACACGGATAAAGTGACCCGGGATTTGACCCGGGTTCGTTTGAAAATGGTTCATTCACACTGCCAGTGATTTGCCGGAATCAGAGAGCGCGTTCACACACAACCCGGGTAGGCTATGTCCCGGATAGACGCGTGACGTTATGATGTGACGTATAAGGTGGCGAACGAACGATCTCAGCTTCGGCGCGGATTGCAAGGAGCTCTCGGGTCTCTGCTTCAGTCCAGTTTGCAGACATCTTTTCGTTCTTTCTTGTATCGATGACGAACACAAACTTTCTTCTAACAGAGTAACAGAGTCGCACGATAACTACCACATTGCGAAGGCTCGTGCATCATCACTACGACACACCCCTTACGGCATTTGTCCTGGCTTTTGTTCACACAGCGCGCGTTCCGGGTCTGAACACGGCAATGTTACTAGGTCCCCAACCCGGCATCGATCCCGGCATTAAACCCGGGTCGTGTTTGCGTTCACACAGAAGGCGTTCCGGCAATTTGCCGGCAATTTGCCGGGTTCAAAGTGCTGTGTGAATGGGGCTTATCATTCCTATTTTTCACCGATGCACAGCGGACTTTTCCCTCCACAGACGCACATCGGTTAATTCAGCGAAAAGAGGAGCGTGTTCCGCACACAAACGTTCCCTGGCGCTATTTTGCAGTTTGAGAAAACTATTCCGCCACTGACCAGGAAAAACCTAGTCTAAAGTCAGTGTTGCGTTATTCAGATGCTATTTTAAGGCCGCATACTTGGCCATAATGTAGCGTGTGCACAACACACACACACTTTGCTTCTCTCTTCTACACAGACGCAGCAGTTCATATTTGTGCAAACCATACATAATTACAAGGAAAAATATTACCACACGAGGGAAATCATTGTGGTGTCCATGAAGATGTGAAAAAAATAGGCATAAATTATTTAGGCTAATTGTAGCAATGACGGATCAAACGTCTCGGTTACGTATGTAACCCTCGTTCCCTGAGTACAGGGAACGGAGACGTACGTCGGGTTCCCCTGACGAATTGGGATCACGCTAGGGAGCCTATTACCTTCGAGAACTAAACAAAAAGCCAATGAACATTGGCATGCAACATTTGCATTCCGCGGACCCGCCCGTCAGCGCGGGTATAAAAGCCGGAAGTAAACATTGCATCATCGCTTTTCGCTGAGGAGCCGAAGTAACGGCCCCTGCGAAGGTGCAGCCACATGGCAAAGGGACGTACGTCTCCGTTCCCTGTACTCAGGGAACGAGGGTTACATACGTAACCGAGACGTTCCCTTTCGTCCAGGGAACTCCGACGTACGTCGGGTTCCCCTGACGAATTGGGATCCCTAATAAAACGCCATGGTGCTGGCCCCTTCCAGTGCCCAGCTAAGCCGCCCTACAGCAGTTTTTTCAATAAATTTCGGGAGCTGCTAGGAATCCACTGCTGTTCCGCAAGACCCACACAGAGGACATTGGATAACACTGGGAAGCGTGCCTCAACCCCCGGGGGGGGGGAGGCACACTACGGAAAACCAGGATGCCTGATCTGGCCTGGAATACTCATATGAATTCACATAGTGAACATATGGAGTCCCTGAGATGGTCCCAACCATTGGAATTGGGAGCGCATACAACAAGGACGACGGCGCGAGTCCGTCGGGGAAGACACGGCTGGACTGCACGTGGCAAAAACCGGTACACAAGACCACTGAACACCCAGTCTGCTACGACTCTAGCTAGAGGAGCAAACCTGGCGCCGGGCGGTCCGCTACGCCGGGCGCCGGGGGGGTGATGGAGGAGCTCAACGAGGTTACCACTTAGGGGCCAGCGGAGCGGAAGAGACGCACTTATCTGATTACAGAGTGGCGCAGCAAGCCGACACAACCTATTCCCTCGACCCACTGGACGAAGCCAGAACCCGGGAGGAAACCGGTTCCACACGGAGGTTATAGAACCTAGCAAACGTGTTAGGTGTCGCCCAGCCCCCAGCTCTACAAATGTCTGTCAGCGAGGCGCCTTGAGCCAACGCCCAGGAAGCGGCAACACCTCTAGTTGAGTGAGCGCGCAACGTGGGGGGACAAGGCTCACCCTGAGCCTCATAGGCTCGGGTGATGGCATCCACTATCCAGTGGGCTAACCTCTGCTTGGAGACGGCCTTCCCCTTCTGCCGGCCTCCGTAACAGACAAGGAGCTGGTCTGAGGTCCTGAAGCTTTGCGTTCTGTCAACGTAACACCGCAAGGAGCGGACGGGACAGAGAAAAGCTAGGGCTGGGTCTGCCTCCTCCTGGGGCAGCGCTTGCAGGTTCACTACCTGATCTCTAAACGGAGTGGTAGGAACCTTGGGCACATATCCGGGGCGGGGTCTCAGTGTTACGTGGGACAGGCCCGGCCCGAACTCTAGGCACGATTCGTCGACCGAAAATGCTTGCAGATCCCCGACCCTCTTAAGAGAAGCCAATGCTAACAGGAGCGCTGTCTTAATAGACAGGATATCAAGCTCTACTGTCAGCAAAGGCTCAAAGGGAGGACTCTGGAGAGCTCTCAGTACCAGAGTCAAGTCCCAAGGGGGTACAGAGTGTACAGGGCGAGGAGGGTTTAACCTCCTAGCACCCTTCAGGAATCTGATGACCAGGTCGTGCTTTCCCACCGACTTACCGTCAACTGCATCGTGATGCGCCGCAATGGCAGCGACATACACTTTGAGGGTTGAAGGGGACAGCCTACGCTCCAACCCATCTTGCAGGAAAGAAAGCACAACGCCGATCGGGCAAGTTCGGGGGTCCTCCTGACGGGAGGAGCACCAAGCGACGAACAGGTTCCACTTCAACGCATAGAGGCGCCTCGTAGAGGGGGCTTTAGCGGAAGCGATAGTGTCTACCACTGCCTGTGGCAGTCCACTCAGAACCTCCGCGTCCCGTCCAGGGACCAGACATGGAGTTTCCAGAGGTCTGGACGCGGGTGCCGTAGAGTGCCCCGTCTCTGAGAAAGTAGATCCTTCCTCAGAGGAATCGGCCAAGGAGGGGCTGTCGAGAGGAGCATGAGTTCTGGGAACCAAGTCCTGGTGGGCCAGTACGGCGCCACTAGCAAGACCTGCTGCTCTTCCTCCCTGACCTTGCACAGAGTCTGCGCAAGAAGGCTCACTGGGGGGAACGCATATTTGCGTAGGCCCCGGGGCCAGCTGTGAGCCAGGGCGTCCGTGCCGAGGGTCCCCTCGGACAGGGAGTAAAACCACTGGCAATGGGTCGTGTCCGGAGAGGCGAACAGGTCGACCTGTGCCGCTCCGAAGACACTCCAAATCAGCTGGACCACCTGGGGATGGAGTCGCCATTCTCCGGGCAGGGGGGTGAACCGTGAAAGCTCGTCGGCCACACGGTTGAGAGCCCCCGGCACGTAAGCGGCATGAAGCGACCTCAGATGCTTCTGACTCCATAGGAGGAGGTGGGAGGCGAGTCGCGACATACGACGGGAGCGTAGACCACCTTGACGGTTGATGTACGCAACGGTCGCAGTGTTGTCCGTACGGACCAGTACGTGCTTGTGTCTGAGAACCCCTACGAGGCGACACAAAGCCAGACGTACTGCTTGCAACTCCAGGCAGTTGATGTGCCAATGCAGCTGGGGCCCCGTCCACAGACCCGAGACTGCATGCCCTTTGTACGTGGCCCCCCACCCCGTGGCCGAGGCATCTGTGAAAACCACAGCATGCCTGGAAACCTGGATCAGGGGCACTCCAGCCCGAAGGAACGCAGGGTCCGACCACGGGGAGAAGGTTTGGCGGCAGTGCGGGGTCACTTGGACCCGGAACGTGCCACTCTGCCACGCCCACCTGGGGACTCGATCGTGAAGCCAGCGCTGTAGCGGTCTCATATGTAACAGGCCGAGCGGTGTAATCGCCGCTGCGGCCGCCATATGCCCCAGGAGCCTCTGAAATTGTTTCAGTGGAACCGCTGTCCTGCCTCGAAAAGACCTGAGGCAGGTGAGCACTGACTGGACGCGCTCCTCTGTGAGGCGCGCAGTCTGGGCGACCGAGTCCAGCTCCATACCGAGATAAGAGATCCTCTGCGTGGGGCAGAGTTTGCTCTTGTCCCAGTTGACCTGAAGACCCAACTGACTGAGATGCCGGAGCACCATGTCCCTGTGTTCGCACAGAACATCCCGAGAGTGAGCTATAATGAGCCAGTCGTCGAGGTAATTGAGGATGCGAACGCCTTGCTCTCTCATGGGAGCAATGGCCGCCTCCGCGACTTTCGTGAAGACACGGGGGGACAGGGCCAGCCCGAAGGGTAGGACTCTGTACTGATACGCTCGACCCTCGAACGCAAACCGCAGGAACGGTCTGTGTCGAGGAAGTATCGAGACGTGAAAGTAAGCGTCCTTCAGGTCGATTGCTGCAAACCAATCCCGGGGACGGATGCATTCGAAAATGCGCTTCTGCGTGAGCATCTTGAAGGGGAGTTTGTGCAGGGCCCGATTCAAGGAACGCAGGTCCAGGATCGGTCGTAACCCACCGCTTTTCTTGGGTACAATGAAGTAGGGGCTGTAAAACCCGGACCTCATCTCGGCAGGAGGGACCGGCTCGATCGCGTCCTTCGCCAGCAGGACATCGATCTCTTTCCGCAGGACAGGGGCATCCTCTGACCGCACACGGGTGAAGAGAATGCCCCTGTACCTGGGAGGCCGGCGGGCAAACTGAATTGCGTAGCCGAGCCGAATGGTGCGGAGGATCCACCGGGACGGAGCTGGAAGCGCTAGCCAGGCCTCCAGGAACCGAGCGAGTAGACCCACCCGAACCACCGGCGTACCCGCGGAGGGGCAGCAGGGCGGGGGACAGGGACCCGGCTCCAGCGACGACGTGGCGACCGCGAGCGGGGTCTGGGCGCAGGTACTGACACCTACCTGTCCACACCGGGGGGCAGACGGCAGAGAGGGTTCTTCGTGTACCCTCTGCTGCGGGCCGCCCCGTGGCGAGGGGAGGGGGAGAGACGAGGAACGAGGCCCTGACTCCTCGCAACCCCGTCTCTGCGCCTCCGTGGCCAGCCGTGGGCCGGGGCGACGCGGAGGGATCCGCGAGGCCGCTACCTGCAGGCTGGGGAGAGGGGAGCGGGGGCCGTGTCGCACTGAGACGACACGCGCCGCCGCTGCGACCCTCTCGCACGGGGGAGACTGCGTGCCCGACAGTCTCGGCCGTGGGTGACCTGGAAAAGGATACGGAAACTGCTCTTTTATTGAGGAAGTGGGTACCACTGACTGTGTCAGTGGCGGAACAAAAACAAACAAAGGATTCTCCACCCGGCCCTCCCCCGGGGGAAGGAGGCGAATAGGGACCGCCTCCCGAAGAGCAGCAGCATCCAGTCCCAGGTCGCCCGCTTCAGGAACGACGTCCACCTCTCTTCTTCCTGGGAGGGGCAGGTGGCGTCGGAGCGGGCTGGGTCGCCCTCTTACGGCCCGACCTCCGTCCCCCAGGCTGAGGCTGCTGGCCTGGAGGGGGAGCGGCCGCAGGAGGACGACCTCGGCGACGAGCGGCCGGAGGCTGTGCAGCAACAGGAGTTGGGCCAGCAGCGGCTTTCCTCCTGTGCAGGACATGCCGCATAGCTTCCGACTGCTTCTGGGCGGCAGAAAACTCTTGGGCCAAGTTATCCACCGCCTCGCCGAAGAGGCCCCCTGGGGATACGGGGAAGTCGAGAAGTTTGTTCCTCTCGGCTTCCCGCATATCCGCCAGGGTAAGCCACAGGTGGCGCTCCTGGACCACAAGCGTGGACATCGCTCGACCCAGCGAACGTGCGGTAACCTTCGTCGCCCGTAGAGCGAAGTTGGTCGGCGCACGCAGCTCCTGCAGCAAGGCTGGGTCGGGACCACCCCCCTGCAGGTCATGGAGTGCTTTGGCCTGGTGGACCTGAAGCAGAGCCATGGCATGCAGGGCGGAGGCGGCGTCTCCACACGCCTTATAGGCCTCCCCGGTTAGACCCGAGGAGAACCTACAGGCGCGGGAGGGGAGTGAAGGGGCACCCCGCCAGGTGGAAGCGGTCTTCGGACACAGCTGCATCGCGATAGACCGCTCCACCGTGGGGATTCCCTCGTACCCGTGCGCCGCCCCGCCGTCAAGGGTGGTGAAGAGGGAGGGGCGAGGAGGCCCCCGCCGGTACGCCAGAGGCGCCGACCAGGACTTCCTCAACTCCTCATGCACTTCAGGGAAGAAGGGCACTGGAGCGGTACGCGGGGCATCCGCACGTACCGCAGCAGGCCAATCATCAAGCCGCGAATGCGAGGGCCCGGGCGGAGGGTTCCACTCGAGTCCCACATTCGCGGCCGCCCTTTCGAGCATAGCAACCACCTCGGGATCAGCGTCAGCCGCAGCCACCGCACCCGAAGGGGGTGGAGCCGCTGACTCCTCACCCGAAGATGATTGCACCTCCTCCGATGCCGCGATAGACATCTGGTCCTCCGGGGGCGCTCCAAAGGAAACAACCGGAACCGTGCGGGACGGCCCCGCAGGTTCCCCCGGAAGCGCCACTGGCAGCGAGCTGCTAGAGGAGTGGGAAGCTCGCGAGGATGTTTCACCACACGAGACATTCCGCACTGTAACCCTCATACGCTCACCAACGGGAATGACCGAAGTAGCCGCCTGCCGAACTGAACCGACAGACGAACTAGATCGAGCATTCTCCGAAGGGACTCCCCCATATTTCAGGGATCTTAGTCTAAAGCGGAGCGTCGCGATGGTCATGTTCCCACAGAGAGAGCATGACTCATCCAACAACGCTGCCTCAGCATGCCTTAAGCCCAAACATGCGAGACAGTGTTGATGGCCATCATCCGGAGGGAGAAGTCTACCACATCCAGAAACGCACGGGTGAGTCGACATCCTGAAAAGGACGCGAAACACCCGCCAGCTCTTTTAGATAGAAAAAGAGAGAGAGAAAAACAAGAGAGAGAGAGAGAGAGAGAGAAAACGCCGAAGCGCCGAGGGACCACCGCAGCAGACAATCGGGGGAAAACTGCAACCCTTTGCTGCCGAGGGCGAAGATCGCTGCACCGCGCCGTCACACCAGCGATTCTGCTCTCCAGGTAAACGCTTGTTTTGTTCTCCAGAAGGCTTAACTTGAAGTCAGCAATACTGAGGCTCCGAAGCGAAAGGCGATGATGCAATGTTTACTTCCGGCTTTTATACCCGCGCTGACGGGCGGGTCCGCGGAATGCAAATGTTGCATGCCAATGTTCATTGGCTTTTTGTTTAGTTCTCGAAGGTAATAGGCTCCCTAGCGTGATCCCAATTCGTCAGGGGAACCCGACGTACGTCGGAGTTCCCTGGACGAAAGGGAACCTGTTTTATCAATAGTGGCGAGACACATCGGTATACAAGGACACCTAACAAAGTGGGTTGTCCGTCAAGAACCAAGAAACTAAATTCTGAAGACTGTGAAATCACCTTTACCATCATGTAAGTTGCGTGCGCTGGCAAATCCGCCGTAACTTATAATAGCAATCCGCCATGGAACAAGCGCGCCGGCTCTTAAAGGGAATGTGAGAGGACGCTCTGATTGGTTTATTTCACGTTACGCCCAAACCACACCTATGAGTAATGTAGCGACTTCAGACCAACACATTTTAGATTTGCGTCTAAATCCCGAGATCCGCCACAAAGTTACATGCGTTTCGCGTTTGATACTTGCGTTTCAGATCGTTAAAATAGGGCCCGTGATGTTAATTTCATTTGCTGCCTCTGTAGGAACTAGAGACATCACTGCAGGTTCCTAGGCTTTGCAGCAGAGCCACAGTCATGGTTCTCACACTCACCCCACGGTCCAGCCGCTCTGATGACGGCCAGTGGGTTGAAGAGACTGAACACTGAAGCAAGAGCTTTCACCCAGCGAGGTGGCGATACCCGCTTCAGCTCTGACCCTTGACCTCCTGACTCCTGTGCCTGAGGCTGGGGTCTCTCAGGGAAACCCCACGCGTCCACCAGGATGAGGTGACTGACTCTAGTGGACAAAAACACTGGTCTCAGGGTCGTGTAGTTCAATATGTTAAAGGTTTCCTTCACCCACAACTGACAATTCTGTAATTCTGTCATTAATTACTCACACTCATGTCGTTCCAAACCTGTAAGACTTTTGTTCATCTACAGAACACAAATGAAGATGTTTTTGATGAAATCTGAGAGCTTTTTGTCCCTCCATTGACGGCTACACAACTACCACTATGACGCTTCAAAAAGTTCATAAAGAGATTGTAAAAATAATCCATATGAATTGAGAGGTTTAGTACAAATTTTCTGAGACTCGGTCGCTTTATATGATGAACAGCTTGAATTTAGTTGTGTAGCTGTCAATGGAGGGACAGAAATCTCTCAGATTTCATTAAATAGATTTGTGTTCTGAAGATGAACGAAAGTCTTATGGGTTTGGAACGACATGATGGTGAGTAATTAATGTATATATATATATATATATATTGCAGTGCTCAAATTTAACTTTCATTTCCAATGTGAGGAAAGGACTTAAAGTAACTCCAGTAATATAAGATGTTTAACGTCTTTTTTGTCTCACTATTTGACCAGAGAGCCAAAAGTTGCAAAATGTTATTTTGCATAACATGTATAAATATTTTAAAGCAACTATAAAAAAGGATCAGTAACATTTGTGTTCCATAAAATAGAATATGGGTTTAAAATGAAATAATACACTCTAAAAAATTAATTTGGGTCAAATATGGACAAACTAAATGTATTTGTTTTTATTAAAAATGTTAACCGACGGTTGGGTTTGTCCATATTTGACCCAAATTTGGGTTAAAACAACCCAGTATTTTTTAGAGCGAGTAGCTGACAGCTCTTATTGTAAACTATTACTATTATTGCGCTGTAATTGAATAAATAAGCTTTCTTAGATACCTTTCTGGATATTGAATGGTATAGGATGTTGCTAGGTAACCACCCAGGCTGTGGCCCAATAGGATCATGCGTTCCAGCCCCAGTGATTGTCTCCATTGCTCTATTGAATTAACAAACTGCTCTTCGGCCAATGAGGCTTCAGATGGGAATGACGGGCGAGAGCTGCGCCCGAACCCCAGCAGGTCAATGGCGTAGACGGGTCGAGAATGACACAATGCGTCCAAGTTACGGATCCAGAGGCCGACCCCCCCTCCAAACCCGTGGATCATCACTAGCGGCGTCTGAGCGGCTACAGAGAGAACGGGACACAGTCAGACTTTCTTAAGTGTGCTAAATACTTTTGCAGCAACTGTAGACGGAGATTAGAAACTCTACCTTGGTCTGTATGTTTGAGTGCTGTCTTATTGGTGACTTTAAGGGTCCATATTCTGTTTTGATTTGGCAAAGTCACAAATCTGGACCAAACGTTATTCTGGATGCCTGGAGATATTAAATAGAATTAAAAAAATGTATCGGTAACACTTTACATCATTTGTTAACATGAACTTAGAATGAACAATACTTCTTCAGCATTTATTAATCTTAGTTAAAATGAATTTAAACATTTACTAATATCTTATTGAAATCAAAGGTTGTATTTGTTAACATTAATGCACTGTGAACTAATATGAACAAACAATGAACAGTTGTATTTTTATTAACTAACATTAGCAAAGATTAATACATACTGTATTGCTCATTGTTAGTACATGTTACATTAACTAATGTTAACTAATGAACCTTATTGTAAAGTGTTACCAATGTATCCTATACAAATTCTAAACATGTGACCCTGGATCACAAAACCAGTCACGAGTCGCACGGGTATATTTGTGGCAATAGCCAACCAAACATTGTATGGGTCAAAATTAAAAAAAAATGTTTTGTTGCCAAAAATCATTAGGATATTAAGTAAAGATAATTTTCCATGAAGATATGTTGCAAATTTTCTACCGCAAATATATAAAACATTATTTTTTTGAGTGAATGCAGCACAATCGCGAACATAAATGGACAACTTTAAAGTTGATTTTCTTAATATTTAGATTTTTTTGCACCCTCAGATTACAGATTTTCAAATAGTTGTATCTCAAATATTCTCAAATCCTAACAAACCATACATCAATGGAAAGCTTGTAGCTGTCATATGATGTATAGATCTCAATGTAAAAAAAAAATTGACCCATGTGACTGGTTTTGTGGTCCAGGATCACATATTAAAAGGGAACAGTGAGGATCTTACAGGCAATGATTTTAGCCTCGGCACTTTTCAATAAGGACATGGATGTTGGTCTCCAAGAGGGCCACCAGGACCAGCTCCCAGAGGTCGGCCTAGAAAGACAGACACATGTAAAGTCACTGAAGGGGCGAGAGCAAGAGAAGGTCTATGAGACTGTCCATACAATCCGCCTGTGTACATACTGCGTTACGTCATCTGCCTTTATACACAGTACAAGCCTGTCACCTGCTGGCAATAAACCCAGTATTAATAATGCTTTGTGGGCACAATTCATTCGCAAGCACACAAAATATATATTTTTTAAATACAAATTATTATGAATTTTTATTTATTCATGGTCTACTCTGAATTGTACTGTGAATAAAATGTTGATCTTACATTTAAACATTAATAGCCCAGTCCAATAAAAATAATAAGACAGAAAACTTTAGAAGTATATTATTTTAGGAACATTACATTATTAACAATTATTTTTATTTATGTTCTGTTCTGTACATCATATGAATAAAAGGTACCATTATCGTTTAAATTTAAATTTTAGCCTTACATTTAAAAATAATACTCCTATGAGCAAATAAGACAGAAAAGTTAAGTTATTATATCACTTTATTATTCACTACTTTTATTTATGGTCTGCTCTGAACTGTACATCATATGAATAAAAGGTCCCATTAACATTGACATTTTCCTCTTTCATTTACACATTAATATTCTTATACCAATAATAAGAGAAAAAACTTTAGAAGTAAATTATTTTATAAGCATCACTTTATTATGAAATATTTTTGAATGGTCTACTTTTTTATTGGTCTATCATATAAATAAAAAGTGCCATTAACATTTACATTTAAATGTTTAGTCTTACAGACAGAAAAGTTAATATATTAATTATGTTAGGAGCATCACTTCATTATTCAATATTTGTTATTTATAGTCTGCACTGTTCATCATATGAAGAAAAGGTGGCACTAACATTTACATTTTAAGTCTTAAATTTAAAAATGAATATGCTTACAAAAAAATTAAGCAGTAAATTATTCTATATTGTTATCTGGTTGAAAAACTGAGCCATAACTACTGTGACGTAGGCTAATAACTCAGCATGACTTTGCATAACCTTATGAAATCATCCAACACAATTCATACCAGCATTTATGATTTATTCTACTTAATTTCAGACATTCACGGCAGGGATCCTGAAAATAGTGAAATGTTAAACATACAGTGTTACATAATAGAAGGACACTTCATGTTACATGAGCGACTCACATTGTGTAATATGATTGTATTTAATAAAATATTACGATACTCACTCTGTGTCAGTCTCGTCTTGCATTGTGGCGTTTGCAGGAGACATTATGAAGCATAATACAAGAACAATCCAGGACGAAAGACTGTTATACTTCAGATTTGTATGTTCGCTACCGGGATCTGTCACACACCGTCGCTTTAAAGGCCCGTGTTTGTGTTTTGTAACACTGACGTCAGCGCATTTAAAGGAGCCGCATCATAGAAATAAAATAAATTCGTGAACATATTTATATATTGGAAAGTTTTATGTTTCAAAACATTACCGTAGTAATGAGATTATAAAATAAGGAATACTCTTAGCTCTGATCCATGTAGCATTTTATTAGTATTTAGTTTGGAAAATACATATATTTCGTAACGAATTTATCTGGATAATTATGTTTTCTGTAAAATGTTAACCTATCAGCCAATTATTCTTTAGTTTTACAATTGTCTCTAGTTATTCCGAGTGGATTTGGAAAATTATAGGCATACTGATAGAAAATTGGGTTGTGTAGTTATAATTGATGTATTTGATGTGTTATTTTGTTTTAGACATATATTTAGCAATCTAAGGAAATTGTATAGCTGATCATTTGGCTAAATTGTATTATGCTTTATATTCAAAAATAATATTTCTATTTAAAATGTGGTGTCAAATCACATGTCAGTCTTTTATAGTGTTAAATGAATTGGGTTTAACGTAATTATTTTCTTTAATCAATAGCAATGTTCATAGTTTATTGTTGTTAATTTAATATGATTCTGTAATATGTACATGTTTGTTTTCTTGAACACGAACGCTTCACGAGCATCGGAACTAAAATGCACCTGCAGTTTCAATGGGGAACATTTAGTGGACGCACATCTGTCTCTCTCTGCTTACACGTCATTCATTTCCTTGCTGCTTGATTTCTAGGGATACTGTGCTCGTGTTGAGAAGAAATTATGTCTAACTCGGTATTTTCTGTCTTGTCGCGTTTTGTGGAGGAGTACAGGAGCAGCACACCGAATAAGCTGAAGGTGATCGACGCTTATATGCTGTATATTTTGCTGACAGGAGTGTTTCAGTTCCTGTACTGTGTGCTGGTGGGAACGTTTCCCTTCAACAGCTTCTTATCTGGATTCATCTCATGTGTGGGATGCTTCATACTGGCTGGTATTTACGCATATTTAATCATTTATAAATATAATATTGTATTGTATCTTTGTCCAATTTATATATGTATGTTTATAATCCAAATTTTTTTTTTGCACCAAAAAGGCGAACGGTCTTGTAAAAACTATTTTTAAAGCTGTCTTTATAATTTAACTATATAATATATATGCACTACGTTTTCAAAAAAGTTTGCAATAATTAAAATAATGTTTTAATTAAGTATATTATGCTTAACAAGGCTGAATTTATCGGATCAAAAATACAGTAACATTTTTAAATATTCATGCAATTTAAAATAACTTGTTTATGTTAAAATGTAAATCGTTCAGCTATTATTTGTGACACACACACTCACACACCGTTTAGATGGTAAAACAACTTAATGTAAAAAATAGCATATTATAATATAAGGTACATTTTTATTTATTATATTGTATTGGTTTATCTTTATGTATTTAATGTGACTATTTAAAGAACCTCATATCTGAGTTTTGAGATAGATGTATAAAACAAATTTGGTATGGGTCCAAAAAAAAAAACTTCCCATGTTTTCTAATCCTTAACCACTTAAATATCCTACTACACCAAACTATGTTGATATATCCAGGTATTGTATGTATGTTTAGTGCTGTAGTCATAAAGTATAATTTATTGATAATTAATTAGTGTCTTTGTTCTTCTGTCTTCAGTCTGTCTTCGCATCCAGATCAACCCTCAGAATAAAGGAGATTTCCTGACCGTCTCTCCCGAGAGAGCTTTCGCTGACTTCCTCTTCGCTCACACTGTTCTGCATCTAGTGGTCGTCAACTTTGTTGGCTGAATGAGAGAGTCTTACAGCAGGTGTGTGTGTGTGTGTTAAGAATGGTTTAAAATCACGTTTCATGTGTATCATTTGTTAAACAATCTATTTCGTAAAATCTGTGTGTGATTCAGTTCCATTGCTATATGAGGTTCTGTTGTGCACAGATTAATAGCTCAGAAAAGAAAACAAAGCAACAAAATTGCAGATATGTATCCTGATCCTTTTAAAATACACTCTAAACTGCTTGCTTGCCAATTTCTCAAAAAAAAAAAAGAAAAGAAAAATTCTAGCTGACAGATGATAAATCCTCTGGTGCCTAATATAGAAAAATGACCCAAAACGGCAGTACATGCTTCCTTAAAAGTGCCTTAAAGGAGACCTATTATGCAAAATTCACTTTAATAAGTTGTTTGAACACAGATGTGTGTCCGCAGTGTGTGTAAACAACCTGCCTATAATAAATCTGTTTTGTTAGCATAGATCACACCCTGAGTGAGCCGCAACAGTCTGACGTTTCTATTTCCTCGCTGTAGCAGCTGAAGGTTTACAATATCTGCGCACTGTAATGCAACAAAAAAAAAAACATTACAAATGTTCTGTTATTGGATGTATTAATGAACATAAGAATCTCAATAGAATCTCGGCATCTGAGCCACTGAGGACACCGTAGTTGAATTTAATTTATGAAGAAAATGTGCAGACAAAAGTCATTAAAGTGTTATATATTTGCGCTGATCATTTTACACCACAAACGAGGGTCAGTACTATGCTGGATTTTCCTAAAAGTGAAACTTTTTCACTAAATCACTCATTTTTTTTTTCTAGAAACGTTGTAACTTCTTAACTTGCTTAGCCTCTCCATCAGTGTCCGACTCCAGTTCAAACATGTGGCTGAACACCACAACTGACCATTTCTGACATTTTGGCTGTGTGAAATTCTCCAGTTTTGTTGCTGCTGGAGTATCAGACGCATGAGTTTCAAAGGCTCCGCCCTCTTCTGGAAAGGGGGCGGAGAGCAGCAGCTCATTTGCATTTAAAGGGACACTTACAAAAATTGTGTGTTTTTGCTCACACCCAAATAGGGGCAAAAGTTAAGTTATAATAAATGATCTATGGGGTATTTTGAGCTGAAATTTCACAGACACATTCTGTGGACACCAGAGACTTATATTACGTATTGTGAAAAGGGGCATCATAGATATCATATCTCCTTTAAACTGCCATTGCTTTATTCCATGTTACGTTTTTAATGTTCACGTTCGTTCGATGAGGCTTTCGGTTAACATTTGTTCGTTTAGAGAAATGTAAATGTTCAATGTAAAGTTATCATCATGATACATGTTCATGATGGGATAAATTACTGAAGAAATCATCCCAAAATATTTTCTTTAATTGTCTGTAAATGTATTTTTTATGAGTGCTGTCAAATCGATCAATCACATCTAACATACACATTTGTGTCTGTGTTATTTTATGTCAGATGCGATTCATTGATTTGACAGCACAATTTTTATGCAACGTGTTTTCTCGAGATTAACTGGTCTTTTTCCTCAGATATGAAGACCATATCCTGCAGAACAACTACAAACACAACAGTCTGTGGATCTCTCAATGTTAATATGTTTTGACAGAATTGTCATTCATCATCAGTTCTCGTCTCGTTCCTTAATTTTCTACTTTTGTAAAACTTTCTGAAAGTTATTGAAAGAAAATAAATGCCTTTAAAAACAATTCAGTGATCCTGTGGTGTTTCTAGGTAACATATGGTACTCGCATCTGAATCTTTGTGTTTAAGATATAGTTTGAAAAAATATATTAAAATGAAAAATTGAACAATAGCCTATTTTATTGTTTTGATTTTTTAGGGCTGTCAAAAGATTAATCGCGATTAATCGCATCCAATATAAAAGTTTGTGTTTACATAATATATGTGTGTGTATTGTGTATAATTATTTATATATATATATATATATATAAAAACACACACAATCATGTATACATTTAAGAAAAATTGGTTGTATATAAAATATTTATATATAATATAAATGTATATCAGTATATAAATGCAAATATTTCTTAAATATATACATGAATGTGTGTGTATTTATACATAATAATTATATTATTATACATACAACTTTTATTTTGGATGCGATTAATCTTTTGACAGCCCTAATTTTTTTATTTTGAGTCTAAATGAAACCAGAATCATTCTGACATTATGGTTAAAGTTACAAACAATGAAGCAATTCATTTTTGCAGGCATCGGTGTGGAAAAAAAAATACATTTTGTGTAACAATTATAGGGCACAATCTGTATTAGATACAGTATATACAGTATAATCTGTATCTGAACACAATTGCAGTGTGATACACAAATGGTTAAACTCCCACATCTGGTCATGGTTTAGGGAGAAGGAAGTGAGAGTGAACGCAGAAATATTCCTTCACAACAGCTGTCATCAGGAAAGAGGGACTCGATGGTTTATCACACTCGAGCTCAACGATGACTCTTCCGCTACTTCTAACCATTCTTGTGCTTGGTGAACTGCCAGGTGAGCTTTTATCATTCCTTTTGCAAAAACAAAGTTTGAAAAGTCATTGAACCATTTCTAAAACTGTGTTTTATGGAAGGGAGCTTGGAAACATGTTTAGAAAGCCGTTCTGCAGCTAAAATTGGTCATGGGTTGAAACTTCCTCTCTTTGGAATATTATATTGAACAGTTTGCAGTTTTAAACCCTGGAATTAAAGTGTTTCCAGCAGCAACTAGTTGAGTTTCGATTTGAAGGAAAAGACTCACCCAAATTCCCAGGACTTGAGTGTCGTCTAGTAGCTTCTCCAAACACAATGTTTTTAATTAAGTTTTCTTTTTCAAAAGAGTCTGTTGAAGATTCATGTGAACATTTTGTTATTTGCCTTTTATGCTTGATTGTAGTTGTTGGAAGATTGATGGACAATAGCTTTTGGATGTTTTGAATTTCATAAGTTACATGAAAAAGTGAAATAAAAAACTGGACTGAAAACAGGCCTTTATTGGCAGAAACAAACAGCCATTTCATGCAGCCATTGTAATATATTTACAGTTTTCAATAATTTAACATTTCTAAAGAGTTTTAGCTGTATAAAGAACTTACAATTATGATAAAGTTTTCATTTTGTGACTATTTGGTTTTTTTTTTTGCTGTTATGAGTGTAAATAATACCCGGAGCATAAATTCAGGCATTATTATTAATGTTAGAATGAACCAATGTATTTTTTTACAGGCATCAGTGTGCAATCCACCACATAAATGACTAAATAAGTGTAAGGGTGGATTTCCTGCAGGGGGTCAGGCTGCAAGACTGCAGAATGACTAAAGAAACTTTATCAGCAAGATGGTAGAAAACTACATTTCTTGTCTATTCCACCCACTGCTACTTATACCAACGACGGAAATAAGCGCAGTTACTGTTGTGTTGTTAACCAGTTCTTCATTGTTATCTGTTGTCGTAATACTGTTGTAAAGTGATGCTTGAGTGTGCCGGATTCTGTGACTGTTAGAAAAAGTAAACAAGTAAAGTTGCGTTCGGTCAAAGCACTGTGTGTGTGTGTGTCTTTTCCTGGACATAACATTTGGCGACGAGGATGGCTTTATCTTTGCCTCCACCTGAGCCATTTCTGCCCCACGCTGGTGAACCTGTCGTGCCGTGGGAGCGCTGGTATGTGTCATTTCAGACGTACCTGGTTGCCGCGGGTTTGGATGATGTCTCGGATGAGAGAAAACGCGCGCTGCTCCTCCATTGTCTCGGAGTAGAGGGATTACGGATCTTCCAGTCACTCGGCACCGCACAGGCATACTCTGACGCTGTTGCGCAATTAAAGGGACATTTTCAAAAGACTCATAGTGTGCTGCTAAAACGCTTAAACTTCAGACAAAGATGCCAACGATCGGGTGAGTCAGCCAGCCAGTTTATCGCTGATTTAAGAAGTCTCGCTGAGCCGTGCAAATTCGGTGCTCTCCGTGATGAATTAATTAGAGACCAACTTATTGAAAAAACAAGCAGTGCACGAGTCAGAGAGAGACTGTTAATGGAGGATGACGAACTTACACTGGATAAGGCTCTCACTCTAGCACTCCAAATTGAAGAAGCTACTCAGTGTGCAGCTAAAATAGCAGAGAATAATGCAGCTAAAACTAATGTTACCACTGTACTCGCAAATGCAGTCACTGATGAGGGGCTCCAGCCAGCAGGTGCAATCATCCAGCAAACGCAGCCTCAATCAAGCCAACAAAGACGGAGGTGTGGCAACTGTGGCTCCATTCGTCATGCCAACAGGTCACCAGACTGCCCAGCTATCGGCCAAAAGTGTAGGCATTGCGGTAAGCTCAACCATTTTGCAAGGTGGTGCAGATCAAAGTCCAGCTCAGGCTCACTTCCCACATCTCAGCCCTCACCAGCAGTAATTCACACAGTTGGCCCTCACTCAGTCACTTTCTCAACGTGTGGTGTACAGCTGAAAGACTGTTGCATTCCACTGCTTCTTGACACAGGAGCTAAAGTGTCATTGCTTAATATGGCCACCTACAAGAAATTTTTCTCTGAAGTGGAGTTACAACCATCGCCTGTGAAACTCTGTGGTTATGGTCAAGCCAGCATTGTAGTGACTGGATTAATTAAGCTGCCGGTACAATACGGAAAGAAACGTCTGGTAGAGTTCCCGTTCTACGTCACACAGCACGGTGCTAATATTCTGGGTCTGGACTTGTTCATTAGTCTTGGGTTTTCTCTGCATGACAACAGCGGAGTGACTATCCTCCAGGTGGACTCACCATGGCACACACAGTTTCCCAACCTATTCAGTGGTTTAGGCTGCCTTTCTGCTTTCGCCCACAAACCCTTGCTTAACCCGGATGTACCACCCGTCATCCAGCCACTACGAAGAGTGCCTCTCGCCATGCGTGACCAGGTCTCCACTGAACTGCAGGGGATGCTAACAGCAGACCTCATTGAGCCCATCGATGCCTCCCCTTGGGTTTCAAATCTTGTGGTTGTGAAGAAACGGTCAGGGGGCATACGTCTCTGCATTGACCTTCGGGGCCCTAATAAGGCAGTGGTGCCGGACAGATACCCGCTGCCGACAATTGAGGAACTCACAACGCTTTTCCATGGCTCCTCAGTGTTCACAAAGCTGGACCTTAAGCAAGGTTATATGCAGATACCCCTGCACAAAGACAGTAGAAACCTGACTGCATTCGTGACTCACATGGGGGTGTTCCGTTTCAAGAGAATTCCTTTTGGCCTTAGTTCAGCACCTAGCTGCTTTCAGAAAATCATGGCCACTGTCCTAGCAGGGCTCCCGGGTACGGCTGTGTACTTAGATGATATTGTTGTACATGGAAAGGATGAGGCCGCTCACAATGAATGCCTGAGACAGGTGTTCACAGCTCTGTCTAGACACAATCTGACGCTGAACGCAGAAAAATGTGTGTTCGCAGCCCCAGCAATAGACTTTGTTGGCCTTCGGGTGTCCAGATCAGGTATTACACCGCTGCAGTCCAATGTGGAGGCCATTCTCAACCTTCCTGTGCCAGCCTCAGCTGGAAAGCTTGCATCTTTCCTGGGCATGACTGCTTACTATCTCAGATTCTTACCTCAGTATTCAGCAATCACTGCACCCCTGCGACAGCTGCTCAAACAAGACACCCCCTGGGCATGGACAGCAGAGTGCGAACGTGCTATTCAACAGCTCAAGCACCTCCTCACGTCACCACCAACACTAGCTCATTTTGATCTCTCCAGTCCTACCCTGGTGACATGTGACGCATCAGCGGTGGTAGTCGGAGCAGTCCTGTCACAGATGCATGGCGGAAGTGAAAGGCCTATTGCTTTTGCTTCGCGGGCTCTGAGTATGGCGGAGCAGAAGTACTCAGTGGGAGAGAGAGAGGCACTGGCGTGCATTTGGGCATGTGAACGCTGGCACATGTACTTATATGGACGATCCTTTACTCTCAGAACAGACCACCAGGCCCTTACTGCCCTCATGTCCTCTACGGGAACTGGCCACAAGCCACTCAGGCTCCACCGATGGGCTGACAGGTTGAATCAGTACAATTACCAGCTGCAGTTCACCCCTGGAAAAGACAACGTGGTTGCAGATTTACTGTCACGTTCAGCTGTGGAGTCAACCACCACAGCCAGGCAGCCGGAGTCGGACATTGAGAGTGACCTTGTGCAGTTAGTGTATGAGCCCTTACAGACCTCAGTGTCTCTTGAGGAACTTCAGCGGGAGTCTGCAGCAGACCCACTCTTCATTACTCTCAGCACCTACATTCGGTCAGGATGGCCAGCTCAGGTGAGCTCTGACCTGATCCCCTACTCACGAGTTAAGACAGAGCTGACATGTTGGGGTGAGTCATGCATTGCAAGGGGGCACCGGGCAGTCATTCCTCCGCCCCTTAGGGAGCGGGTTCTGTCAATGGCGCACGAGGGTCATGTGGGGATAGTTAAACTGAAACAGAGATGTAGAGACTTGGTCTGGTGGCCAGGGATTGATAGAGAGCTAGAAGCTCTGGTACGTGACTGCACACCTTGTCTGCGTAGTGGCAAAACAGGAACTCCAGCCCCGCCACCCTTGCAGCCTGTCGACTGGCCCCTGAAGCCATGGGAGCATCTACAGATGGACATCTGTGGGGAGCTCGTCTCTGTTCCCCACCATCAGCGGTTCCTAGTCGTGGTGTATGACCTCCACTCAAAGTGGCCTGAGGTTGTGCCTATGGGCTCAGTGACAGCTTCCGCAATGGTCGATTTCCTGGAGCAGCTCTTTTCCCGTTGGGGCATTCCGCGGGCTATTACCACAGACAATGGGCCACAGTTTACTTCCAGTGAGTTTTCATCCTACCTGTCGGCCAAAGGAATAGCCCACATGCGTACTGCCTACTACCATCCCCAAGCTAATGGTGGCGTGGAAAGGTTTAACCAAAGTCTGAAGAATGGCATACGCGCACACCTTGCCCAAGGTTTTGCATTTAAAGCTTCTCTCTCCCAGACACTCTTGCATTATCGCGCCACTCAGCATACCACTACAGGAGTTTCCCCTGCCAGTCTCATGCTTGGCAGGGAATTAGAATTACCTTTGACCAGGCTCCGGCCACCTCATCAGCTCCCAGGGAACTCTTCGGCCCGGGCACGGGTTCATAAACGTCAGCGCAACATGAGAGCCAGATATGACCGCAAGCATCGTGCCAGGCCTACCGAGATACGAGCACAGGATTGGGTAAGAGCCCGAAGGCCACACCGTAGCAATAAACTGGGCTCTTTTCTGTCCGAGCCCATCCAGGTCAAACGGCAGTTAGGGCCAGTCACTTTTGAGCTTGCTAATGGGTCACGCTGGCATGCAAGTTGTCTTCGAAGAGTGCCAATGCCTTCCGTTAGGGATGAAAGCCGAAACCGTTCTGTGGTCATGGACTCCATTCTGCCCCCACTGAATCTGAATCCTGAGGAAGTCATCAGGCCGGAAGTGGAAACTGATCACGGTCAAAGCTCTCAATCTGCTGATGCCCCTGTGTCAACTCGTCCTGTGAGGGCGAGGGCACGTCCTGCGCACTTCCAGGACTTTGAAGCTACATTTCATACTTAAGCTTGGTGGGAGGGGGGAAAATGTTGTGTTGTTAACCAGTTCTTCATTGTTATCTGTTGTCGTAATACTGTTGTAAAGTGATGCTTGTGCGCATGCTCCTGAGTGTGCCGGATTCTGTGACTGTTAGAAAAAGTAAACAAGTAAAGTTGCGTTCGGTCAAAGCACTGTGTGTGTGTGTGTCTTTTCCTGGACATAACAGTTACAATATCTTAATATGTGGGAGAGCTTTGCTATAGAGAGTGACAATATTGTTTTGCAATAGGTAGCACTTCAAAGTCAATGCCAAATCAAAACTAGTTGGCACATTATTTGTAATTGGAAAGATACACTTAATATAGTTACAAAATAGATTATAGATGTATGAGATTATAAAAACTTATACCATTAATTGTACCCAATATGTAAAATGTTGAGAGAGAGAGAGAACCATTTCAAACTTCCTTTTATCCCTTCCGTGACCATGTGACTAAAACCCTAATGTGAGACATTCAAAACTGACCAATCAGATAATTACAACTTCCCCCATTGTACTAAAGGTGTGACAATTTCATACCCACAAGTACACACATCTTAGGCCTACAGGCCTTGATCACTATCGGCACCTCGATGCCTTTAGGGACTCCAAATGGTCATTGGGGAAAGAGGGGGTGAAAAACAGTAAAGCAGATGTCTTTGTTCATTTCAAATATCTTGGATTATTTTCAATCCTAAGCAATAGTAATTTGAATATGTATTAATGACTTAAGAGCCACTCACTCTGTTAATCTGCATTCGTAGACAGAGAAAGTATGCGTATCACTGGAGAGACATTTTGAGGTCAAGAAACAAAACAAAAAATCTCACACATGATATATTTGTATTAAAGAATTTATCTGAATTGCCATGAACTATTTTTGTAGTGTATTGCCGTTTATATAGCCTATATAATACTTTTATTTGTTATATTGGTAACACTTTACAAGGTTTAATTTAAGATGAGTTAACTACAATTGTTAACATTAAACTTAGGCTACAACAAACAATACATCTACAGTTTTGATTAATGTATTTAATCTCTGCATTTACTAATACATTTTTAAGATCAAAAGTTGTATCTGTTAACATTATTTAAAGGTGTTTTTTTGTCTGTTCTACTGATTCATATGGTTAAGCCTATTATAAGTGATTATATTTTAGACCTAGGTGGTTTTCACAGGAAATTGTGTGTCACGTGACTCGCCCATGTGTGTCTCGTCACCTTTATAGCGCTTAATACAATACAGATTAAACGTCTACAGGGAATTCAGAATTCAATTCGGTTTTAAAGCAGCTCTAAAAGGACAGTTAAAATCAGTTTAGTGTTGATCCAGTTTGGTTCAATAACTGTAAAGTTAATCAATTGTGAAATGAGTTCAACTCGCATATAAAGCAACGATGATGTCATCGTCCATCTCAGTTCAGCTCTCATCCAATAGTGTCAGTGCATTCAAATCAATAATATTGCAGAATATTAAAGCAGGACTATGCAGTTTCGGGGATTTCTTCGCTGTATTCTCACTTTTTGCTCACAGGTTTTCTATAGAGCGCCCCCTACAGCTTCGGAATAGATATTTGACAACACTGTCGAAAAACTCGTTGTCGACTCTCAGATACCAGAGGCTAGTAGATCAACGACATCAAAGCAGACGGGACATTCTTTACAACGCCTTCTTCATTCGGGTTCGAACAGCGTGAGGGACCGCAATAAAGACATAATTTTAGCAGATTTTTTGCCGTAAAGCAATCCGTTACATCGCGAGACCTGATATCACGCGATACTTTCTGACGCTGCGGCCGGCGGCCAAGGGGGTAATCCATCCGCCGGAAACTGAAGCTTCCCCGGGAGCCGCCATTGTAGCAGAACATCACCTGCTGTTAGCATCCCATTGACTCCCATTCATTTTGGCATCACTTTGACAGCGAATAACTTAACATCTGAGGTGTTTAAAGACTCCATTTGTCCATTATTTATTTCTAAAGAAACACGACAGTGTATAAAAGGCTCCATTACCTTGTTTCTTACGTTATGGCCCCGTAGAAGCCGATTTTGTAAAAATAGGCTAACGATTGCGTCATAACCACTCAACTCTGTCGCACAGAAGAGAAATTACCATATAGACCGGCGGAAAAGCTCGCAAACAATCGGGGGAACGTGGAGGCATAAAGTCAAGGGAGAAGCCCACAGAGAGTGATAAAGTTACTCCTGCTGCTAGCTCATGGACAGCTAATGCTCACGCTCTCCGTCTCTGCGAGATTCGGAAGGGAATGATTCAGATTTCTCTCGGCACAGTGACTAGAAGACTGACAGCTGTCAGACAGGATGCTCACGTCACATCTACGTCGTCAAGTTCAGTTTGAGCCTGCGCAGTTCGCCCAGCCATCAGGAAGTGAGTGCTTCTAATTGACTCCATTGAAACCTATGGGGTCGCTGCGTACCGCCGGCCCAAAGTTGCTAGGGTGTTTTTTCCGCTCACAGGCGATAGGGGGGTGCGAGACGACCACCATTCAACCCGAAAAAAGTAATATAACCATTCCAACGACTCCGAAGCTGTTCAGTTAAGGTAAAAAACCTGCATAGTTCACCTTTAAGTCATAAATATATAGAGAAAAGATGCTCCGGCTATATTGAAGTTTGTGTGTGTGTATATATATATCTCTGGTGTAGCAGAGGTTAGTTGTCACAATGAGTGAGAAAGGTTGACATGGAGCAGCTAAATCTCAAACCTCCAGGGAATCACCCATTTACTGTAAAGAGGAAAGTCTGCTGGCAAAAAGAGAACGTGACAGCTCGTAATAAAACTAGAATCAACATTGGCTTGGCTTTTCGGAGATGGTAAAAAAAAAAACGGAGGGAATGTTGTAAATGTGACGCAATGCCATTTTTATTATTCAGCAGGTAAGGCATTTTGTTGACCTGAAAAATTATGTCATGTAGCTCTCCAACAAAGTTCCCTGTAAAGCATTATCTATTGTGAAGGGGCACATTTATCCGCAGAGCCCTAGCACAACCAACACAATGTTCTTCTGCAAAAATGCATGCAGTTTTTTAATAACTGTGAACGTGAACTAGCGTTAACAAATAATGTACAAATATATGCTCATTGTTAGTTATTGCATTAGCTAATGCCATTAGCATTAAATAATGTTAACAACTGCAACCTTATTGGTCTAGAGTGACCTTACTCCCTTATAGTGGTATTACATCTTGGAGATTTTCATTATATGTCTGTTATCTGGTTCAATCTATTTTAAGGTTCCTACTGTACCATGACGACTGTAGGAGATCTGTCTGTGCTGGAGGGTCAATCCGTCACTGTCCCGTGTCACTATAACCCGCAGTATATCAGCCACGTGAAGTACTGGTGCTACGGCCGGATGAAGGACTTCTGCTCCAGCCTGGCCCGCACCGATGACCCCACATCAGCCCCTAACGCCAGAGGAAAGGTGACGATCGCGGATGACCCCACCCAGCACGTGTTCACCGTGAGCATGCAGGACCTGACGGTGGGGGATTCGGGGTGGTACTGGTGTGGGGTGGAGCTCGGAGGGATGTGGGTTTCTGACAGCACTGCCTCCCTTTATATCAGCGTCATTCAAGGTGAGTTAAGAAAATCATTTGAATGAAAATACAACTAAACATTCACAAACTATATAGCCGCTATGCTAAATCCTGCACACTAGGTTACACAATCTTGCATTATCAAAAAAGTTGCCTATTTTTTATTATCAAAGCTAATTATCAAAATAAAAAAAGTTTAAAACTGTAATTTTAATGCTATGGTGATCTATACAACTTTTGTTTATTCAGTAGCTGATGATTATTTTAATGCTATGGCTATGTGAATTCAACCAAACTTAATGTTCGATCATATTTCAATAATAATAAATACCATTATGAGGTTTGCATTGTGATTATTATTTTCCTGACATTTACACTTCCTTCTATATTTGTATTATTATAGTATACTGTATAATGCAGAAGAATCTCGTTCACATTACTGCAATGTAGATTAATGAAATTATTTAAAATATTTATAAATTATATATTTAAACACATTTTATTCATCATTCTAGTATTTTTGTACATCCTTTAATTTATGCTTTTTTAAAATTAGGTTAAAAAACGAAAATCATAAAATACTACTAGAAATGTATACAAAAACAACATTGAAATAATAATAAGAACGGTCGGTACACTGAAGACTGAAAATACTTTAAAAAACATTAACACAATCTTACAGACACCAAACCTTTGAACTGTGTGTGTGTGTGTGCCCCCTTTGAAATGTCTGCCAAATGCATAAATGTTAATGAAATGTGACATTTTCTGCTGACTGTATTGATTGAAAATTGAATGAATTTGTACATATCTAACTAAATGAAATCTAAACCACTGAAGCATTTGTGAAGGTGTCATAGAGGTGTAGTCAGTAACTCATGGTTTTGTTGCAGGTGTGTCAGTGGTGAACAATGTGGTGAGTGCAGATGAAGGCAGAAGTGTCACTGTTCAATGTCTCTACAGTAAGAACCTCAGGTACCCCCCCCCCCCCCTCCCCCCGACACACACACACACACACACTCACACACACACACACACACAAACAAACAAAAGAATGAAGAAAAAAATGATGAAAATGTGTTATTTTCATGACAGGCTCATGTTGCACTAAATTCTCATTACTGTAATGCATCAATAATATACATGTATACATATGTATGGTAATTACAATTGTATATGCCAAACTTTTTGCTGACTCATTTTTCTTTTTCACCGCAGGTCCAGTGAGAAGCGGTGGTGTCGCAGTGGGAACTGGAACTCCTGCGTGGTGACGGATCCTGAAGGAACATTGAGCAGTGGGAACGTGCTCATCCACGATGACAGGATCAGCATGTTCACTGTGACACTGACACAGCTGGAGATGAGAGACTCGGGCTGGTACTGGTGTGGAGCCGGTCAGCAGCACGGGGCTGTTCTTGTGTCAGTCACGCCACAAGCCACAACATGTATGTTGCACAGAGCCTATTGCTAACATCACAAACTACATTCTTGCATTTTTTGGTTGAAACGTGCATGGAAAACTTGCTGTCAGGATGTTGAATACAGTTGCTAAGATTTTTTTTAAGATGTTGCATTCCATTACTATGAAAATTAGTTTGGGAATAGAAAATAAAAAGGTAATTGTAACTTTTTATTTGGCAATTCTGACTTTATTTAATTATGAGTTTAGATAAAAATTCAGAATTGCAAGATAACCACTGAATTTTGAGAATAAAATTGAGTTGTGAGAAATAAAGTCAAAATTGCTAGATATAAACTTGCAGTTGCAAGAAAAAAAGTCAGGAAAAAGTTTTTCAATTCTAATGAGCGTTTTATCTCACAATTCTGACTTGCAATTCTAAGTTTATAACTAAAAAAAATAACACTTTCCTTAGCATAGCTGTGATCTCATCGTTAAATTGATTTAACCTCTGAGGATGGTCTCTCCTCCTAGGGGTCAATGAGCCAATGGTAACTTAAATTCGGAGGGAAAGTTTACAACTCTGTCTTCAAGCATGTTCATTTGCATATGTAACTGGGTCTTGATGCAGAAACTATTAAAAACTACTGTTCTTGTAATACTAATATGTTGCATAGGTATTCACGAGATAATCAACATAAAAATTCGTAGATACCAAACATGGTATAGGTCAGGTTACATTAACTGGTGCTTCTATCATAAAGCATGCATACAACAGTACAATACAAAACACACTATACAGGACAGTAATAATCATACACATAATGTTCTGCAGATATGCATGTTCCTTTAAAGATGGTTTTCTATGAATGAATGCAATATAACAAATAAATATGTCTGATTGGTCCAGCAGTTACAGATGAAAAGTCAGAATTTTTGAATGAATGATGAAACCCTTTTTTTCACGTGGTGAGAACAGGCTACATCACTGATCTGAAGTTAAACTCTGCTGAATTTGTCACATTTGATCTGTGTCTTAGTGCCAGGTGCCACAGTGTCTCCTGTCCAATATCTGAAGACATCAGTCCGGTCTCCGTCTGTAATGGGCACAAATGACCCTCACAGGTGACCTCTGTATATTTCCTCATGGCAGATTTCACATGAAGGGATAAAAAGCTTTCAGCAATGAGCAATACTGAGATCTGTCACATACACTCTTAAAAATAACGGGTCTCTATTGGCATTGATGGTTCCATGAAGAAGCGTTAACCTCCATGGAAATGCTCCAATCCACGGAAGTGCTCAATGCTTCTTTACAGTCGAAGAATGTTCTTTTAGATTTTTAAAATGTTCTTTACACTAAGAAAATAGTGTTTCTTTTAAGAACTGATCACTGAAAGGTTCTTCTATGGCATCGCTGTGAATAACTCACTTTGGAATCTTTATTTTTAAGAGTGTATGAATGAATATTTTTAGTTGATATTTGGGTAACACTTTATTTTGATGGTTCCTTTTGAACATTATTTTGGCTACAAGTAACTTTGCAACTACATGTCAACTAACTCTCATTAGAGTATTAGTAGACTGTCTGCCTAATATCTGCTAACTCTTTATTGTGATGTGATAATTGTTTATTGTGATAACTTTGCAACTACTTATTCTAATAATAATCTAGTAATAATCTTCGTCTACTAATAATCTACTAACACTAATGAGAGTTAGTAGACATGTAGTTGCAACGTTACTTATAGTCAACAGAATGTGTTAAAGGGACCATCAAAATAAAGTGAAACCGATATTTGACCAACACTAATATTGGTATTCGACTAACACATCGTGTTTGTTTCAGTCGTCCTGTTTGGGAGTCTCTTCTCGTGATGTGTGGGGTAGTACTTCTGGTCATGACTGTGTCTCTGGTATTTTGGAAGTTGCGGAAACAGTATAGTAAGTTTTTTTGTGTTTTTAGTGGCTTAAAGGAACACTCCACTTTTTTTTGGAAATAGGCTAATTTTCCAACTCCCCTAGAGTTAAACAGTTTTACCGTTTTCGAATCCATTCAGCCGATCTCCGGGTCTGGCGGTAGCACTTTTAGCATAGCTTAGCATAGATCATTGAATCTGATTAGACCGTTAGCATCTCTCTCAAAAAAATGACCAAAGAGTTTAGATAGTTTTCCTATTTAAAACTTGACTCTTAGTTACATCGTGTACTAAGACCGACAGAAAATGAAAAGTTGTGATTTTCTAGGCCAATATGACTAGGAACTATACTCTCATTCAAGGAACTGTTCTGCCGTACCAGCAGCGCAATGATATTACAAACTTAGTGCCGGTCACGTTGGAAGTTACCAAGCTAGGGACTATTTTCAGGCGCTGCGTAATATCATTGCGCCTGCTGGTACGGCAGCAGTTCCTTGATTATTACGCAGGAATGAGAGTATAGTTCCTAGTCATATTGACCTAGAAAATCGCAAATTTTCATTTTATAATAATTGTATAAAAATATCAAAACTCTTTGGTCATTTTTTTGAGAGAGATGCTAACGGTCTAATTAGATTCAATGATCTATGCTAAGCTATGCTAAAAGTGCTACCGCCAGACCCGGAGATCGGCCGAATGGTTTTGAAAACAGTAAAACTCAACCGTTTAACTCTAGGGGAGTTGGAAAATGAGCCTATTTCCAAAAAAAGTGGAGTGTTCCTTTAAAAGGTTATTGGTTACTTACAAACTCGTCTGTAACTTTACTCCATTCTGATTTCTAAGCTTAAACGATGTCTTTGGATTTGTTGAATACCTGTTTTCCATCATTTAACCTCATTTAGTTGAGAAAAAACAAGGTTGTGTTCTCATTTTTCTGTGAATAATGCTTACCAACTATTTTTGTTTCATTTTGCAGAGAAAAAGCAGAAGCATCAAAGGGCATCGATAATCGGGCAAACGAACGATAATCTCACAGTCAGTGCAATTTATCTCTGTTATCTAACAGTCACATTACCCAATTTACTTTATTCATGTATGTATTTGAGGATGATACATTGGTGCACGTTATTATGAAAACAGGATAAAAAATGTTGCCTCTTATTATCCCACAACTGTGACGTTTTTCCCCTCAGAATTGTGAGATATAAACTAGCAATTCAAAAATGGTAATTGCATATATATCACAATTCTGAGAATAAAACAATTCAAAAGTGGATTTGTGGAGAATAAAATGGGCATCTGATGGAGCATGCTTTTTCCCTTAATTTTTTGTTTAGCTTGAAATAAGTATTGTAGTTATTAAATATTGTCTTGTTTATAAATAAAGCATGTTTCAATTTGTTCCAGACCATTAAATATGATATTATGGTTTCTTGGAAGCTAATCTGGATCCTTATCTTTCATTCAAAACTTCCACAGCCTCTTAATTGTTTTAGTCTCCGCCCACTTCTCCTGCACCAATCAGAACACTTGACTGCTTACTGATCGCAGCTGCACTGGTGTAATGGAGGTTATAAAGATTTTGGGGTGACCCAAGTGTAGGTTTAATGATGCAAGTGGTGATGACAAGTTCTTCAGGATGGGGTATTTCATAGTATTCTACTTGTTTGCAGATGTGTCCATGGACAGAAGGAGACTATACGAACACCTCAGTGATTTTCCTGAACACTCCAGCTCAGCAAGTCCAAATGCAGGAGCCTAGTGATGGGAAACAACTGATGATGAAGACATTCTGATGATGGAGAAATAAGTGCGCTGATGGACACTATGACTCTTGTCAATGAAAGACCTGCAGAATCGAGAAACTAGGGTTATGTTTGACATTTCTTCACATTTAACAGTTAAATGGAGCATAATCTTTCCATGTATTTCCATGCATTTTCCATGTTGTGTATTTCATGTTTATCTGTCTAAGTAAAGGTGGATTCATGGCATGTTGCAAATATCGTAATTACGAGATTCCAACTTGTAAACTTCGAATTTTCTGAAAGCTCTGACTTGTACCATGTGACTGCTGTAACCTGACTGCTGCAGATTCATTTTGGCGTTGATTGCTGCCATAGAAATGCCTAATTCCGAGTCTGAGAACAGCTTTGAGTAGAACGTCAATAACAAGTCTTGTACAAAAGCTGCGTTTTTACCATATTTACTAGATGACAATCCGTGACAATAAATATCAATAAAGTAAATACGGTAAAAACGCAGCTTTTGTACAAGACTTGTTATGAGTGAGTAGTTTAGTGTGAAATGGATGTGTTCTTACTAAGCACTGTTTATTAAACACAGAGAAGGAAATGTGTGAAACATTTGTGAATTTATTTAGAAGAACGAAAGTACTAGTGTCTCACTTTGTTATTTTTGTCTTGTCATGTTTTGTATCAGCATTTTTCCATTATTAACTTCTGTACAGAAAAAGTGCTTCATTCGCATTTCGTTTCAAGCTTTATTAAAATGTTTATTTGAGGTTGTGTTGTCACCTTCTATTCTTTAGCTTACAAATGTTGACCACAAACAACACATTTCTACAGTGACTCACTGCAGTAGTTCTCTAATTGTAAAATGAGAACAGTAGACAAGGAAGTAACGTTACTACTACCTAGTAATACCAGAATGAAACATTTATATCCGCATGTAACGAAGGCTAAATACTTATTTTTCAGAATAATTTTAGACTTCTCGTCCAAGTGATGCATCTGTGATTTTTGTAACATTTGCAATCAAGCTTTATGACATTTTATTGTAAATCAAGTTTAATGACACAAGCAACCAAAGAGCACGGATGCAGGAAGTGAGAGTCTAGACTAGAGCATTCATTCATGGGCAAACCCTCTTGAGTGATACTGTAGTATTAAGAAAAGGTAAAGAAGACGTACGCAAAAAAGATGCAGAGAAAAGAAACATTGAAACTTTTTGACAGAAGGAATGTCAGTTTGAAGAAGTTCATTGTGATTTTCCTTTGGCTCATAACAGGCAAGTGTTCAGTTTATTCATACGGTTAGTTGGCATGTGACATGATGTATTCCATCTAAAACTATTTTAAACAGCATTTTGTAATATTTCATTTATAATTACAGACTTTTATTAATAGATCAATTCATTTGTCATGCCACTGGACTATTTAAGATGAACCTAGTGAAGTTAAAAAGTGCCTTTGAAAGAAATGGCTAGTTAGACAAATACTGCATTTTACCTTATACATTCATATTGATTTTTAATTAATCTTGATTAAGGCGCATGGTTTGTGTTGCCTATGTAGTACTTTTTTTTTTTTACTGAAACTTAAAAGAAATGGTGTATAGCATGTAAATATTTGTATTTTTTTGTCATTAACATTGACAAATAAGTCAAACTAAAGTTGATATTTTCTTCTCTCAGGTCCTGAATGCACAACAGGATCAGCAGGCAGAAAGTTAACGGTTCAGACTGGAGGATCTGTCATTATTCCGTGTTATTATGACAGGAAATACACAGAACACAAGAAATACTGGTGCTTTGATGCAAAAGCGGCATATCATTACTGCTCTATTCTGGCATATGCTAATGAAACCAAAGGAAAAGTGTCAGTAATCGATCATCCTGATCAGAGTTTCTTTACTGTGACTATGAGAAACCTGCAGCATGAAGACACTGGATCTTACTGGTGTGTTGAGGAGATTGGAGGAATACTTCAAGTGGATGAAAAAGAGCAGCTTCATCTCACAGTTCAATCAGGTTTGAGATCAGTTTCACATTCAGATGAATAATAATTCTGATCCTGATTCCTAATAAATCTCAATGACTTCTGTCTGTGTGTTCAGCTCCTGATGTGTCTGTGAAGAGCAGCAGTGTATCTGGACATGAAGGTGATAATGTCAGTGTCCAGTGTTTCTACAGTTCTGGATATCAGAATAAACTCAAACACTGGTGCAGATATAAAGATAAGGGCTGTTACACAGTGGGGAGGACTGACACATCCCAGAGTTCATCAGTCCAGATCAGTGATGATGGGAGAAGAAGCTTCACTGTGTTGATGACTGGACTGAGACTCAGTGATTCTGGATGGTACTTCTGCTCTGCTGGAGATCTGCAGGCTCCTGTTCAACTCACTGTCACTGGTAAAACTCATTCACTAATCAAATCAAAATAGATTTTCCTGCTAGGGGGAAAAGGTTCAAATAAGTTAGCATATTTTTCTGTGTTCTGTTCCGGATGTCTCTCTTGAAGATCTACATGTTCCTGTTGTCACTGTCACTACACCAAAACCAGGTAATACAGACATGCATTATTTTAATCTTTTCCTAATATCTTTTTGACAGCAGTTGTGCTCACAGAAGCATTTGAGAGAAACAGGTTAGTAGCTACTTATACGAATTATATTTTCTGTCATGGTCTTGATTATTTGCTTAGCTGTCTGTATAGTTTAATTTATTGTGTTTCTAAACATTTAATTTATTTTTGTGTGTGATGTTGTCTTTGCATATATTTTGTATTTTCTTTAGTTTTCTGATCAGATTCATTTTGGTTCATTTCTCTCTGTTGTTTCTTAGCGGAGATTCAGCTCTCACATCTGCAAAACCAATTAACAACAATCAAACAGCAAACAGCGAAGAGCGGCAGAATGAGTATTGAAATAGGATGTTTATTGCTTAAATTAAAACATGCAAACAGAATAGAACTTTTACATTTATGCATTTGGCAGACGCTTTTATCCAATGCGACTTACATTGCATTTCAAGGTACACATTTACATTCTTATCAGCTTTTGCTCTCCCTGGGAATCAAACCCATGACTTTGGTGTTGCAAGCGCCACCGCTCTACTGTTTGAGCTACAGGAAAGCTGAACTTTTAATTAAACTATGCAGTGGTCATATACCAATGAACCACGTTGCCCTTACCAATCATGTCCTCCTAATAATCCTCATCATTGAATTGGCTCTATCCCTCTCTCTCCTCTCCACCTGTAGCTGGTGTGTGGTGAGCGCACTGGCGCCGTCGCAACATCCAAGTGGTGGTGGATGAGTAGAGACCCCGGCATGATTGTAAAGCGCTTTGGGTGTACAGAAGTACATATGAAAGCGCTATATAAATGCCTCCATTCATTCATTCATTCATTCATTCATTCATTCATTCATTCATTCATTCATTCATTCATTCATTCATTCATTCATTCATTCAATTATTCATTCTTAAAGGGATAGTTCACTTTGAAATTAAATTTTGGTATGTTTTAGCTTACCTGAAGTGTTTGTCTCGCAGTAGTTTCAATTTTGATATTTTTAGGTCAAACCGTTCTTGTCTGTCAGTCATATAATGCAGGTATATAGGTACTGTCTCCAAAAGCATGCAGAGATGTCTCTAATAGCATGCAGAGAAAAGTCCAAATTAAAAAATTCCCCAACGTAAGTGCACATTGATGGCCTAAGCTCACGCGAACTCATCCGGGAGTGTTGAGTTTTCACTTATTCCCAATTTGTAAGCCTTCTATCTTGACACACTACTCGCTTCATTGTTCAGGTCCATCAAAGGCATACGTTGAGCCGTACAGCCAATCACACGCGTTTCTGCTGAGTTAAAAAATGCAACGTCCAATCGAAGGCAGTTAGATTAGTTTCCGGGGAAGAAATCCGGTGTAAACAGATCACTTGGACATGGTTGTGTAAAAGAGATAAAAACGATATAAATACTGTTCGTTTTATCACACAAACCGCTTGTTTCGTGTCTTAGGCCATCAATGTGCACTTACCATGGGGAATTTTTTAATTTGGACTTTTCTCTGCATGCTATTAGAGACATCTCTGCATGCTTTTGGAGACAGTGCCTATATACCTGCATTATATGACTGACAGACAAGAACGGTTTGACCTAAAAATATCAAAATTGAAACTACTCCGGAGACAAAGACACCTACATCTTGGATGCACTTCAGGTAAGCTAAAACATACCAAAATTTAATTTAAAAGTGAACTATCCCTTTAAGGATGGAATATTCTCCATTGGATAAGGATAAACATCATCGTTCTAAACATCGCATAGAACAAAAAAGATGTAAAAGAACGTTTCATACTTGTAATAAAAGCTGGGTTACCTCGGTTTGGCCACGGTAAAAAGCATTTGTGGCAGTGTGAAATGATGCAGTAAATGTTGAGATGCTTAGCATAGCAACCAATCATGCTTGGCAACCGAAAGTCAATCGCGTGCCTCATATTAACGTGCTTTGTCACGGAAACACCACACGTTGAAAAAACATTTGTTTGTTTTTTCAAGCCAGCTTCACATTCTCTGTAGGAGTGGTTCCCAAACTTTTCCAAATCACAACCCCAAACACGTACGTTTCCATGGCCCACTGCAATAATTTGAACTGACCCTACTATTTGTGTCGCATGTGTTGCAAAAAGTAGCATAAGTAAATAGAAACATTTGACGATCTCCAGAGAGCAAACACAAATATGCACTGGAGCGTTTGCCAAATCTGTTTTGCCAATATCCTATTGCAGCTTCGACTGAGGGTGCTCTTGCTTTCATTTAAGGGTGTTTAGTTTAGCATCCTCTATACTATAGCACACCTGTGGAACCAGGCCAAAAAGATTCCCGCAGATATCACACATTAATACCATGAATGAGTATTAAATTAATGAGTATTTTTCCATGAATGAGTATTAAATTATTCCCAATAGTCCATTCTCTTAATGTCATAGCTTTTCTCTTGGTTGCGCTGCTTCCAGTAGTTTATGTTTATTTTATCGATTTTGTCCAATCAAATTTCAGCCATCATGTGTTGCCATGGCCAAAGAAATCTGCCTCGAGGCCTTCAGAATCGATAGTGCGGGCGCCTGTAGCTTAAAACGGTTGCTTTAACCAATCAGATAATAGATCAGATTTAATCAGCCAATCAAATTTCGATTAGACTCCAGCAGGGCCATCTAGCAGACGTACAATAATGTCTGCATTTTCTCATCCTTTGATTGGATGATCAGAGCACGTACTACTATTACTGGTAGTCAGATTTAATAGTTTTTCAACCTACAAATTAATGTTTCTTTCCCTCCTTGACCACCAGCTTGTTCAACGTACCGGAAAAAATCCCTTATTCAGCCAGCCTTATTCAGCTTACGTCAAGGAACTCTATCGATCTGTCCGGGTAAAAACAGAACTGACTGTAATGTAGGCCTATGCCATGACTGATTTTGAAGGCAAAAGTCCCGCTGATCTCATTGATTTCGTTCAAAAATCTGCGTGAGAGCTTGTGTCAGCTGTAACGTTACACATCGTCATGTTTAGCGGTGACTGTCCCTGTGTCCACTGCTTCTGTCGAGCAGACACTCTCAGCACTAAAGCTAATTAAAACTTATGCCAGAAATACGACGGGACAGACTCGACTTTCAGCATTAGCCAGCCTTGATAGAAAATACTTATTGTTGGAACTGAATCGCACAGATAACCCGTACAACCAAGTAACTGAAGTCTTTTTGAGGAAAGAAATTAGGAAATTTATTTTGTGTAAAAAAATATCAGTAGGTTTGGTGAGTATAATGCCTATTTTTTTGCCCCCATTTTTTCTGTGGTGAATTTGACTTTCTTCTTAATTTTTCTTGTAGCGCTGCTACACTATTAAAAGTTATTAATTCAGGTAGGACACCACTGAAGGCCTAGGTGTGAAATGCACGGCCCGCCACTGCTGTATATGATATGATTGAGATGATATGTATATGTATATGATTGATATATGAGCAAATTATAGGATGAACTGAATACCTTTTTCATGATTTGTTCATGATCACAGGCATTATGGGTATCTGGAGGCGTGGATTCCAGTTGTTGTTCTATTGCTGCTGATGATGGTTGTGGTTATATCAATCATAATATTGAGAAAGAAGCGCAGTAAGTATTGATACATTTTCTTAATATATGACAGATTTCATCAATCATTTAGGGTGCTTTCACACTTGATTTTCACACTGCCTGATCCAAACCAGAGTTCGATTGCTACCTCCGCCGATTTGTGTTCATATTACTTTATTTGAATATGAACCACGTAGCTGTTTAACCCTGTTGCTTGGTAAGAATACGCAGGAGAAGGCGGCAAAATTCATAGCGTTGCTCACCTCACTTTTAAATTTTGGTTTCCTTCCGACTCTGTCTCTCGGCACTGCGTCATCAAAGCTGATGCTTTGGGGGTTATCCCCTCCTTCCTCTAATCTACTGAAGCCTTATGAAATCGAGAATTCGCTCACCAATGGTGTTCAAGTGCCCAAAATAGAGGCGGGCTCCCCCGCACTTTAAGGTGTCGCTGGAAGCCATTGCCTTAGGCCGTGTGTCCACCAAAGCGTTTTTTCACGCGGCTGGCTTTATTTTTCATTTGTTTTCAATGGGAACGCCGCGTTTTTAGAACGCCAGGAGCGTAACGAGGCGGTGAGTGAGTATTTAACGCTCAAGCGCTGAGCGCTCGGCGTTTTTTACAGGTCGCCGAGAGTTGAAGAATGTTCAACTTTGGGTAAAACGCAGCGCTCATCACTGTCACTTTTTAGCCAACCTTCCAATCACAGTGGAGGAGGGGCGGGACTAATACCACACGGACCAACGGATATTCTGTATCATAGCAACGATGCGTCTCAACTAAAACGCTTTGGTGGACACACAGCCTTAGAATCTTTTCCTTCAGCTACAAGAAGCCATCTACAGCTCGTCGTTGAGGTACGCTCATCTGGGGGACGGACCCGGATTGCCGATTGGTGAGTATGACATTTCTTTCAGATGCCTTCCAGACCGAGGTGTTTCTGGACTCATCATAGTCCATTCTGAGAGTGTATTAAACCATCACAGACTTCTGCTTTGTAACCACGCAGGGTGTAGAACTGTGCTTTGTTGTGAGGCGAGCTCACATTTCACATGGGCTCTCAACTCATGGCGACGATAGCGAGACTGTCAGTGCTCATGTCTGTTCTCACATTAATATATTATGATATATTTAATTTCATTAGGCTTCAGCAGATTCGAGGAAGGAGGGGATAACCCCCAAAGTGTCAGCTTTGATGACGCAGTGTCACGTTCCCACCTCTCAGGGAGCCGAGGTTACGTTAGGAAACCGGAGACGCTTTTTAACATTTGGGTTTGTTTTCTAAGTATCAGGCTGTCAGCACATAACAGTAAAGTACCGCAAATGTTCTAAAGATCACAGGAGTCCATTTGTCCTGAAGGCAAGCAGAAACACGTGGTGCTCACTGTAGAGTCATGACGTCCAGCTCCACCTCTCTGGACGTCTAATGGGTGGAGGGATAGTTTGGGTCAGAGTGTGGTTGGATATTATACTGTAGCTCCACCCATTAGGTCCAAATTACATTCAGAGAGGAAGAGCTGGACTTCACACTCACTTCACACATGGCTTTGCAGTGAACATCCTCTCAGCAGAAATGAGATAACCATTCTCTCTGCTTGCAGTGCATTAGTCACGCTTGTCAGGAAAATGAGGAAAACAGCATTCACATCTAAACGAATCAAACTCGTATGTCAATCCAACCCGTTTGCTCACCAAACTTGCTTATGTGAAAGCATCCTTTGTGTTTGATCAGCTGTGCATCCAGAAGATTTGCACATGATGTATAGGAACTGTCTAACGGAAAGACTGATAACATCATTTGTTTGCTCACTATCAGACAGAAATGACACCCACATTACAGAGGTGACCAGAGATGGAGACGGTGACGCGGTAGGTTTGAGCTGACAACCGATTTGAGTTCAAACTCATAACTGAGAGACTCATTATAATCAGACATGTTTATAATTATTCACAGGGAAACGGTGTCTGTTCATCATCAGCGGTTGCAGAGAATGACGTGACTTACAGTTCTGTGACAGTACGACCTAAAACTAAAACTAAAGCGGTAAGTGAATTCACAAGAACATGCACAGAGATTTGTCCTGTATTGTCAGTATTCTTCTAAATCATCTTTCGTATCTCCAGTTTAGCCCAGTATCAGTGGAGGACGAGGTGACCTACAGCTCTGTGCACAAACAGGTTTGCTGATGTTAATGATCACATGATGTTTTACACAGACACTGAACATGTGATTTCATCTCAATGTTTAATCTCTTATTCACAGGTGCATGTTCCTGAGAAAATATGAACACAACAGCGCGGAACTTGAAACAAGCTTTTGTTGCATTATTACAAATACAAAACAAGGATATAAAATATATTAATTTACTTTTCCTAGTGGTAACATAGTGTAAGGACAGTACTTCTTTGTACAAACAAGTGGTTTACTCTGAAAAGATTCAGTTATTTCACTGTATAAGGGTTATTAAAGTATTAAATGTGTGTGAAAACTGTTCATAAAGCATTTTGAAATTATTCATAAAGCATAAAGCATTCATATTGCAAAGTTGTAATGTCAAAAACATTGTTATTTGTTATGTTTTTTTGTGTGTGTTTTGCAATTGATCTTTTTCCCGCAATAATCTAATAATAGCAAATAAATAATAATGCAAATCACTAAATATTTACATGGTATGTATTTTCAGACTTTTTTTTGTATATTTTAAAATGTTTTAAAAACATCAACAAAAATAAAGAAATGATGGTCTGTGATGAATAAGTTTCCAGCCTCCATGCCACAGCTCTATGCATGTAATGTAGGGCTTGCTTGGTGCACTTGGCATAATCATGTGACTTGTATCCGGATGTTTCCCACGTACACATTGAAAAGACAAGTGCAAACGCAGTTGTGATCAGAATATTTTCTGATCTGTGTGTCCAGATACAGAGGAAGTCGAGGACGCATTGTGATCTCAGTGTAATGTAAATGAAATACAGTATAGCCACATATCATATCAGCATTCAATCACAGATCAACGTCACGGGAATCACTGCTAGCAAGTAGCTTGGTGTGTATGAGAGAACTAAAGATGTAAGCCTATAGTATATTGTCACGCAGCTTGTGTTTTACATTAGCTGTGTGCTTTCATGTCTCGTTTTGTGAGCACATGGCTTGTGATTTGTTTTACTGGCAATGTGCTTGTGTTCAAGTCGTGTTTGGTGTGAGCACATGGCTTGCCATGTATGTTTATTTTGTGCCATGTGCTCTCCAGTTAATTGTCTAGCCCCTTCCCTCTTGTTACCTGATTATTGATTGATTTGCCCCACCCGTCCTCTCTCGTTACCTCCTTTGTTTGTTCTCCCTATTTAATCTCCTTGTGTTTTCAGTCCTGTGCTGTTTCGTTGTCATATGTATGTTTCCCTGCTGTCAAAGTCAAGTCTAGTTGAGTCAAGTCTGTCTTGTTTTCCCCCTCGGGGTAGGTTTTGTTTGTGTTTTGTTTATTCTTATTATTAATAAAAACCCATTCTTCTGCAATTGAGTCCTCGCTTCATCTCCTCAACCCCAAACCCTGACAGTATATAGTTGAAATTTTGCTTTAGCACCCATAAGTTCCCTGTAAAGGACACACAATTTTCCCACCACATCTGGCAATATTTTGGACCCATATGTCTCTTTTTACCATTTCTATCACAGAATCTATGCAATGTGCAATCTCCATCTCTTAGTTGAAAACAAATTTGCAATGAAACCCCACCACTTCAGGTCGACTTTGCACCCAGGCCTAAATATTACACTGGAAATAGGGATCCGATCATTTATCCCTATACAGACCTGAATGACTGCTTGATCAGATCACGGTGATCACATGTTAATGCCAAGTGATAACACCGCCTATATATGTATTGAGAGTCATACAATTTCAAAGTAAATAGTTGAATCGTTTCCTCTTCGCTCAGACCGTTTCCTCTCCTCTGGGTCTATATCGTGTGAAAAACCATTTAGCCTATTCTGAGAAGACAAGAGGAAGTTTATTATTTTAGAGTTCAGAGCAGCAAAGAAACATTATCACGACACCTTCTCAAGCGGATCCTCACCATCATGCAGTTCATTTTGGTTTTTCTTTGGCTCATAAGAGGCAAGTGTTCTCTCTTTATATTTTTAATTTATTCATATTCTTCATGAATGTGTAGGTTTTTTAAAATAAACATAAATGTTGGCATGCAAACATAATCTCAACATCCATTCATAAGCTTTGACAAAAAGTTACAATGACTCTTTATGTTTTTAGTCATGATTGTTATTTTCTTCTCTCAGGTCCTGAATGCACAACAGGATCAGTAAGCAGAGAGTTAACGGTTCAGACTGGAGGATCTGTCATTATTCCGTGTTATTATGACAAGAAATACACAGAACACAAGAAATACTGGTGCTTTGATGCAAAAGCGGCATATCTTTACTGCTCTATTCTGGCATATGCTAATGAAACCAAAGGAAAAGTGTCAGTAATCGATCATCCAGATCAGAGTTTCTTTACTATGACTATGAGAAACCTGCAGCATGAAGACACTGGATCTTACTGGTGTGTTGAGGAGATTGGAGGAATATTTTTAATGGATGAAAAAGAGCAGCTTCATCTCACAGTTCAATCAGGTTTGAGATCAGTTTCACATTCAGATTGAATAATTCTGATCCTGATTCATAATAAATCTCAATGACTTGTGTCTGTGTGTTCAGCTCCTGATGTGTCTGTGAAGAGCAGCAGTGTATCTGGACATGAAGGTGATAATGTCAGTGTCCAGTGTTTCTACAGTTCTGGATATAAGAATAAACTCAAACAGTGGTGCAGATATAAAGATAAGAGCTGTTACACTGAGAAGAGGACTGACACATCCCAGAATTCATCAGTCCAGATCAGTGATGATGGGAGAAGCTTCACTGTGTTGATGACTGGACTGAGACGCAGTGATTCTGGATGGTACTTCTGCTCTGCTGGAGATCTGCAGGCTCCTGTTCAACTCACTGTCACTGGTAAAAACCCATTCTTTACTTAGACATACACAGGTTTTCCTGCAGGACAATTAAGGAAAAAATGCTAAAAACAATTATGCATCTTTTTCTGCATTCAGACGTCTCTCTTGAAGATCCACATGTTCCTGTTCTCACTCTCACTGAATTAATACCAGGTTATACAGACTCTTATTTGTGGTTATGATAAATTCATAATAAATTATTTTATTCTTTGACAGCAGTTGTGACCACATAAATATTTGAGAGCAACAGTTAGCTAAGTAAAATATTAATCAGGATTTATATTTTCTGTCATGGCCTGATTATATGATTGTAAATGTATTGGTAACACTTTCGATACTCCACTTGAGACATTCTAACTTTGCAACTACATGTCAACAAGCAAGCATCACTAGAGTATTGGTATAAGTGTAAAATAAGTGTAACCAATTTATTTACAGTTGAATTCTTTGTATTTCTAAAAAATGTGTCTATTTTTTGCATGTGTTGTTGTCTTTTCTTTCCTCTTTTCTTTCCTTTTTTAAAACCAGGTAATATAAGCATTAATAATTAATAAAAATTTGCTTTATTCCCACTTTTTTTTTTTTTTTTTTTTACATTTTTTACAGCAACTGTAAGCACAGACACCGAGAGGAGCACGTTAGTATTAACATGGTTTCATTATTCAAATTTATTGAAATACAGAATGAGCAATGTAAAGAAAGAAAGAAAAAAAAAGTAACTTAAATACAGGATGCGTCCTGTTTAGCACATCGTTGTGCTGTTGTCATATCTGTCTATATTCTCTCTTTCAGAGGGCACGTGAAGGAGCGTTTCTGTCTGTCATAGAATTAGAGATCACAGGATGTTCTCCACATTGACCTGAAGGACTTCTGTCTGTCGATAAATAACAGGTTTTGTGAAACTCAGTATTTGTTACTGTCAAGGTTAAGGTTAGCAGTTAGAAGAGTTTTGTTCTGCTGTAGAAAGTCCTCACTGCAGTATATTTTGTCCAGGAACCCCCACACGCAGACAGGAAGTGATGGTCTGATTGACATATAAAGTGACCAACCACAGTTCAGTTTGTTCTTAGGTGTCATTTAGAGGCGGGGTTATCATAAACCAGTTTCTGCAATAATTAAATAGTGCATGACAGACTAACTTATAGAAAATAATAAAGCACAGATTATTTTACAAACCCAAGTGGAATGTAGAGTTTTTCTATTTTACTGACTCCCACTAAACTCTTGTTACACTAACCTTGTGAATAGTTAATCTAGTGCACTGGTGTGGACTTCAGGTGGACTAATAATACAAATAAAAAAAACTGGGGCTTTAGTCTCAGCTTTACACAATTTCTGCCTGTCTTGCCCTTTTGTGCGCAGTTGTCTGAGACTGACACTATCCACCTTATTTTGCATTGCGGAATAATCTGCTTTCTGAATGTGCAAGACTTCTGATTCATTAGCCGCTAAATAACTAAGTATGACAAAGTGCAGTCAACAGTAAAACTCTTTGTGCTATAAATCAGTGCATTTATGATTACATCTAATATAAACAGTTTGCAATATTAAGCAGCATTGGCTATTTTTGCACAGCTAGACTGACACCCATAAGCTTCACACATTCAATGCACAAGCTGCGCACTTACACAGAGGACACGGTTTGGTTCGCTGCAGGACTCCAAATAAACACGGTATGAATTTTGTATGTTAATCTTGAGAGACATTTAGCAGAAGCAGTGTAACTGCAAAATGTCTATCTTTCTGTCCATATATCTGCTCAGCTATAGAGAATGTTCCCACAACTTTCACTAACATTTTGTAAATGTTAAGATAAAACAGATCAACTTTTATAGAATGGTCTTTTAACATGATTTGATATGCATTCTCATGATGTTGAGAAAAAACTTCTTGATGTCTTCATGATGTTGTTTTTATTTGAACGTTCTCATAACTGTGTGAGAGAACATTTTGAGAACAACATTTTCAGAATATCCGATGATGTTATTTGTACTTGATGAATTTTCGCATATAATGCTGACAAAAAAAATGTCCTTGGAACAACATTCTTGCAATGTCCTTATAATGTTATTGATATTTGATGAATCTTGATGTAATATTCTTAGAATATTACAAATAAATGTTTAATTTCAAAATGTTTTAAGTAAAATAAGGTTAAGAGAATGTTGTACTAACATTATTGTAACCAATTAAATGATGTTCCAATTATGACAGAATGATTTTAGAAATATTGCAAATCACTGTTCCCAAAGTTTTCAGAACATACATCCGTCATCTGGTTGATTTCTGTGTATTTGAGACACTATTTCCCCCCTCAAATTGTACTCTTTCTTGTCAATTCTCCTAATAAATCCCAATATGAAGTACATCTGCAGAACTGGATGAAATGTCAGTATTTGGAGATTTAATGGTCATTAGTTCATGTTGTGTTTGGTTTATCGATCATCATGTGTTACACCCATATCTCTCATTATGGGTCTTAAATCTGCAAGATAAACTGGGTTGTGTAGCATCATGAAATTTAATATGCACAGACATAAACAGAACTGTAAACCAATTAGACTTTTAGTTGATAAACTATGTGACTTTTAATACCTGCAAAATATGCATTACTACCTGTGACAGACATGCATGCCAATAAATAAATACAAAATATTTTAGTTTGGTAACACTTTTCAGGAGGGGTTGGCAACCTTTTTGTGCAACCACCACTGTGCCACAACCTACACAGACGTACGCACGCACGCACGCACGCACGCACGCACGCACGCGCACACACACACACACACACACACACACACACACACACACACACACACACACACACACACACACACACACACACACTGTCAAACACACTGACAAACGCTTATATAACAGTACAGCAATGTAAATATTTCTCATGAAATTTGTTTTAGATTTGCCATCTTTGTTTTCAGGCTTAAATTAGTGAAGAGCAGATTTTACACCTGGTCATTCATCTGTTTTTACTTATTAATTCCTATTATAAAAGGAATTATTACCTCAAAATGTAACCTATATCTGTGTGCAGGTACGAGGTAGACTACTTTATCTGAATTAAATACATACACCTCTCTCGCGTTTGCTTGCGTGCCAGCGATTACGCGTGCCGTTGCCGACCCCTGCTTTACTAACGTTCAGTTCATTACAATTATGCATTAAAAGTGATACATTGATTTTTTAAATGTATTTTTTTTCTTCCTGTTTTACTGTTTATTGTTTTTATTATGGTTTATTTTATGTATAAATATAAATTTGTTCATAGTTAATTCATTTTTGTTCATAATAAATTAATGTTATTGTACACAACTTGTGTATTAGTGTATGCAGAAATTAATATCAATCCAAACGCTGAAACAGTGTTGAATTGAAACTTTGATACTTTTGATAACTGATACTGAACACCCATCAAACAATGGAAGAAATCTTGATTGCACTGTATTTTATGAATATTTACAGTCTGTACACCCCTTATCCACGTGGTGCAAGACATTTAAGAGCATTTCCTCCTCCGTCTATGATAATATGAGGGCAGAAAGCAGAAGATGAGCAGTTGAGCTTCAGTGAAAACCTCACACAGGAAACATAAGCAAGAGCAAACGCAATGGCTGCGTACGAGAAGGCAAAACTATTCTACATTTCAATCGGGTTTTGGCTCACTTCAGGTGAATGTTAAATGGTGTTCTGTTTTTGTTTCTAATATATCAGTTTATGATTTTGTAATGGCAGATTTTATGCTCAGCTGTTCATGATGCTTTTAATGTGTTTTATGTAGAACAAATTAAGGAGTGAATTATTGTTAATCCTGGATATTATAACGGTTTGTGTGTTTGTTTAGGTGTTGAATGCTACAGCAGTTGGTCAAATCACATCGTAACTATTAAGACTGGAGGATCTGTCACCATCCCATGTCATTATGATGAGAAAAACCCACCGCAGAAGAAATACTGGTACTCAGTTTTTGATGAATCTAAAACATACACAAACACAACAGAGGAGAATCTGTCAGTAATTGATCATCCTGATCAGAGTCTCTTTACTGTGACTATGAGAAACCTGCAGAGAATAACACATAATGGGGAATATTACTGTGCTGTGGAGACTGAAGGAAATTTGACTGACACATATGATCTTTATCTCAAGGTTCAGTCTGGTATGAGATTTTGTAATTATTTTAATCACAATTCTAATTTCAAATTCTCTGACTTCACACACATGTATTTAATAATCTCAAATGACTCTGTTTTCAGCTCCTGATGTGTCTGTGAAGAGCAGCAGTGTATCTGGACATGAAGGTGATAATGTCAGTGTCCAGTGTTTCTACAGTTCTGGATATAAGAATAAACTCAAACAGTGGTGCAGATATAAAGATAAGGGCTGTTACACAGTGGGGAGGACTGACACATCCCAGAATTCATCAGTCCAGATCAGTGATGATGGGAGAAGCTTCACTGTGTTGATGACTGGACTGAGGCGCAGTGATTCTGGATGGTACTTCTGCTCTGCTGGAGATGCACTGAATCCTGTTCAACTCACTGTAATCGAGGCAGATACCAGGTAAAACATATTTAATACTGTATTTAAAAACTCAAAAGGTAAAACTCAATCCATAATTGTTATATGGACAGTAAGTGTGTCCACAGACACCGGCACTGAGAAGGAGAAAGTCCTTTCCAAAATTAATAATTTAGCAACAACAAAACTTTGTGTCTTTAATGTTATAAATCGGTTATTAAAGTCTTTCTTCTAACAAACATTTTCAATGTGTCTAAAATATACACAATCTAGAGAGAAATGTTCAGTTGGAATATTTGATAGTGTGCTATTGTCTTTTATCTTTCAGATGGCGTTTCTGTCTGTCACAGAACTAGTTTTCTCCACATTGACCAGAAAGATCGGGTTATTAGAAAACCGCTGATTCTGCTTTTGCTGAACACTCAGTCAGCAGATTCAAGATCTTTATCTACATTAAATGACTAAATGTCTGCAATGTATTTTTTTCTTACCATTTTTCTTCAAATGTATTTTTTCTGTTACCAAAAGCAACTTACTAATGAGGAACATACCAAATAAAACTACAAAAATAATAAATACATGTTCTCTTTTTTCGCTCTCTCAATTTAGCCATCATCTTTTGTATCAATATGATATACAGACCTCTCAGACACAGTAAAGTAATTTTAGTGGTTGCCAGTGACAGGATAACTAACCAGCAACATACAGATAAAAGAGATCTGGGTTTTAATTCAGAGGCATCAAAGCTAAATAAAAATAAAAACTTTATAAGCTTACTGTAAAACCTACAGTCTATTATTTTGATAAATCAGAACAATCAGAGGTTGAAATTTCAATGGGAGAAAATTTTCAGAACAACATACAGACTGTTCCTGCGCTGTGAAGGTTCACATGAGACGTGAGGCTGACATGATTGAAACCAGACTTCATTTACCCCAATGGAAAGCATGTTTAAACTGTTTAAATCGCTCCCTAGCCCCTATATAGTGCACTATGTGTCATTCGCCATATAGACCATAAATGTGTGAACAAGTGACCGAGCCGCAGCTTCAGTGTCTTTTATGATGTGGGGGCGGGACTCTTCATATTCTAGAGCATTTGATTGGACAGAAAATCTGAGAAGCTGAAGTGCAGAATGATGTCATCCAAATTGTTGTTCATATTCTTGGTAGACATATACATTTTAAATGCATATATCTTCCAAATGTGAATTTTGGCATGGTTTTGAACACACAAGCTTATAAATATCATATTCATTCTAACAGCCAAAAATTTGTTTTGAAATGCCCACTTTCCTTTAAATGTGTTCCCACTCATGGACGGTTATTCTCAACTAAGAGTGCAAGTGTGAAATATGTGTGAATGTTTTCAATTACATTCATGAACTGAGAATATAGTTTATCCTTTTACCATATCTGAGCCTGTCATGTCATGCATTTGATCATTATGCATTTGTCCATTAATAACTTCTGTACAGAAAAGTTCTCCATTGAAAAACGTTCACATCTGGCTTTCAAGTCGTTTTAAATTCTTTAGATACATTTTTTGTCTCATATTTTTTTTTGCCTAAATGTCTTGACCACAAAACAGACCAAAAATAACCAGTTCTTGAGATGACATACTCCGGTAGTCCTTTAATTGCAAAATGAGAACTAGAGATGGAAACTAGAGAATATTTTAAGCTTCTCTCAACCAGGGGACACATGTGTAACTTCTGATGCAACATTTACACGGAGTCTGTTTGACACGAGCAACAAGAGAGAACGAATGCAGGAAGTGAGAAAGACTGTAGAGATCTATGATGACTTTACACTTTATGCATGTCTCCTTGAGTGAGAAGCTGTTTCTATAGTATTAACCTAAACATTTAAACTTGCATGGAAATGATGAAGATTAAGAAAGAAGAACCATTGCAACTTTTCGACAGACCGACAGTCAGTTTGAAGAAGTTCATTGTATTTTTCCTTTGGCTCATAACAGGCAAGTGTTCTCTGTTTGCTTACAATTAATTTTACACACACGAGTAGCTTACATATCCTGCTGTATGACATGTAGTTCGTAATTCTTTTACACATTTACTGCTACATAAAAGTCAAACTAAAGTTGATATTTTCTTCTCTCAGGTCCTGAATGCACAACAGGATCAGTAAGCAGAGAGTTAACGGTTCAGACTGGAGGATCTGTCATTATTCCGTGTTATTATGACAGGAAATACACAGAACACAAGAAATACTGGTGCTTTCATGCAAAATCTGTATATATATCCTGCTCTATTCTGGCATATGCTAATGAAACCAAAGGAAAAGTGTCAGTAATCGATCATCCAGATCAGAGTTTCTTTACTGTGACTATGAGAAACCTGCAGCATGAAGACACTGGATCTTACTGGTGTGTTGAGGAGATTGGAGGAATACTTAACATGGATGAAACAGAGCAGCTTCATCTCACAGTTCAATCAGGTTTGAGATCAGTTTCACATTCAGATGAATAATAATTCTGATCCTGATTAATAATAAATCACAATGACTTGTGTCTGTGTGTTCAGCTCCTGATGTGTCTGTGAAGAACAGCAGTGTATCTGGACATGAAGGTGATAATGTCAGTGTCCAGTGTTTCTACAGTTCTGGATATAAGAATAAACCCAAACACTGGTGCAGATATAAAGATAAGGGCTGTTACACTGAGAAGAGGACTGACACATCCCAGAATTCATCAGTCCAGATCAGTGATGATGGGAGAAGCTTCACTGTGTTGATGACTGGACTGAGACTCATTGATTCTGGATGGTACTTGTGCTCTGCTGGAGATCTGCAGGCTCCTGTTCAACTCACTGTCACTGGTAAAAACATTCTCTACTTAGACATACACAGGAGTTCTTGATAAGGAAAAAAACTAAAAGTTGTTTTCATCTTTTTCTGTGTTCAGTAGCTGTCCCCACATGTTCCTGTTGTCACTGTTACTGAACCAAAAAAGTAAAGTAATATAGATTAAATACATTAAAATGGGCATCAAACAGACGTTAGCCTTTCCTTCCCTATTATCACGTATCAAAGTGAAACGGCTTCTCAAACAAGAAAAAATGTAGGGCGGGACTTTTTTCCATGAGGAATTGATTGTATGGTTGTGGTTTGCTATTGGTGGATCTGATGTGAGTGACAATACTGCAATATTCCATACAATTTAAGAATTGTATATTTTGTTATGCTAGTGATTTTAAAATCTTATTGGTGGTGACAAAATGGTGATTTTTTTTTCTGCTATTTTATTCAACAGCAGTTGTGACCACAGAAGAATTTGACAAAAATGGGTTAGTAGCTAATTAAAATATGAATCAATCTTAAATATTGCTATATTTTACTAGTATATTTCATTTTCTTTCTTAACATTTAGTCTATTTCTCTGTGTGGTCTTTTTCCTTTTAGCTTTAGTCAGATATGTTCGAGTTAATTATTAAAGTTTATATTATTTCTCTCTCTTCTTTATAGGACCAACAATCCATCAAGCAGTGAAGAGCAGCAGAATAAGTATTAATGCTCAAATAGATAAAAACATGCAAATAGAATATAACTAAAGTAACCAGAATGTATGCATTCTTTTAAGATTAATTGTATGCAACATTATTTATTTTCATTTTATGACTGTAACTGTATACAGTAAAACAGCAACTGCATCAGTGAGGCCATCTTCCTCTTTTCTTTTTTCATGTACTGTAACCTATGTCTATTTTAGTTTTGCAACATGGTGCTTGTGAAATGTTTTAAAAACTAAACGGTTGTTAAAGGGATAGTTCAAAGAAATTTACATTTTCCTCAACCTCAGGTCGTTTCAAACCGTTATTAATTAATTTATTCTGCTGAACACAAAAGATATTTTGAAGAATGTTTGTTACCAAAAAGTTGATGGACCCCATTGACTTCAATAGTATTTTTTTCTTCTAAGAAAGTCCAACCCGATCTCACGGCAATTCGTACGAATTTTACGAGGTGGCTAATTCGTACCAATTCATACGACCTCACTCGTACGAATTTGTACGTTTTTTGCTAAATCGTACATATTTTACGATTTGCCAAAATCGTATGAATTCATACGAATGACCTACTCCTGACCCCGCCCCTAAACCCAACCGTCACGTGGGTTTAGTCAAATCGTACAAATTCGTACGAGTGAGGTCGTACAAATTCGTACGAATTAGCCACCTTTTAATCACTCGTACAAATTCGTACGAATTGGTCGTGAGATAGCGTTGGAAAGTCACATCAACTGTTTGGTTTTCCATATTCTACAAATTATCAAATTCATACAGGTTTGGAACAACATGAGGGTGATTAAATGATGACAATTTTCATTTTTGGGTGAACTATCCCTTTAAGAGAATTTGAACAGCATCAAACAGCAAAAAATAAACAATTTAAACCAGTAGCACTGGCAGCATTTTGAACTAAATATCAAATGTGATGTCAACAGAACAGATGCCAGAGTCACAAAATAAATGTCAACAGAACTGAAGTAATATGTTTGAGAGTGATAATGTAGTTTTAGCAAAAATACTATTGTCATGACAATGACAGCAATAACAGTGATCATTTTGCATATATAATATGAACCATTTGTTTATTCTCACAGGCATTATCTGGAGGTGTGGATTCCGACAGTTCTGTTGTTTTTGTTGTGTCTGCTGTTGGTGACTGTCGTATCAGCTGTAAAACTGAGAAAGAAGAACAGTCAGTATTGATTTACCTTTCTTATTATATGAACTATTCCATCAGCCATTCAGTGTTTGATCAGTTTTGCACACTATTGTTCAAAAGCATATTAGAATGATTTATGAAGGATCGCAGTATTACAGTTTTTACTGTATTTGAAAGAATACAAGACTTCTTTAAGTCTTACTGACCCCATTGAGCGCTAGTGTGTATTTATAAACTTGATGCTTGTCTAAGAACTGTCTAATGGAAATTCTGATAACATAATTTGTTTTCTCACTATCAGACAGAAATGACACCAGAGGTGTTACAGAGGTGACCAGAGATGGAGACGGTGACGCGGTAGGTTTGAGCTGACAACCGATTTGAGTTCAAACTCATAACTGAGAGACTCATTATAATCAGACATGTTTATAATTATTCACAGGGAAACGGTGTCTGTTCATCATCAGCGGTTGCAGAGAATGACGTGACTTACAGCTCTGTGACAGTACGACCTAAAACTAAAACTAAAGCGGTAAGTGAATTCACAAGAACATGCACAGAGATTTGTCCTGTATTGTCAGTATTCTTCTAAATCATCTTTCGTATCTCCAGTTTAGCCCAGTATCAGTGGAGGACGAGGTGACCTACAGCTCTGTGCACAAACAGGTTTGTTGATGTTAATGATCACATGATGTTTTACACAGACACTGAACATGTGATTTCATCTCAATGTTTAATCTCTTATTCACAGGTGCATGTTCCTGAGAAAATATGAACACAACAGCGCGGAACATGAAACAAGCTAACATTTTTTTTATTCCATGCATCATTACAATGCAAAGCAAGCAAAGTCTCAATTCAGATAAAATTATATTAATTGAATAATATCCTGCTTTATATTGTTAAGTCCCTTGTGGTGGCAAAATGTAAGTACATGAACAAAACAAGTGGTTTACTATGAAATGAAAATTCAGTTAAAGCATTTCACTGTATTTAGGAATAAGTGTGTAAATTTGTCAATTGTAAAAAGCATTCATAATATATTTGCAAAGTTGTAATGTGCTTGCTTTGTGACAATAAAACTTTAGCACATAATATTTGCTTTAGGCTGTTGTTTAAGCAGTAGTCTAATAAGGGTAGTACCCTATAATAGAAATATGTTTTTTAAGATATAAAAAAATGAATGACTAAAGCATAATCCTATTTCATGGGGGTGAGTTACATGTTAAGATGTCCAAATACCCACACTTGTGGTCTTGGCCACTTGATAGTGCGTGTACGTGACAGGAAGTAAGTGTGTAAGACCGTCCCTAGTATGAAAAATGCCATGCGCAGTATGCTTAACCCACACTAATTCCACACTATGACATTTCTGTCATTAATTACTCTCCCTCATGTCGTTCCAAACCCGTAAGACCTTCGTTCATCTTCAGAACACAAATTAAAATATGTTTGATGAAATCCGAAAGCTTTCTGATCCCCCCCCCCCCCCCCAGACAGAAATGTAATAACCACTTTCAAGTCCCAAAAAGGTATAAAGACATTGTTGAAGGGATAGTTCACTTTGAAATTAAATGTTGGTATGTTTTAGCTTACCTGAAGTGCATCCAAGATGTAGGTGTCTTTGTCTCCGCAGTAGTTTCAATTTTGATATTTTTAGGTCAAACCGTTCTTGTCTGTCAGTCATAATGCAGGTATATAGGCACTGTCTCCAAGAGCATGCAGAGATGTCTCTAATAGCATGCAGAGAAAAGTCCAAATTTAAAAATTCCCCATCGTAAGTGCACATTGATGGCCTAAGACACGAAACAAGTGGTTTGTGTGATAAAACGAACAGTATTTATATCGTTTTTATCTCTTTTACACAACCACGTCCAAGTGATCTGTTTACTTAGTCTGCGCAAGCGCTGTAGCCGGAAGGCTTCGGAAGTGATCTCTCGCGCGTGTACGTCACTCATTGTTTACACCATATGCACAGAACAGAGATTGTAGGACGGCTAATAGAAATGGTACAGTTTGCGCTTATCCGGGATGTTTAAACCGATGTAAAACTCATCCGGGAGATCACTTCCGGAGCATTCCGGCGCTTTACGGCGCTTGCGCAGACTAAGTAAACAGATCACTTGGACGTGGTTGTGTAAAAGAGATAAAAACGATATAAATACTGTTCGTTTTATCACACAAACCGCTTGTTTTGTGTCTTAGGCCATCAATGTGCACTTACGATGGGGAATTTTTTAATTTGGACTTTTCTCTGCATGCTATTAGAGACATCTCTGCATGCTTTTGGAGACAGTGTCAAAGCAGTTCCTTCTGGTGTTTGTGGTATTGTCATGTTCCCTTTTGCAGTTTTGCAATATTGGATTACTGCAGAACTTAGTTATTTTGAGTCTGTTTTACACACGAGAGCAAAGAATATAGCCTACAGGCTTAAGTGGCAAAAAACAACAACCATGTATCTGATTTTATTATGAAATCTATTATTTACTGTATTGAGACACTATGTAATGTGGTACTACAATGTGGTACTTTTGTCATCCTGACTCAAACCTGAAGTGAAAGCTGTCAAGAAAGCACAGAAAGCCCCTGAGCTCTTTCAGACAGCATGTGATCCCGACATCAGTTCTCTTGCGCTTAAACGGTCAAATGCCAGTGCAACTTGTCTATTTACCTGACATATTTCCAGAGTTTGGCCGAAGTGTTCAAGTGCACATGAAGACCGCATATGTTTTAAGATTTTTGTTTACTCAATGGGACACACTTAATCGCACCATGATTGTGCTGCTTCATTTTCAAACGTTTTTCAAAATTATATATAATCTCTGCAGTCTCTGCACCAATAAAATGTCCAACACTTTGCGTTTTACAACCAAATTGTATGTAACATAATTAATTTAACTTACACTGGAACGTTTTCTTAGGCATGATGCGATATTGGGGCATGCGAGTTCCTCAAGGTGATGAATGGCGGGACACGCTTAAAGGGTTAGTTCACCCAAAAATAAAAATGTTGTCATTATTTACTCACACTCATGTCGTTCCAAACCCGTAAGACCTTCATTCATCTTCAGAACACAAATTGAGATTTTTGTATATATTTTATATGATGCATTTTATATGATGAATCCCTGCATAGACGTCACAACGTTACAACCGCTTTCAAGACCCAGAAAGGTAGTAAAGACATCGTTAAAATAGTCCATAGACTACAGTGGTTCAACATTAATGTTTTGAAGTGATGAGAATACTGTTTGTGCACAAAAAACAAAACAAAAATAACGCCTTAATTCAATTTAAAACGCCTATTTCTTCTCTTCCGTGTCAGTCTCTGACACTGTTCACGTGAGCCATGAGTTATGCGTGTGATGCTGATGCAGGAGTCGGGCAATGATGAGCCGGCGTTCAGATGTAGAACCCGGAAGCGCTAAGTTATTAACTAATGATCTTTGCAATGGAAGAATCAATCAAAACTAACTTTAGCTGGACAATAGCTTTATTCTATAGAGCTGCTGTAAAGCCAAAACAATCTCTGTTACTTTAATTTCCTTTTATCACTGTGAAGGTACTTTGAAACAATCTATATTGTTAAAAGCGCTATATAAATGAAGGTGACTTGACTTAATAAACAATGTAATATAAATGTTTTTACTCTCTGGTCTAAAATAATTCACCCAAATATTTGTTTGTGAGCACAATCTCCATTAAATTAATCTTAAAATCAGCGATCTGTCACGATCTGGTTCAGATGAAGATGATGAAAAGTTTCCACAAAAAAAGGTTCTTTAACAAAAACAAACAAACATTGGTAATAAAATAGAAGGAAGGCATTGTGTGATACATGAACAATACCAGACAACAACGAGAGCCCAGAGTACAGAGGGGGCAGCCAGGACGAGGGTGAGAAATTAATTTTTTTTTTACCCTTGATGCATGTACACCTGTTGTAGGAGACTCCAAAACAACATTAGGAAACTTTAAAATAGCATAATAGGGGCACTTTAACCAATGACTAAGGAGACGCACTTCTTCTTAAAAAACATTTAAAAAGAATGTCATGAAATAGTTTCAAGTTATGTGTCGCCTATAGCAACAACATTCACATTCCATCATAAACACTCCCAATAGATTATTTGTAATTAAAGTGACCCCAGATAACAACTAAATGTTTTCTCTCAACATTATGAGAACATTTATCAAGTACACATCACATCATGACGTTCCATCTGCAAATAAAAATAACATTATGAGAATGTTCCGAGAATGTTATTCTAAGAATGTTTTCTATATATATTTAAAAAGTGGGTTGCGGGTTGATGACCATGGGAAAATGTGGGTGCCATGGCCAAACCATTTGAGAACCACTTCTCTAGATGAATGTTGAAATCACTAAAGACTACAAGTGTGGTGCTATACTCAGGGACAGCAGCACATCCACCTCCTTTACAAAGGTACCCAATTGGGTGCGATACATTAATACAAGATGGAGTTTTACAGGAGCTATAACTGTAATAGCATGACATTCACACAAATTGTTATTGCAGAGAAGAACTGCTGACAGCATGAGAAGAATGTTGGATATGCTAAGTTTTTTAAATCTCAAAATCAGTTACTAGTTTCAGAATGTTCAGAGAACATTACAAAATTATGTTTGCAAAATTGTTGAATTGAATGTTCCCTTAACATTCATAACCAATATTTAAAATAAAATAAAAACACTTAAAGTTTTGAAAGTTTAGAGAACATTCAGTTATAACATTTTCATTACTTAATGGGAACATTATAGCAAAAATATTTTAGAACATATTTTTGTTAGCTGGGAAAGTGTCATCATAGATCATTTGTGATTGAAATGTAGTGTGTTACAATTGCCTCCAGACACCCTACTATTGAAACAGATACAAATGAATGTGTGACCAGAATAAGAATTGGCTTGAAATCTGTCTATCCTCACTGCATCTAGTCAGATGGCACAAGACATGTGAGTGTTATATGAATGCAGAAAAGGGAAGTGCAGCAGTCACTACAAACACAGTTAGACAACAAGATACAGGAATAAAGACTTTAACAATGGTGTTACATTTCAGTCGGGTTTTGGCTCATTTTAGGTGAGTATTAAATGTTGAGCTGTCTTTGTTTCTAATGGATCCTGTTTATCATTTTGGAATGACAGATGTTTTGCTCAGCTGTTCATGTGGTGTTAAATGTGTTTTATGTGAGGATAGAACTGATTCAGAAGTGATTTGTTGTTAATCCTGTATATTATAATGGTTTGTGTGTTTTTTAAGGTTTTTTATGCTTTGGTGAGCCTAATCATATTTTAACTATTAAGCCTGGAGGATTTGTCACCATCCCATGTCATTATGATGAGAAAAACCCACCGCAGAAGAAATACTGGCACTCAGATAATGATAAATCTTATATATACACAAACACAACAGAGGAGAATCTGTCAGTAATTGATCATCCTGATCAGAGTCTCTTTACTGTGACTATGAGAAACCTGCAGAGCAAACACACTGGACACTATTATTGTGCTGTGGAGACTGATGGACAGTCGACTGATATATTTGTTCTTTATCTCCAGGTTCAGTCTGGTATGAGATGTTTATAATGGTTTTAATCACACTCTAATGAATAATTATCTGACTTCACACACATGTATTTTATAATCTTTTATAATCAGATGACTTGTGTCTGTGTGTTCAGCTCCTGATGTGTCTGTGAAGAGCAGCAGTGTATCTGGACATGAAGGTGATAATGTCAGTGTCCAGTGTTTCTACAGTTCTGGATATCAGAAAAAAACAAAACAGTGGTGCAGATATAAAGATAAGAGCTGTTACAGAGTGGGGAGGACTGACACATCCCAGAATTCATCAGTCCAGATCAGTGATGATGGGAGAAGCTTCACTGTGTTGATGACTGGACTGAGACTCAGTGATTCTGGATGGTACTTCTGCTCTGCTGGAGAGGCACTGAATCCTGTTCAACTCACTGTAATCGAGGCAGAACCAGGTAAAACATATTTAATACTTAAATACAAAAAATGTAAAACTCAATCCATAATTATTACAATAAAGTTTTTGTTGTGTGAGAATTTTTGTTTTATTTTATTTTGACAGTAAGTGTGACCACAGAGAAGGAAAAGTAAGTAACACATTCTCATTATTGTGGCTTACTCTTTAGCAATATCTATACTTCACATGTCTATAACGTTACATAATAAAACAATTTCCAGTCTTCCTTCTGAAAAAAAATATGTGAATACAAATATTTTCTGTAATGTGAGGCCTTAAATGTATCCAAGTTAATGTGACAGAGAAACATATTCAGTTGCCTCATGATAGTGTGCTATTGTCTTTTATTTTTCAGATGGCGTTTCTGTCTGTCACAGAACTAGAGTTCCCTTTCGTAGTCACTTCGAGTTACGTCGAAATGACGACGAATGGGGTTCGCTTAGAAGCCTATCCTCTTCGAATATTAATAAAACGAGCCAATGGCAAGCAAATGCCATGGGTCTGCTGAATTTGCATAGCGTAACTCCGCCCCACAGTGTGGGTATATAAGGAAGTGAGCCGGCAACATGCAGATATGTTTTCGCTTTCGGAGCCAAGTTTATCCTTCACTCCACAAGCCATCCTGAGTATCATCTCTATTCCTCTTCGAGACGAGCTTCCCTCCAGGTGTTGGTGTGACAGCGAGTTCCAGCGAGTGCACATTCCCTGCGATCTGAGCAGTGATCTGCCAGTGTGTGTGTGTTCTCTCCCTGGTCGCTTCAGCATCTGCGGGGATTTCTCCTTCTCTCTAAAAGAGCAAAGCGCGTGGCACGTCTTTTTAAAGATGCATCGCCCGTGCCCTTCTGGTTGTGGTCACTGGCTGTCTGATTTAGATGGGCACAATCGCTGTTTTGCGTGTTTGGGCTTAGAGCACGCCAAAGCAGCGCTTGTGGATGACTCATGTTTTCATTGCGGAAACATGACCATCGCGACACTACGGTCGAGACTCAGTGATCTCGAAAGAGTGAGAGTCCCCTCATCCACACCCCGATCTACCCCCTCTAGTAATAGAGCTGGTACTTCGGCTGGTGGCCAGGGTGACCTGAGGGTGACGGTGTGGCAACAACAACCGACGATTCGTCCTCGGGCCACATCCCCCTCTCAAGTGCCGCAACCCGCGAGCCGACCAGATGATGCGCTCGATCAGTCCCGGCCAACGGTCGGCGGCGGACCGAGTGCGCCGTCTGGCGCTCCTAATGACGATGCTATGTCGATCACAGCATCACAAGGTGGGCAGGAGTCCTCGGGAGATGAGGGGTCGGCTGTGCTGCCGCCTCCGGGCGCGTCAGCATTGCCCGATCCTGATCCCGAGCTGACGGCCATGCTTTCCCGGGCAGCCGCGAGCATCGGGTTAGAGTGCAATCCGCCACCCTGCCCCGAGCGCTCGCGTCTGGACGATTGGTTTTTGGGCGCGGCCGCCGATTCACGTCGGCGTCCAACCCCAATGCCTTTCTTCCCGGATGTGCATGAGGAGGTCTCGAGGTCCTGGAAGACACCCTTGTCTTCCCGTGATCGCTCGGCGACCTCCTCCGCCTTTCCTCCTCTCGATCAGGCGGCTGTTTACGGGTACACTGGGGTGCCTATGGTTGAACGCTCTGTTGCGATGCAACTGTGTCCACAGAGTGCTTCTTCCCGTGGTGATCCTAAGCACCCCTCCAAGGCCTGTAGGTTTTCGTCGACCCTGGTGGCGAAGACCTATAGAGCTGCGGGGCAGGCAGCCGCCTCATTGCATGCCATGGCCACTCTGCAGGTCTACCAGGCCCAGATGCTCAGGGACATGCACGAGGGGAGGACTGACCCAGGGCTCTTCAATGAGCTGCGTGCCGCCACTGACCTCGCTCTCCGGGCGACGAAAGTGACCGCACGCTCCCTGGGCCAGGTGATGTCCACTAGTGTGGTCCAGGAGAGACACCTCTGGCTCAACCTGGCCGATATGAGGGACGCTGAGCGGACTCGTCTGCTTGACGCCCCCATATCCCAGGCTGGCCTCTTCGGCGGAGCGGTTGAAGATTTTGCCCAACAGTTTTCAACCGCCCAGAAGCAGACTGAGGCTATTCGTCATATTCTGCCCCGACGGCCCGCTGCTGCCTCCACCCAGCCGTCGGTTCAGACGCCTCAGCCTGCTCGCCGCCGAGGGCGCCCTCCCGCGGCTCCCGCCCCTCCCGCACGGCCCCAGCAGCAGCCTTCACCCGGGCCGCGTCGTGGAGGACGCCGCAGGCAGGCGCCCCAGCCCTCTCCAGCCCCGCGCCCCGCTAAACGCCAGGCCAAGCGGCGCTCCTGAGACGGGCTGCTCAGAGATGGCCATCAGTTCTTCTCAGGAGATGGTAGCAGGACCACTCCTTCCCCCGGTGGAGGGCCGGGGGAGAATCCTTTGTTCTCCACTCCCCGCTGCTCACCCACGGGTGGGCAGCACCCTAATGTGGTTAAAGAAAGAACTGATATCCCCATCTCTGAGCCCCCAGAAGGGAATGACAGTGCGCGCCGCCCACGGGCCCCGCCGCTCTCATCCCCTTCTGTCGCCAGACCCCTGCCAGAGCACGCCCCCGTGGAACGCTGGTCCTTCCCTGGCTCCCTCTGGCAGGACGCGGCTAATGACCGTGCCCCCACACCGGGCCGCTATGCCACCCACGTCCGGGCCGGTCATTCCGCTTCGCTGCACCCCCGCGGGGACGTCTGTCGTCCGCATGACCCCGCTGGCACAGTCCTTGGGAGCCTGGTTAGAGCTTCCCAACCTGTCCCGCTGGCTCGCGCGGACCATCAGGCTCGGCTATGCGATTCAGTTCGCGCGGTCTCCTCCCCGCTTCAGGGGAGTCCGCTTCACTATGGTCGGTGGCAATGCCCCTGTCATGAGAGCGGAGGTCGCCACCCTGCTGGCGAAGGGTGCGATCGAGACTGTCCCTCCAGCCGCAATGAGGTCCGGCTTCTACAGCCCCTACTTCATTGTCCCCAAGAAAACCGGTGGGTTACGACCAATCCTGGATCTGCGCGTCTTGAACCGTTCCCTTCACAGGCTTCCGTTCAAGATGCTCACGGCCAAGCGCATTTTCGAATGTGTGCAGCCACAGGATTGGTTTGCAGCGATCGACCTGAAGGACGCCTACTTTCATGTCTCCATTCTTCCTCGACACAGGCCGTTTCTACGGTTTGCTTTCGAGGGGCAGGCATACCAGTACGCGGTCCTCCCATTCGGGCTGGCCCTGTCTCCTCGCGTCTTCACGAAGGTCGTCGAGGCAGCCCTTGTGCCGCTACGGCAACACGGGGTTCGCATCCTGAATTATCTCGACGACTGGCTAATCCTAGCTCACTCTCGGGACCAGGTTTGCGAACACAGGGACCTAGTGCTCCGGCACCTAGTCCGTCTGGGCCTTCGGGTCAACTGGGAGAAGAGCAAACTTTGCCCCGTGCAGAGGATCTCTTTTCTCGGTATGGAAATCGACTCGGTCGCCATGTGCGCGCAGCTTACGAGCGAGCGCGCGCAGTCACTGCTGACTTGCCTGAGACAAATCCAGAGCAAGAGTGCGGTTCCACTGAAACTTTTTCAGAGGCTCCTGGGGCATATGGCATCTGCAGCCGCGGTAACGCCGCTCGGATTGCTTCATATGAGACCGCTTCAGCACTGGCTTCACGATCGAGTCCCGAGGTGGGCATGGCACCAGGGCAAGCTCCGAGTACCAGTTACTCCGACCTGCCGTCAGACCTTCTCCCCGTGGACGAACCTCAGCTTTCTACGGGCCGGAGTGCCCTTAGAACGAGTTTCCAGGCATGTTGTTGTGTCAACGGATGCCTCCTCCACGGGCTGGGGTGCCATGTGCAATGGACATGCTGCCGCGGGCTCCTGGACAGGACCCCACCGCCTATGGCATGTCAATTGCCTCGAGTTGCTGGCAGTACGTCTCGCTCTGCACCGCTTCCGGGCGCTGCTCAAGAACCAGCACGTACTAGTCCGATCAGACAATACCGCGACAGTAGCGTACATCAACCGACAAGGTGGTCTACGCTCCCGCCGTATGTCGCAACTCGCCCGCCACCTCCTCTTATGGAGTCAGAAGCATCTGAGGTCGCTTCGAGCCATTTATATTCCGGGAGACCTGAACTGTGCAGCCGACGAGCTCTCACGGCTTCAGCCTCTTCCTGGAGAATGGAGACTCCATCCCCAGGCGGTCCAGCTGATTTGGGATCAGTTCGGGGACGCACAGGTAGACCTGTTTGCCTCCCACGACTCGTCCCACTGCGCCCAGTTTTACTCCCTGACCGAGGGCACGCTCGGCACGGACGCTCTGGCGCACAGCTGGCCCCGGGGCCTCCGCAAATATGCGTTTCCCCCAGTGAGCCTTCTTGCACAGACCCTGTGCAAGATCAGGGAGGACGAGGAGCAGGTCATATTGGTTGCGCCGCACTGGCCCACCCGAACCTGGTTCTCCGAACTTGTACTCCTCGCGACAGCACCTCCCTGGCCAATTCCTCTGAGGAAGGACCTCCTTTCTCAGGGACGGGGCACCCTTTGGCACCCTCGTCCCGATCTCTGGAACCTCCACGTGTGGCTCCTGGACGGGACGAGGCAGGTTTGAGTACCCTACCACCAGCGGTGGTGGCTACCATCACTTCCGCTAGAGCGTCGTCCACTAGACATGCCTACGCGTTGAAGTGGAACCTCTTCGTCTCTTGGTGCTCTTCTCACTCAGAAGACCCCAGATCATGCCCGATCAGTGTCGTGCTTTCCTTCCTGCAGGATGGGTTGGAGCGAAGGCTGTCTCCCTCCACCCTGAAAGTATATGTTGCCGCTATCGCCGCACATCACGACGCAGTTGATGGTAAGTCCGTGGGAAAGCACGACCTGGTCATCAGGTTCCTGAGAGGAGCGAGGAGACTACAGCCTCCTCGCCCTCCTCTCGTTCCCTCTTGGGACCTCTCAGTGGTACTAACTGCCCTGCAGAGTGCTCCCTTTGAGCCTCTGCAATCAGTGGAGCTTAAGTTCCTGTCAATTAAGACAGCGCTCCTGGTTGCTCTGGCCTCCATCAAGAGGGTAGGGGACCTGCACGCATTTTCTGTAGACGAAGCGTGCCTGGAATTCGGGCCGGCCTTTTCTCACGTGATCCTGAGACCCCGGCCTGGATATGTGCCCAAGGTTCCCACCACTCCCTTCCGGGACCAGGTGGTGAACCTGCAAGCGCTGCCCCTGGAGGAGGCAGACCCAGCCTTGGCATTGCTCTGTCCAGTACGCGCCCTCCGTGCTTACGTAGACAGAACGCAATGTTTCAGGACCTCAGACCAGCTCTTTGTCTGTTATGGTGGGAAGCTGAAGGGAAGGGCTCTCTCCAAGCAAAGGTTGTCTCACTGGATAGTGGACGCCATTGCTTTGGCTTACCAGCAGCAAGGTCGACCGTGCCCCCTTGGTGTGACGGCCCACTCCACCCGGAGTGTGGCCTCCTCTTGGGCTCTAGCGCATGGCGCCTCGCTAACAGACATCTGCAGAGCTGCAGGCTGGGCGACACCCAACACATTCGCCAGATTCTACAATCTCCGAGTGGAGCCAGTGTCCTCCCGAGTACTCGCTTCAACCAGCCGGTGCTAGGACCCGCTCAGGTGTCTTCGCTTGCTCGCCATTCCACTCCACGGACTGGATACGTGCGATATTCTCCTCAGGTGAGCCTGATAAGCCCTGAGTTCCTCCAGCGCTGTTGACGTCAACGCCAGAGTTATGCCTCCGGCAGCTTTCGCGTTGGCTAGGTGCCACCATGTGCATGGTTCCCCCGCTGGGCGACCCCCACGTGTGTATTTCCACTGTAAGCCTCCTTCGAGCATGTGTCTTTCCCTTGGCAAGCCAGTCTGCCACCCCTGGGGTTGAAATACTCCACCCTACGGGCTGGACACCCCAGTGTTATCCGTATGCACCCCCCTCCGGGTCATATGTGTTTTCTTAAGTCCCCCCCCTTCGGGCGGGCACTGATTGCATATTTCCACTGTGATATGCTTCCCAGTGTACCTTGGTATTCCTGTGTTAAGTAGGAGTCCTTCGTCCGTGCTAGTCTCACGACAGGGAGCTCAGACTTACGCAGGGCACTGGAAGACAGCCGAGGTGGCGTGATTGGACTGGGAACCCCATTCGTCGTCATTTCGACGTAACTCGAAGTGACTACGAAAGGGAACGTCTCGGTTACGGATGTAACCCTCGTTCCCTGAGTAGGGAACGGAGACGTTACGTCTTCCTGCCACTTCCGCTGTACCGCTGGAACAGCCTGAGTTCAGCTTGGCTCCTTCAGCGAAGAAACATATCTGCATGTTGCCGGCTCACTTCCTTATATACCCACACTGTGGGGCGGAGTTACGCTATGCAAATTCAGCAGACCCATGGCATTTGCTTGCCATTGGCTCGTTTTATTAATATTCGAAGAGGATAGGCTTCTAAGCGAACCCCATTCGTCGTCATTTCGACGTAACGTCTCCGTTCCCTACTCAGGGAACGAGGGTTACATCCGTAACCGAGACGTTTTCTCCACATTGAGCTGAAAAGAAAACTGCTTTTGCTTTACACATTCAGATCAGATTAAAGATCTGTGAGTAGAATTGTATTAGACGTCTACATTTGCTAAATGCCTATGTCTGCAATGTATTTTTTCTCACCATTTTTCTTCAAATGTATTTATTTTATTTTATCAAAAGTGATTTATAAATGTGGAACATACCAAATAAAAAAATAAAATAAAAAATCAATTCAGCCATTTTTTTATATATATCAATATGATATACTGACCTCATGCAGTGATTTTAGTAATTTTAGCCAGTGAAAGTATTTGCATCTGTCATCATGTTAACTAACCAACAACAGATAAAAGGAGATTTGGGTTTAAATTCAGAGGCATCAAAGCTTATAAATTAAAAATATTGCATATTGGAATATATATTGTTTCAAAGAGATGCAAATAAAAACTTCAGATTAGAGCATTTGATTGGACAGACAATCTGAGGAGAAGCTGAAGTGCAGATTGATGTCATTGTTACTTGTATTGGTTGTAGAGAGAAACTATAACTTTTAAATGCATACAGTATCTTCCAAATGTGAATAGTTTTGCATTGCATAACATACTTAAAAATAACCTTAAGTCAAACATATTCACCCAAAAAATTATTTTCTCAGCTAATAATGTATATTTTTATGTCACGTATCATGTAATTTGCCTATAAAAGCCTTTTGGATGTGGTCCCACTCATGTACGGTTATTTATAACAGTGCAGACAATGTGTGAAGTATGTGTGAATGTTTACAGAAGCACTGAGAATACCCTTGTTTCTCCTTTTACCCAATCTGAGGCTGTTATGGCATGCATTTGATCAGCATACAAAAATGATAAAAGCTTTTTTCATTGATAACTTCTATAAAGAGAGGTGCTTCATTTATAGACTTTCACATCTTGTTTTCAAGTCATATTAAATTCTGTAAAAACGTTTGTTGTTGTTGTTGTTGTCATATTTCTTTGCTTAGATGTGTTGACCCAACCACAAAACAGACCAAAAATAACCAGTTTCTGAGGTGACACCTATAATTGCAAAATAAGAACTAGAGAAGGAAGCATGTGAATCCTGGAGCGGAACAGCTTTGACATTCACTGCATTGCACAGAAATACTTCTCATTTCCCTTAAATCTCATTTTGAATGTAAATTTATTATTTTAAGCTTCTCTCAACCAGGGGACACATTTGTAACTTCTGATGCAACATTCACAGGGAGTCTTTTTGACACGAGCAACAAGAGAGAACGAACACAGGAAGTGAGAAAGACTGTAGAGATCTATGATGACTTTACACTTTATGCACGTCTCCTTGAGTGAGAAGCTGTTTCTATAGTATTAACCTAAACATTTAAACTTGCATGGAAATGATGAAGATTAAGAAAGAAGAAACATTGCAACTTTTCAACAGACTGACAGTCAGTTTGAAGAACTTCATTGTATTTTTCCTTTGGCTCATAACAGGCAAGTGCTCTCCGTTTGCTTACAATTAATTTTACACACACGAGTGGCTTACATATCCTGCTGTATGACATGTACTTCGTAATTCTTTTACACATGTACTGCTACATAAAAGTCAAACTAAAGTTGATATTTTCTTCTCTCAGGTCCTGAATGCACAACAGGATCAGTAAGCAGAGAGTTAACGGTTCAGACTGGAGGATCTGTCATTATTCCGTGTTATTATGACAGAAAATACACAGAACACAAGAAATACTGGTGCTTTGATGCAAAATCGTCATATCATTACTGCTCTATTCTGGCATATGCTAATGAAACCAAAGGAAAAGTGTCAGTAATCGATCATCCAGATCAGAGTTTCTTTACTGTGACGATGAGAAACCTGCAGCATGAAGACACTGGATCTTACTGGTGTGTTGAGGAGATTGGAGGAATACTTAACGTGGATGAAACAGAGCAGCTTCATCTCACAGTTCAATCAGGTTTGAGATCAGTTTCACATTCAGATGAATAATAATTCTGATCCTGATTCCTAATAAATCACAATGACTTGTGTCTGTGTGTTCAGCTCCTGATGTGTCTGTGATGAACAGCAGTGTATCTGGACATGAAGGGGATAATGTCAGTGTCCAGTGTTTCTACACTTCTGGATATGAGAATAAATCCAAACACTGGTGCAGATATAAAGATAAGGGCTGTTACACTGAGAAGAGGACTGACACATCCCAGAATTCATCAGTCCAGATCAGTGATGATGGGAGAAGCTTCACTGTGTTGATGACTGGACTGAGACTCAGTGATTCTGGATGGTACTTCTGCTCAGTAGGAGATCTGCAGGCTCCTGTTCAACTCACAGTCACTGGTAAAACTCATTCTCTACTTAGACATACACAGGAGTTCTTGATAAGAAAAAAACAAAAAGTTGTTTTCATCTTTTTCTGTGTTCAGTAGCTGTCCCCACATGTTCCTGTTGTCACTGTTACTGAACCAAAAAAGTAAAGTAATAAAGATTAAATACATTAAAATGGGCATCAAACAGAAGTTACAATAGCCTTCCCTATTATCACGTATCAAAGTGAAACGGCTTCTCAAACAAGAAAAAATGTAGGGCGGGACTTTTTTCCATGAGGAATTGATTGTATGGTTGTGGTTTGCTATTGGTGGATCTGATGTGAGTGACAGAATACTGCAATATTCCATAAAAATTAAGAATTGTGTATTTTGTTTTGGTAGTGATTTTAAAATCTTATTGGTGGTGACAAAATGATAATATTTTTTTTTCTGCTATTTTATTCAACAGCAGTTGTGATCACAGAAGAATTTGACAAAAATGGGTTAGTAGCTAATTAAAATATGAATCAATAGATATTACTTGAATATAAGATTGATATTGTATCATGGACCTATAATAAGATGCTTATTTTACTAGTATATTTCATTTTCTTTCTTAACATTTAGTCTATTTCTCTGTGTGGTCTTTTTCCTTTTAGTTTTAGTCAGATCTGTTCGAGTTAATTATTGAAGTTTATATTATTTCTCTCTCTTCTTTATAGGACCAACAATCCATCAAGCAGGGAAGAGCAGCAGAATAAGTATTAATGCTCAAATAGATTAAAACATGCAAATAGAATATAACTATCAAGTAACCAGAATGTATGCAATTGTGATTTTAAGATTAATTGTATGCAACATTATTTATTTTTATTTTATGACTGTAACTGGTGTATACAGTAAAACAGCAACTGCATCAGTGAGGCCATCTTCCTCTTTTCCTTTTTCATGTAACCTATGTCTATTTTAGTTTTGCAACATGGCGCTTGTGAAATGTTTTAAAAACGAAATGGATGTTAAAGGGATAGTTCACCCAGAAATGAAAATTTTCCTCAACCCCAGGTCGTTCCAAACCGTTATAAATTTATTTCCTCTGCTGAACACAAAAGAAGATATTTTGAAGAATGTTTGTTACCAAAAAGTTGATGGACCCCATTGACTTCAATAGTATTTTTTATTCCACTGGAAGTCACATCAACTGTTTGGTTTCCCATATTCTACAAATTATCTTCCTTTGTGTTCAGCAGAAGAAAGAAACTCATACAGGTTTGGAACAACATGAGGGTGAGTATAAATGATGACAATTTTCATTTTTAGGTGAACTATCCCTTTAAGAGAATTTGAACAGCATCAAACAGCAAAAAATAAACTATTTAAACCAATAATAATGGCAGCATTTTGAACTAAATATCAAATGTGATGTCAACAGAACAAATGCCACAATCCCAAAATAAATGTCAACAGAACTGAGGAAGTAATATGTTTGCGAGTGACAGAGTTCACTACAACTAAGAATAAAAAGTTTTGAAAATGAAATGTGGAAAACTGCATCATGGTAGTTTCAGCAAAAATACTATTGTCATGACAATGACAGCAATAGCAGTGATAATTTTGCATATATAATATGAACCATTTGTTTATTCTCACAGGCATTATCTGGAGGTGTGGATTCCGATAGTCCTGTTGTTTCTGTTGTGTCTGCTGTTGGTGACTGTCGTATCAGCTGTAAAACTGAGAAAGAAGAACAGTCAGTATTGCTTTACCTTTCTTATTATATGAACTATTCCATCAGCCATTCAGTGTTTGATCAGTTTTGCACACTATTGTTCAAAAGCATATTAGAATGATTTATGAAGGATCGCAGTATTACAGTTTTTACTGTATTTGTAAGAATACGAGACTTCTTAAAGTCTTACTGACCCCATTGAGCGCTAGTGTGTATTTATAAACTTGATGCTTGTCTAAGAACTGTCTAACGGAAATTCTGATAACATCATTTGTTTGCTCACTATCAGACAGAAAAGACACCCACATTACAGAGGTGACCAGAGATGGAGACGGTGACGCGGTAGGTTTGAGCTGACAACCATTTTGAGTTCAAACTCATAACTGAGAGACTCATTATAATCAGACATGTTTATAATTATTCACAGGGAAACGGTGTCTGTTCATCATCAGCGGTTGCAGAGAATGACGTGACTTACAGCTCTGTGACAGTACGACCTAAAACTAAAACTAAAGCGGTAAGTGAATTCACAAGAACATGCACAGAGATTCGTCCTGTATTGTCAGTATTCTTCTAAATCATCTGTCGTATCTCCAGTTTAGCCCAGTATCAGTGGAGGACGAGGTGACCTACAGCTCTGTGCACATAGGTTTGTTGATGTTAATGATCACATGATGTTTTACACAGACACTGAACATGTGATTTCATCTCAATGTTTAATCTCTTATTCACAGGTGCATGTTCCTGAGAAAATATGAACACAACAGCACGGAACTTGAAACAAGCTAACATTTTTTTTTATTCCATGCATCATTACAATGCAAAGCAAGCAAAGTCTCAATTCAGATAAAATTATATTAATTGAATAATATCATGCTTTATATTGTTAAGTCCCTTGTGGTGGCAAAATGTAAGTACATGAACAAAACAAGTGGTTTACTATGAAATGAAAATTCAGTTAAAGCATTTCACCGTATTTAGGAATAAGTGTGTAAATTTGTCGATTGTAAAAAGCATTCATAATATATTTGCAAAGTTGTAATGTGCTTGCTTTGTGACAATAAAACTTTGGCACATAATATTTGCTTTAGGCTATTGTTTAAGCAGTAGGCCTAGTCTAATAAGGGTAGTATCTTATAATAGAAATATGTTTTTTAAGATATAAAAAAATTAATGACTAAAGCATAATCCTATATCATGGGGGTGAGTTACATGTTAAGATGTCCAAATACCCACACTTGTGGTCTTGGCCACTTGATAGTGCGTGTACGTGACAGGAAGTAAGTGTGCAAGACCGTCCCTGGTCTGAAAAATGCCATGCGCAGTATATGCTTAACCCACACTAATTCCACACTATCTATGACATTTCTGTCATTAATTACTCTCCCTCATGTCGTTCCAAACCCGTAAGACCTTCGTTCATCTTCGGAACACAAATTAAGATATTTTTTATGAAATCCGAAAGCTTTCTGATCCCCCCATAGACAGAAACGTAATAACCACTTTCAAGCCCCAAAAAGGTATAAAGACATTGTTAAAGGGATAGTTCACTTTGAAATAAAATTTTGGTATGTTTTAGCTTATACCTGAAGTGCATCCAAGATGTAGGTGTCTTTGTCTCCGCAGTAGTTTCAATTTTGATATTTTTAGGTCAAACCGTTCTTGTCTGTCAGTCATAATGCAGGTATATAGGTACTGTCTCCAAAAGCATGCAGAGATGTCTCTAATAGCATGCAGAGAAAAGTCCAAATTAAAAAAAATCCCCATCGTAAGTGCACATTGATGGCCTAAGACACGAAACAAGCGGTTTGTGTGATAAAACGAACAGTATTTATATCGTTTTTATCTCTTTTACACAACCACGTCCAAGTGATCTGTTTACTTAGTCTGCGCAAGCGCCGTAGCCGGGAAGGCTCCGGAAGTGATCTCTCGGGCATGTACGTCACTCATTGTTTACACCAGAACCTATGCACAGAACAGAGATTGTAGGTAAGGACGGCTAATAGAAATGGTACTAGTTTGCGCTTATCCGGGATGTTTAAACGTAAGCTCGCGCGAACTCATCCGGGAGACCACATCCGGAGCATTCCGGCACTTTACGGTGCTTGCGCAGACTAAGTAAACAGATCACTTGGACGTGGTTGTGTAAAAGAGATAAAAACGATATAAATACTGTTCGTTTTATCACACAAACCGCTTGTTTTGTGTCTTAGGCCATCAATGTGCACTTACGATGGGGAATTTTTTAATTTGGACTTTTCTCTGCATGCTATTAGAGACATCTCTGCATGCTTTTGGAGACAGTGTCAAAGCAGTTCCTTCTGGTGTTTGTGGTATTGTCATGTTCCCTTTTGCAGTTTTGCAATATAGGATTACTGCAGAAATTAGTTATTTTGAGTCTGTTTTACACACGAAAGCAAAGAATATAGCCTACAGGCTTAAGTGGCAAAAAACAACAACCATGTATCTGATTTTATTATGAAATCTCTATAGCCCTCTATCGCAGAATCTATTATTTACTGTATTGAGACACTATGTAATGTGGTACTACAATGTGGTACTTTTGTCATCCTGACTCAAACCTGAAGTGAAAGCTGCCAAGAAAGCACAGAAAGCCACGAGCTCTTTCAGACAGCATGTGATCCCGACATCAGTTCTCTTGCGCTTAAACGGTCAAATGCCAGTGCAACTTGTCTATTTACCTGACATATTTCCAGAGTTTGGCCGAAGTGTTCAAGTGCACATGAAGACCGCATATGTTTTAAGATTTTTGTTTACTCAATGGGACATACTTAATCGCACCATGATTGTGTTGCTTCATTTTCAAAATGGTATATACAATCTCTGCAGTCTCTGCACCAATAAAATGTCCAACACTTTGCGTTTTACAACCAAATTGTATGTAACATAATTAATTTAACTTACACTGGAACATTTTCTTAGGCATGATGCGATTGGGACATGCGAGTTCCTCAAGGTGATGAATGGCGGGACACGCTTAAAGGGATAGTTAACCCAAAAACTAAAATGTTGTCATTATTTACTCACACTCATGTCGTTCCAAACCTGTAAGACCTTCATTCATCTTCAGAACACAAATTAAGATATTTTTGTATATGTATTTTATATGATGTATTTTATATGATGAATCCCTAGACGTCACAACGTTACAACCGCTTTCAAGACCCAGAAAGGTAGCAAAGACATCGTTAAAATAGTCCATGTGACTACAGTGGTTCAACATTAATGTTTTGAAGTGATGAGAATACTTTTTGTGCACAAAAAATAAACAAAAATAACGCCTTAATTCAATTTAAAACGCCTATTTCTTCTCTTCTGTGTCAGTCTCTGACACTGTTCACGTGAGCACCATGAGTTATGCGTGTGATGCTGATGCAGGAGTCGGGCAATGATGAGCCGGCGTTCAGATGTAGAAGCCGGAAGCGCTAAGTTATTAACTAATGATCTTTGCAATGGAAGAATCAATCAAAACTAACTTTAGCTGGACAATAGCTTTATTCTATAGAGCTGCTGTAAAGCCAAAACAATCTCTGTTACTTTAATATCCTTTTATCACTGTGAAGCTACTTTGAAACAATCTATATTGTTAAAAGCGCTATATAAATGAAGGTGACTTGACTTAATAAACAATGTAATATAAATGTTTTTACTCTCTGGTCTAAAATAATTCACCCAAATATTTGTTTGTGAGCACAATCTCCATTAAATTAATCTTAAAATCAGCGATCTGTCACGATCTGGTTCAGATGAAGATGATGAAAAGTTTCCACAAAAAAAGGTTCTTTAACAAAAACAAACAAACATTGGTAATCAAATAGAATGAAGGCATCGTGTGATACATGAACAATACCAGACAACAACGAGAGCCCAGAGTACAGAGGGGGCAGCCAGGACGAGGGTGAGAATTTTTTTTTTTTTTTTACCCTTGATGCATGTACACCTGTTGTAGGAGACTCCAAAACAACATTAGGAAACTTTAAAATAGCATAATAGGGGCACTTTAACCAATGACTAAGGAGACGCACTTCTTCTTAAAAAACATTTAAAAAGAATGTCATGAAATAGTTTCAAGTTATGTGTCGCCTATAGCAACAACATTCACATTCCATCATAAACACTCCCAATAGATTATTTGTAATTAAAGTGACCCCAGATAACAACTAAATGTTTTCTCTCAACATTATGAGAACATTTATCAAGTACACATCACATCATGACGTTTCATCTGCAAATAAAAATAACATTATAAGAATGTTCCGAGAATGTTATTCTAAGAATGTTTTCTATATATATTTAAAAAGTGGGTTGCGGGTTGATGACCATGGGAAAAAGTGGGTCCCATGGCCAAACCATTTGAGAACCACTTCTCTAGATGAATGTTGAAATCACTAAAGACTACAAGTGTGGTGCTATACTCAGGGACAGCAGCACATCCACCTCCTTTACAAAGGTACCAAATTGGGGGCGATAAATTACTACAAGATGGATTTTAACTGGAGCTAACTTGAAATTCACACAAATTGTTATTGCATAGAGAAGAACTGCTGACAGCATGAGAAGAATGTTGGATATGCTAAGTTTTTAGTTTCAGAATGTTCAGAGAACATTACAAAATGATGTTTGCAAAATTGTTAAATTGAATATAAAATAAAAACACTTAAAGTTTTGAAAGTTTAGAGAACATTCAGTAATAACATTTTCATTACTTAAAGGGAACATTATAGCAAAATTATTTTAGAACATATTTTTGTTAGCTGGGAAAGTGTCATCATAGATCATTTGTGATTGAAATTTAGTGTGTTACAATTGCCCCCAGACACCCTACTATTGAAACAGATACAAATGAATGTGTGACCAGAACAAAAATGGGTCTATCTAGATATTGGTCTAAAAAAGTCTATCCTCACTGCATCTAGTCAGATAGCACAAGACGTGTGAGTGTTATATGAAGGCAGAAAAGGGAAGTGCAGCAGTCACTACAAACACAGTTAGACAACAAGATACAGGAATAGAGACTTTAACAATGGTGTTCTACATTTCAGTCGGGATTTGGCTTATTTTAGGTGAGTATTAAATGTTGTGCTGTCTTTGTTTCTAATGGATCCTGTTTATCATTTTGGAATGACAGATGTTTTGCTCAGCTGTTCATGTTGTGTTAAATGTGTTTTATGTGAGGATAGAACTGATTCAGAAGGGATTTGTTGTTAATCCTGTATATTATAATGGTTTGTGTGTTTTTTAAGGTTTTTTATGCTTCGGTGAGCCTAATTATGTTTTAACTATTAAGACTGGAGGATCTGTCACCATCCCATATCATTATGATGAGAAAAACCCACCACAGAAGAAATACTGGCACTCAGATAATGATCAATCTCATATATACACAAACACAACAGAGGAGAATCTGTCAGTAATTGATCATCCTGATCAGAGTCTCTTTACTCTGACTATGAGAAACCTGCAGAACAAACACACTGGACGCTATTATTGTGCTGTGGAGACTGATGGACAGTCGACTGCTAGATTTGTTCTTTATCTCAAGGTTCAGTCTGGTATGAGATGTTTATAATGGTTTTAATCACATTCTAATTAATAATTATCTGACTTCACACACATGTATTTTATAATCTTTTATAATCAGATGACTTGTGTCTGTGTGTTCAGCTCCTGATGTGTCTGTGAAGAGCAGCAGTGTATCTGGACATGAAGGTGATAATGTCATTGTCCAGTGTTTCTACAGTTCTGGATATCAGAAAAAAACAAAACAGTGGTGCAGAATTAAAGATAAGAGCTGTTACACAGTGGGGAGGACTGACACATCCCAGAATTCATCAGTCCAGATCAGTGATGATGGGAGAAGCTTCACTGTGTTGATGACTGGACTGAGACACAGTGATTCTGGATGGTACTTCTGCTCTGCTGGAGAGACACTGAACACTGTTCAACTCACTGTAATCGAGGCAGAACCAGGTAAAACATATTTAATACTTAAATACAAAAAATGTAAAACTCAATCCATAATTATTACAATAAAGTTTTTGTTGTGTGAGAATTTTTGTTTTATTTTATTTTGACAGTAAGTGTGACCACAGAGAAGGACAAGTAAGTCACACATTCTCATTATTGTGGCTTACTCTTTAGCAATATCTATACTTCACATGTCTATAACGTTACATAATAAAACAATTTCCAGTCTTCCTTCTGAAAAAAATATGTGAATACAAATATTTTCTGTAATGTGAGGCCTTAAATGTGTCTAAGTTAATGTGACAGAGAAACATATTCAGTTCCCTCATGATAGTGTGCTATTGTCTTTTATTTTTCAGATGGCGTTTCTGTCTGTCACAGAACTAGAGTTTTCTCCACATTGAGCTGAAAAGAAAACTGCTTTTGCTTTACACATTCAGATCAGATTAAAGATCTGTGAGTAGAATTGTATTAGACGTCTACATTTGCTAAATGCCTGTTTGCAATGTATTTTATCTCACCATTTTTCTTCAAATGTATTTATTTTATTTTATCAAAAGTGATTTATAAATGTGGAACATACCAAATAAAAAAATAAAATAAAAAATCAATTCAGCCATTTTTTTATATATATCAATATGATATACTGACCTCATGCAGTGATTTTAGTAATTTTAGCCAGTGAAAGTATTTGCATCTGTCATCATGTTAACTAACCAACAACAGATAAAAGGAGATTTGGGTTTAAATTCAGAGGCATCAAAGCTTATAAATTAAAAATATTGCATATTGGAATATATATTGTTTCAAAGAGATGCAAATAAAAACTTCAGATTAGAGCATTTGATTGGACAGACAATCTGAGGAGAAGCTGAAGTGCAGATTGATGTCATTGTTACTTGTATTGGTTGTAGAGAGAAACTATAACTTTTAAATGCATACAGTATCTTCCAAATGTGAATAGTTTTGCATTGCATAACATACTTAAAAATAACCTTAAGTCAAACATATTCACCAAAAAAATTATTTTCTCAGCTAATAATGTATATTTTTATGTCACGTATCATGTAATTTGCCTATAAAAGCCTTTTGGATGTGGTCCCACGCATGGACGGTTATTTATAACAGTGCAGACAATGTGTGAAGTATGTGTGAATGTTTACAGGAGCACTGAGAATACCCTTGTTTCTCCTTTTACCCAATCTGAGGCTGTTATGGCATGCAATTGATCAGCATACAAAAATGATTAAAGCTTTTTTTCATTGATAACTTCTATAAAGAGAGGTGCTTCATTTATAGACTTTCACATCTTGTTTTCAAGTCATATTAAATTCTGTAAAAACGTTTGTTGTTGTTGTTGTCATATTTCTTTGCTTAGATGTGTTGACCCAACCACAAAACAGACCAAAAATAACCAGTTTCTGAGGTGACACCTATAATTGCAAAATAAGAACTAGAGAAGGAAGCATGTGAATCCTGGAGCGGAACAGCTTTGACATTCACTGCATTGCACAGAAATACTTCTCATTTCCCTTAAATCTCATTTTGAATGTAAATTTATTATTTTAAGCTTCTCTCAACCAGGTGACACATTTGTAACTTCTGATGCAACATTCACAGGGAGTCTTTTTGACACGAGCAACAAGAGAGAACGAACGCAGGAAGTGAGAAAGACTGTAGAGATCTATGATGACTTTACACTTTATGCACGTCTCCTTGAGTGAGAAGCTGTTTCTAGTATTAACCTAAACATTTAAACTTGCATGGAAATGATGAAGATTAAGAAAGAAGAAACATTGCAACTTTTCGACAGAACGACAGTCAGTTTGAAGAACTTCATTGTATTTTTCCTTTGGCTCATAACAGGCAAGTGTTCTCTGTTTGCTTACAATTAATTTTACACACACGAGTAGCTTACATATCCTGCTGTATGACATGTACTTCGTAATTCTTTTACACATTTACTGCTACATAAAAGTCAAACTAAAGTTGATATTTTCTTCTCTCAGGTCCTGAATGCACAACAGGATCAGCAAGCAGAGAGTTAACGGTTCAGACTGGAGGATCTGTCATTATTCCGTGCTATTATGACAGGAAATACACAGAACACAAGAAATACTGGTGCTTTCATGCAAAAGCGGCATATAATTACTGCTCTATTCTGGCATATGCTAATGAAACCAAAGGAAAAGTGTCAGTAATCGATCATCCTGATCAGAGTTTCTTTACTGTGACGATGAGAAACCTGCAGCATGAAGACACTGGATCTTACTGGTGTGTTGAGGAGATTGCAGGAATATTTAAAGTGGATGAAACAGAGCAGCTTCATCTCACAGTTCAATCAGGTTTGAGATCAGTTTCACATTCAGATGAATAATAATTCTGATACTGATTCCTAATAAATCTCAATGACTTGTGTCTGTGTGTTCAGCTCCTGATGTGTCTGTGAAGAGCAGCAGTGTATCTGGACATGAAGGTGATAATGTCAGTGTCCAGTGTTTCTACAGTTCTGGATATAAGAATAAACCCAAACACTGGTGCAGATATAAAGATAAGGGCTGTTACACTGAGAAGAGGACTGACACATCCCAGAATTCATCAGTCCAGATCAGTGATGATGGGAGAAGCTTCACTGTGTTGATGACTGGACTGAGACTCAGTGATTCTGGATGGTACTTCTGCTCAGTAGGAGATCTGCAGGCTCCTGTTCAACTCACAGTCACTGGTAAAAAACATACTCTACTTAGACATACACAGGAGTTCTTGATAAGGAAAAAAACAAAAAGTTGTTTTCATCTTTTTCTGTGTTCAGTAGCTGTCCCCACATGTTCCTGTTGTCACTGTTACTGAACCAAAAAAGTAAAGTAATAAAGATTAAATACATTAAAATGGGCATTAAACAGAAGTTACAATAGCCTTTCCTTCCCTATTATCACGTATCAAAGTGAAACGGCTTCTCAAACAGGAAAAAATGTAGGGCGGGACTTTTTTCCATGAGGAATTGATTGTATGGTTGTGGTTTGCTATTGGTGGATCTGATGTGAGTGACAGAATACTGCAATATTACATACAAATTTAAGAATTGTATATTTTGTTTTGCTAGTGATTTTAAAATCTTATTGGTGGTGACAAAATGATGATATTTTTTTTCCTGCTATTTTATTCAACAGCAGTTGTGACCACAGAAGAATTTGACAAAAATGGGTTAGTAGCTATAATAAAATATGAATCAATAGATATTGCTTAAATATAAGATTGTAATATTGTATCATGGACCTATAATAAGATGCTTATTTTACTAGTATATTTCATTTTCTTTCTTAACATTTAGTCTATTTCTCTGTGTGGTCTTTTTCCTTTTAGTTTTAGTCAGATCTGTTCGAGTTAATTATTGAAGTTTATATTATTTCTCTCTCTTCTTTATAGGACCAACAATCCATCAAGCAGTGAAGAGCAGCAGAATAAGTATTAATGCTCAAATAGATTAAAACATGCAAATAGAATATAACTATTAAGTAACCAGAATGTATGCAATTGTGATTTTAAGATTAATTGTATGCAACATTATTTATTTTTATTTTATGACTGTAACTGTATACAGTAAAACAGCAACTGCATCAGTGAGGCCATCTTCCTCTTTTCCTTTTTCATGTACTGTAACCTATGTCTATTTTAGTTTTGCAACATTTTTTAGTTTTGCAACATAGTATTTTTTTATTCCACTGGAAGTCACATCAACTGTTTGGTTTCCCATATTCTACAAATTATCTTCCTTTGTGTTCAGCAGAAGAAAGAAACTCATACAGGTTTGGAACAACATGAGGGTGAGTATAAATGATGACAATTTTCATTTTTAGGTGAACTATCCCTTTAAGAGAATTTGAACAGCATCAAACAGCAAAAAATAAACTATTTAAACCAATAATAATGGCAGCATTTTGAACTAAATATCAAATGTGATGTCAACAGAACAAATGCCACAATCACAAAATAAATGTCAACAGAACTGAGGAAGTAATATGTTTGACAGAGTTCACTACAACTAAGAATAAAAAGTTTTGAAAATGAAATGTGGAAAACTGCATCATGGTAGTTTCAGCAAAAATACTATTGTCATGACAATGACAGCAATAGCAGTGATTATTTTGCATATATAATATGAACCATTTGTTTATTCTCACAGGCATTATCTGGAGGTGTGGATTCCGATAGTCCTGTTGTTTCTGTTGTGTCTGCTGTTGGTGACTGTCGTATCAGCTGTAAAACTGAGAAAGAAGAACAGTCAGTATTGCTTTACCTTTCTTATTATATGAACTATTCCATCAGCCATTCAGTGTTTGATCAGTTTTGCACACTATTGTTCAAAAGCATATTAGAATGATTTATGAAGGATCGCAGTATTAGTTTTTACTGTATTTGTAAGAATACGAGACTTCTTAAAGTCTTACTGACCCTATTGAGCGCTAGTGTGTGTTCATAAGCTTGATGCTGGTGTCTAAGAACTGTCTAATGGAAATACTGATAACATAATTTGTTTTCTCACTATCAGACAGAAATGACACCAGAGGTGTTACAGAGGTGACCAGAGATGGAGACGGTGACGCGGTAGGTTTGAGCTGACAACCGATTTGAGTTCAAACTCATAACTGAGAGACTCATTATAATCAGACATGTTTATAATTATTCACAGGGAAACGGTGTCTGTTCATCATCAGCGGTTGCAGAGAATGACGTGACTTACAGCTCTGTGACAGTACGACCTAAAAGTAAAACTAAAGCGGTAAGTGAATTCACAAGAACACGCACAGAGATTCTGTATTGTCAGTATTCTTCTAAATCATCTTTCGTATCTCCAGTTTAGCCCAGTATCAGTGGAGGACGAGGTGACCTACAGCTCTGTGCACAAACAGGTTTGTTGATGCTAATGATCACATGATGTTTTACACAGACACTGAACATGTGATTTCATCTCAATGTTTAATCTCTTATTCACAGGTGCATGTTCCTGAGAAAATATGAACACAACAGCGCGGAACTTGAAACAAGCTAACATTTTTTTTATTCCATGCATCATTACAATGCAAAGCAAGCAAAGTCTCAATTCAGATAAAATTATATTAATTGAATAATATCCTGCTTTATATTGTTAAGTCCCTTGTGGTGGCAAAATGTAAGTACATGAACAAAACAAGTGGTTTACTATGAAATGAAAATTCAGTTAAAGCATTTCACTGTATTTAGGAATAAGTGTGTAAATTTGTCAATTGTAAAAAGCATTCATAATATATTTGCAAAGTTGTAATGTGCTTGCTTTGTGACAATAAAACTTTAGCACATAATATTTGCTTTAGGCTGTTGTTTAAGCAGTAGTCTAATAAGGGTAGTACCCTATAATAGAAATATGTTTTTTAAGATATAAAAAAATGAATGACTAAAGCATAATCCTATTTCATGGGGGTGAGTTACATGTTAAGATGTCCAAATACCCACACTTGTGGTCTTGGCCACTTGATAGTGCGTGTACGTGACAGGAAGTAAGTGTGCAAGACCGTCCCTAGTATGAAAAATGCCATGCACAGTATATGCTTAACCCACACTAATTCCACACTATGACATTTCTGTCATTAATTACTCTCCCTCATGTCGTTCCAAACCCGTAAGACCTTCGTTCATCTTCAGAACACAAATTAAAATATGTTTGATGAAATCCGAAAGCTTTCTGATCCCCCCCTAGACAGAAATGTAATAACCACTTTCAAGTCCCAAAAAGGTATAAAGACATTGTTGAAGGGATAGTTCACTTTGAAATTAAATGTTGGTATGTTTTAGCTTACCTGAAGTGCATCCAAGATGTAGGTGTCTTTGTCTCCGCAGTAGTTTCAATTTTGATATTTTTAGGTCAAACCGTTCTTGTCTGTCAGTCATATAATGCAGGTATATAGGTACTGTCTCTAAATACTAAATACTGTTAGTTTTATCACACAAACCGCTTGTTTCGTGTCTTAGGCCATCAATGTGAACTTACGAAGGGGATTTTTTAAATTTGGACTTTTCTCTGCATGCTATTAGAGACATCTCTGCATGCTTTTGGAGACAGTGTCAAAGCAGTTCCTTCTGGTGTTTGTGGTATTGTCATGTTCCCTTTTGCAGTTTTGCAATAAATTACTGCAGAACTTAGTTATTTTGAGTCTGTTTTACACACGAAAGCAAAGAATATAGCCTACAGGCTTAAGTGCCAAAAAACAAACAAACATGTATCTACAGATTTTATTATGAAATCTCTATAGCCCTCTATCGCAGAATCTATTATTTACTGTATTGAGACACTATGTAATGTGGTACTACAATGTGGTACTTTTGTCATCCTGACGCAAACTTGAAGTGAAAGCTGTCAAGAAAGCACAGAAAGCCACGAGCGCTTTCAGACAGCATGTGATCCCGACATCAGTTCTCTTGCGCTTAAACGGTCAAATGCCAGTGCAACTTTTCTATTTACCTGACATATTTCCAGAGTTTGGCCGAAGTGTTCAAGTGCACATGAAGACCGCATATGTTTTAAGATTTTTGTTTACTCAATAGGACACACTTAATCGCACCATGATTGTGCTGCTTCATTTTCAAACGTTTTTCAAAATGATATACAATCTCTGCAGTCTCTGCACCAATAAAATGTCCAACACTTTGCGTTTTACAACCAAATTGTATGTAACATAATTAATTTAACTTACACTGGAACGTTTTCTTAGGCATGATGCGATATTGGGGCATGCAAGTTCCTCAAGGTGATGAATGGCGGGACACGCTTAAAGGGTTAGTTCACCCAAAAATTAAAATGTTTTCATTATTTACTCACACTCATATCGTTCCAAACCCGTAATACCTTCATTCATCTTCAGAACACAAATTGAGATTTTTGTATATATTTTATATGATGCATTTTATATGATGAATCCCTGCATAGACGTCACAACGTTACAACCGCTTTCAAGACCCAGAAAGGTAGTAAAGACATCGTTAAATAGTCCATGTGACTACAGTGGTTCAACATTAATGTTTTGAAGTGATGAGAATACTTTTTGTGCACAAAAAACTAAACAAAAATAACGCCTTAATTAAATTTAAAATGCCTATTTCTTCTCTTCCGTGTCAGTCTCTGACACTGTTCACGTGAGCACCATGAGTTATGCGTGTGATGCTGATGCAGGAGTCGGGCAATGATGAGCCGGCGTTCAGATGTAGAAGCCGGAAGCGCTAAGTTATTAACTAATGATCTTTGCAATGGAAGAATCAATCAAAACTAACTTTAGCTGGACAATAGCTTTATTCTATAGAGCTGCTGTAAAGCCAAAACAATCTCTGTTACTTTAATTTCCTTTTATCACTGTGAAGCTACTTTGAAACAATCTATATTGTTAAAAGCGCTATATAAATGAAGGTGACTTGACTTGACTTAAAGGGGTCATGTTTTTTTTTATTTTATTATTATGTTCCCTTAGGTGCAATTATAGTATTACTATAGTTTTTTTTACAAAAAACTTTTAAAATGTAGTGATTTATGACCTTTTCCCACCCTGTTTCTCATCCTCTGATTCAAACAGTCTGTTTTGGGGGTGTTTCCCCTTTAAGAGTTCAGTGTTAACGCCCACTGTTATGATTGGCTAACGTCAGTGCCTATGCAGTATGCATCAATTATTAACGCCCCCAGCCAGAACGTTTGCGGATTCAGCGTATTTAAAAAGTAAATACATTACTTACAGTTTGCGTCGTCGTTGTTGAGCCCAGAATAGTCGGCACGGACTTATCTTTGAGCAACAGTTTTATGGCAAAGCCAGCATCATTTTGGGATTTGTTCTCAAAACAGTCATCCTTCAAATGTATAGAACAAACGCTTAAAGGGCACCTATTATGACATTTAAAATGTTCCTAATGTTGTTGTGGGAGTCCCCAACAACAGTTTTACATGCATGCAATGACAAAAAACACTTTTGTTTTCGTATAATATGCATTTATTTTTACCTGATTTGCTCACCGACTCCCAAATGATTCGTTCAATGACTCGTTTTTCAAACCCCTCCTTTGCGCGACGCTAATCTGCGGTGATTGGTCAGATGACCCAGCAGTGTTTACAGAGATAATACTTATTTTTAACACGGAGTACAATGATGCTTTTATCAATTAAATTGTGTTATAATAATGATTATAGTCCACTGCTTTATAGTTTGTAGTAAAAAACGAAAAATAAGATAAAGAATTTAATGTTATGTTAGCGAGCATAGCCCAGTTCATATACACGGGTTTCTGTGCAACGTCATCACGTAGATGCGCGCGCATCTAAGAGGCAGAAAGCAACACTCTTTACGGCTATATCTAGCAGAAGCAGAGATGACGCGGAGCTGTTGTGCTGTAAACTAACCTAAATAAATAGAGTATGTCAGGTTTTTATGATTCGCAAACTTAGTTGGACAATTTCATACAGTCAACTAACTAACGTTTTACATAATGTTATATTAATATGCAAATGAAACACAAGCGAACAGATCCAACTCTGAAATTGCAGTTTATTATTGAGTCAACAAGAATTTACAAACAATGCGAAATCTACGTTAATTACAATGTTCTTTTACAGAACTCGGCATAACATATAGCGGTCTTGCCTCTAGGATGCGCGCGCATCCGGTATTGTTTGTATACAAGAAACCTGTGTATTGTAAAAGCACAATCAGTCTTTGTTTGCGTTAGCCCGATGCATAAACATAACGTTTTTACAAAAAAAAAATGCAGTTACGTTACTACGAGGTATTAAACACTTCACATATCTCAATACAATTGTCATTGAAGACCTAGAAGCTAAACGGTGCTTACACAACAAACAAAATAATTATTAAGCATGCTACATAAAATATAAAAGCAAAAATTATTAATAACACTTACAGGTTGTGATACGGAGGAGGAAGCTGATGCAAATACTGTACACTTGGAACTGAACCTTTCTTCAATATCAGCCAGCTCGCGAATCCAAGTTTGATTGCATTTAAAAAGCAATCGTCTTCAAAATGACGCGAACAAAGCACAAGGCTCGGACTATACTTCTGTGGTATAGTGAATTGTAGCCACTTAGTCTTCAAATGCTCCTCCTTGGGCAGATAAAAAAAGTTTGCTTTTGAGCCGCACTTCAGAACACAGCGTCTTGTCGCCATGATATTTTCCCTGGCCTTGGAGCGCAATAAGTGGGCGGATCGTATTCAAATAACTTGACAAGTTGACGTCATCTAGTCAGAGAAAAAGCTTCGGTCTTCTAACGATTCATAAAAATGACTCAGAGTCGACTCTCACTTTTGAAAGACAATAACTTTATATACGGTGCACTTTCATATTTCAAACTTTGCAGGATGTTTTTGTTCACTTAGATCTATGTTACACACTACATGAAAGGTAAATTTCAAAATTCCATAATAGGTGCCCTTTAAATTAACACTGCCGTGACTGGGACGTCTGCAAAAAATAAAGTGCATCCATTTTTCCCTGACGTCTGGATCTTTCGCAGCGTATTCAAAGATGTTGTTTGTCCACAGCCAGGAACAGCACATCTGCGTGGCATCGTAATTTCCCTGTACACAGACCCACTCGCTGTCCGTCGACTGAACGCTTGTGAGGCGCGCAGCGCGCGGGCGCGACAATGATACGAAATGAGCGTAGTTGTCTTGCGCTTAAAGCGTAGTTGTCTTGTGCCGGAGGCAGTCATATGCAAACGCTGGTACATCACTTCGTACCGTGACGTCACTTCTTACCATGGATCCAGAACGAGCTGTATTTAGAGCATGATTAAATAAATGATTCGTTTATAATGGGGAGGACGTCTTAAGCTATGAAACTTGCAGGACGTTGACACAAAGACCTCTTATATACCAAAAGATCAAGGCAAATTTGGTTTCTCATGTCATGACCCCTTTAATAAATAATGTAATATAAATGTTTCTATTTATTCTCTGGTCTAAAATAATTGAACCAATATGTTTGTGAGCACATTCTCTATAAAATTAATCTTAAAAGCAGTGGTCTGTCACGATCTGGTTCAGATGAAGATGATGAAAAAGGTACAAATAAGTTTCCACAAAATAAAGGTTCTTCAACAAAAACAAACACACATAGGTAATCAAATAGAAGGAAGGCATCGTGTGATACATGAACAATACCAGACAACAACGAGAGCCAAGCGTACAGAAAGGGCAGCCAGGATGAGGGTGACCCATGGCGGAACTGATAGAGGGAGGAGCCAAGGTATAAACTTAAGCCAGACCAACTTGATGCAGGGAGATGGTGAGTTCCAGTCAGACAGTTTCTGCGTCCCATTGACTTCCATAGTATATATTTTTTCCTACTATGGATCTCAATGGGACCCAACTGTCTGGTTTCTGACATTCTTCTAAATATCTTCCTTTGTGTTCAGCAGTGGAAAGACATTCATACAGGTTTGAAACAACTTAAGGGTGAGAATATGATGACAGAATTTTCATTTTAAAGTGAACTAATCCTTTAATGGGAACATTAGCTAAATTATTTTAGAACATATTTTTGTTAGCTGGGAAAGTGTCATCATAGATCATTTGTGATTGAACTTTAGTGTGTTATAATTGCCCCCAGACACCCTACTATTGAAACAGATACAAATGAATGTGTGACCAGAACAAAAATTGGTCTATCTAGATATTGGTCTAAAAAAGTCTATCCTCACTGCATCTAGTCAGATGGCACAAGACGTGTGAGTGTTATATGAAGGCAGAAAAGGGAAGTGCAGCAGTCACTACAAACACAGTTAGACAACAAGATACAGGAATAGAGACTTTAACAATGGTGTTCTACATTTCAGTCGGGTTTTGGCTTATTTTAGGTGAGTATTAAATGTTGAGCTGTCTTTGTTTCTAATGGATCCTTTTTATCATTTTGGAATGACAGATGTTTTGCTCAGCTGTTCATGTTGTGTTAAATGTGTTTTATGTGAGGATAGAACTGATTCAGAAGTGATTTGTTGTTAATCCTGTATATTATAATGGTTTGTGTGTTTTTTAAGGTTTTTTATGCTTCGGTGAGCCTAATCATATTTTAACTATTAAGCCTGGAGGATCTGTCACCATCCCATGTCATTATGATGAGAAAAACCCACCGCAGAAGAAATACTGGTACTCATATATTGACCAATCTCATATATACACAAACACAACAGAGGAGAATCTGTCAGTAATTGATCATCCTGATCAGAGTCTCTTTACTCTGACTATGAGAAACCTGCAGAACAAACACACTGGACGCTATTATTGTGCTGTGGAGACTGATGGACAGTCGACTGCTATATTTGTTCTTTATCTCCAGGTTCAGTCTGGTATGAGATGTTTATAATGGTTTTAATCACACTCTAATGAATAATTATCTGACTTCACACACATGTATTTTATAATCTTTTATAATCAGATGACTTGTGTCTCTGTGTTCAGCTCCTGATGTGTCTGTGAAGAGCAGCAGTGTATCTGGACATGAAGGTGATAATGTCAGTGTCCAGTGTTTCTACAGTTCTGGATATAAGAATAAACCCAAACAGTGGTGCAGATATAAAGATAAGGGCTGTTACACTGAGAAGAGGACTGACACATCCCAGAATTCATCAGTCCAGATCAGTGATGATGGGAGAAGCTTCACTGTGTTGATGACTGGACTGAGACGCAGTGATTCTGGATGGTACTTCTGCTCTGCTGGAGAGGCACTGAACACTGTTCAACTCACTGTGATTGAGGCAGAATCAGGTAGGCTACCATTTTTTCTCAATAATTTAATATTTTGCTTCTACGTATAAAAATAAAACACAACTAAAATTTCTTTGCTTTCTACTTTTGACAGTAAACGGGGCCACAGACAATCCGAGAGACTCGTTAGTATTTGAATGGTTCTCATTAAAATAAATAATCTTAATTATTTAATTGCTGTTTTTTTCATCATCAATGCTCTATTTTCTCAATTAATTTGTCTTTAATGTTTACTTAATCTTTTCCTTATTGCCGTGTTGTTTCTTTCTTTTTTCTATCTTTGCAGAAGTGAAACAGAAAACAACAACAATAATAATGCCACATAAGAACCAAATACGTACCTCTCCTGTATTGTTTAAAATAAAATAAAGCATTAAAATAATTCTAAGGCTGTGGCTAATTCTACGCTGAAGTGTATTAGCAAAGTTTAGTAAAGATCTGATGAAAGTTTAATTCAGATGTGCCTTATTTTCTGGTGCTTTTATTGAGCTGAATTAGTTCCACACCTTTTCTTTAGAGCTTTTTGAATGAACCGATTTTAACGTGTTTTCTTGTTTCCCACAGAAATACAGGTTTTCTGGCAGTGTGGCTTCCAGTTTCAGCTTCACTTCTGCTGATGTTGATTCTGGTCGGTGTTTTCATCTGGAGACGGAAACAGAGACCCAGTCAGTTTGACCTGCACTCCATTCTTAATTCTTTTAAAGTTAATTTCATGCCATATTATAATTTATTTCAACAGCACATATATATAAATTATAAATAATTATGTTAATGTCATATTATTGTTTTCCCTCAATAAAAAAGAGCAAGATAAACACCAAAACAGAGACAGCAGGACCATTGAAGCAGTAAGTCCTTTCATTTATGGGCATCTAGTTATGAAAATGTTTGTATGTGTCACACCATATCACACTATGTTTGTTTTCATTCATCAATCCTTCCTGCTTGTTGGTTGTCATGGTCACTTATTTGATTTCATCATTGTGTTCAGGTATGTGCGTGTCATTATCTCCCCTTCCAAAATTTAGTTCAGTTGGTGTGTCTTTGCCGGGTTATGTCAATTTATACAATGTGTGGATGATCGTGGATTTGCCTGTTTGAATATTAAAGCATGTTTATCTTCTTCATCTTCGCTGTGTGTTTAGTCTCTCCCTCACAACCCATGACAGAAGACCCGACCCAAAAGCAAAAGTTAAACGGAGAATCGTTGTTGTTTGTTTGTCTTCGTATCAGTTCATGTTTTTGTTTCGCTTTTTATTTCATCATGGACTTCCCTGCCGTCAAGCTACTATGCCTTGAGCAGGGGGAACGATCCCCTGAGCAACATCTGGAGAAATTGTTGAAATTGTCCGGTGGATCCTCCTTGAGGGACTTTCGCCAACTTTGTGGAGTGGGTGCTGGTATCCTGCGGATCATCCTTCACCGTTGATGACGTCACCTGCCCCACTCCAAACCCAGTGCCCAGCCAGAACCCATTGATCAGAAGAAAGCAGTTTGAGCCCACCGCAGACTTCGAGCTCTTCTCCACCATTAGCTCACGCCATCGGGGGCGTGCGAGCCGAACATCACCGCGGAGCCTGAGATGTGCGAGGCAGCACCACATTCTTACCTTCAGTTTAGAGAATCATCATCTGTCCCGTCAGAACCTCCCTCTCCCACCGCCTCTTCCTGCCACCTTAGAGGACATAGGCCTCATCATCTGACTTTTTAGCCTCATCCTCAGCCCTCAGCCATTATTGCCACCCACTCATCACCGTCTCCCACCATTCCCTCTCAGTGGTCCGGATCCACCTCGGGCCAGCAGTGAACCATCTCTGCCTGGGCAAGAGGAGCCCACAGCTCTACCTACAACCTTGGCGGACATCGCTCCTCCCCGACCCGTGTCCCTGACTGCTCCTGCGCTCCTCCCGCCCACGATTCCAGCGTGGACCATCGGCCATTCAGCCTTGCCGAGCTCCCTCGGTCAGTCGGCTCCACCTGGGTCAGACCTTGCATGCCATACGCTGTGCTTCGGCCCTCCACCCCCTTTTGACTACGGCCCGCTCAGCCAGACTTTCACCAACTTCAGTTCTGTCTCCTCCCGGTCAGCCGTCCTTTTACAGAACCTCCTCATGTATCCTCTGCCGATTTCACCTTTAGCCATCTCCTCATCCTCATCTTTTTTTATGGCGCGAGAACGCACCTACGGGGAGGGGGTGTTCTGTTACAGTTACACCATCAAATGCTCTGTTTATTTTCGTGCACCGTTTCTTCCTGCTTTGTTGGTCGTCGTGGTCACTGATTTGATTTCGTCATGAATCTTCGTTGTGTGTTTAGTCTCTCCCTCACAACCCGTGACAGTATGGCAATATCTGTGTTTTCCCAATCGCTTTGGCTCATTTTTAGTCTGACCATTCTATTTTTATGGGAAATCAAAACCCTTATTGTGTATGTAAATTGGACAAAGCCACCAAAATGAAGAAATAATTTTCCATTTTCCAATGTTTGTAATATACAAATGTCCTTTTTGCTCTACTTTTTGTTGACACTGACTTCTTACTGTACTATGCTAGAATGTCAGTTTTGTTCAGCTTAATGTTATTGTGGATCACACTGAGCATGTTAGATACAGATTTCAAAAACAAACGTTCTTTTAATGTTAATAATGTTAGCACAAAATTTTAGCACTTAAAATATTATTTATACATTGTTCATGGAACTTTTTATTTCTGAAATATCACTACTTGTTTCAGAAAGTTCAGAGAACATTCATTTGCAAACATTTGTTTGCAAAATGATAAAATGCAATGGTCCTTTAAAACACTTACAAAACTGTGCAAAACTGCACAGTTGAATTAGAATAACATAGAATTGAGCCAAAGCGATTTCTACGATCCACACAGAGAGGTGTCATTAAACTCGAGACCAATCCAAAACTTCAAAGAGCGTTTTAGAATTTTTTTTTTTCAAACTTATTTCTCATTACATTGGCTTGGCCATGTTGATTTCTTGATGTATCTTTTTTCTTATTTTCTGTGTTGTGTGAAATGCAGATCTACTGTGAACCTGAAGAACCTGCAATATACAGCACTATAAATGATGAACGCTCAAGAGTAAGTAAACCAGACATACCACTAACACAATGGCTCAGAAATATGACATATTAAGAAGAGTAAGTTTTCATAAATATATCATGTGTAATTACAATCCCATTCTCCACAGGATCCCAACAAAGACATAACCTACAGTATTATTGGTGATGCTCCTGGGAGTAAAGCAGTAAGTTTTACAAAATATATTATTTCTTGGATTTATTGTACCATACTGGCAATATATTGAAAATGATCTTTGTTGCACTTCCAGAAGCCTCCAGCAGGTGTAATGATATACAGCACTGTGGCCCCACACTAACAGCAACAGTGAGTGACTGGACTGAGCTCAGATGGAGAGGAACTGAACCCTTTTTAACTCACAGTGGCACTAGAATTACAGTTTTTCTCAATCACTTTGGCTAAATTCTCCAATTGTCGTGGAAGAGCTATAGGATCAATGTGTGTGTTAGGGGAAGACATAATATATTGTGTAAAAATGAACAAAGCAACTATGAATTTTCAGTTTATGTAACATATTCCTTCAAAAATAAATGTATTGTATAAATACAAAGGTTCATTGTCTTTTAATGTACTACAGTATTGATTTCTTCCTACTGTCTGAATCTGTACAGTTTTTATTTATTTGTTTTTTTAACAAATGCTAACAATCGTTCACCAATACTTAAAGTAGGCTACTTGTTCTAATCTCTTAACTCAACAATACAACATTTTGTTCATTCATATACCAACTCTACATTTCAAAATGCAAAAAAAACTAAAAACTTTTTCTTCACAACTCTGTGAAAACACTGTGGGAAACCCAATTCAATATCTAATCATTCTCTCAAAATATTATAGTACTACTTTTATATCCAACAGGAACATATTAATCATAGCATTGTTACGTTCTGAGAATGTATAATATGCAGTTGTTTTTAACTGTGTATTTTACCGTGTGGTGTGTTTTTGCCATGTGTTTTCTGTCTTTCTCCCTCTCTCTGCTTGCAGTAAATTAGCCACAGCTGATGCTTGTAATGAGTTTACTGTACAGAGTAACCACTATAGCTGCGTCCCAATTCAGAGGCTGCATCCGGCCGATTGTGTCACCTCGGCGCGACAAAGACTGTCCCAATCCCAACACTCCTTCAAATGCGTCCTTTCATTTTCTGTGCAATGAAGGATACATTGGAAGATAAAATATACTCTGAGGGCTTGTTACATGACACCGTTTTCAGCTAAAAACTGTTTGTGTGTTTTGGCCGTTCAGGCATTTTGCGGGCCTGAAAATGCAAACTTTAGAAAATGGGTTTCAAAGTGCAAGTTTTTTTTAATGATACCGTTATCGTCTCTGTGTAGACTACAAAGCCAAAATGGAGAAGCCATAGGTGACAAAATAAGTACACCCTATGATTCAGTTGCTTGTAGAACTACCTTAGCATCAATTACTTGAAGTTATATTTTTCTGAATGACTTCATCAGTCTCTCACATAGTTCTGGAGGAATTTTGGCCCGCTCTTCTTTACAACGTTGCTTCAGTTCATTGAGGTTTGTATCTGTTTATACACATCTCTCTGAAGGTCCTGCATCAGCATTTTAATCAGGTTGAGGTCTGGACTCTGACTGGGTCAATGCAACTCCTTGATTCTCTTCTTTTTCAGCCATTCTGCTGTAGATTTGCTGGTGTGCTTGGGATCATTGTCCTGTTGGATGACCCAATGTTGGCCATCAAGCTTTAGCTGTCGGACAGATGCCCTCACATTGGTACCCAGAGGTGTTCATTGTTGACTCAAAGACGGCAAGAAGCCCAAATTATCACCCCTCCACCATCATGATGGAAACTTGGTATGAAGTGTTTGTGCTGATACTTTCGGTAATTATAGTGTACCTAATGTACTAACATGTCAGTATAAGGGAACAATATGTATTGCTTTTCAAATAAAGGTTTCTGAGTCAGTATATTTTGTGTATGTATTATATGTATACTTACCCTGTAACAGGGAAAAAGAGAGTGCAAGCACCACTTTAATTAACAGGACACATACCCTGTAAATATATGGAACAAGAGTATTATTATTTTTTTTAATCCATAGTTTTATTTCTACTTGCCTTGAAACATGTAAGCCCAAACTAAAACATCTGCACAACTTACTGTATAAATGCACAGATATGTATACCCTGTGATTTAAAAAAAAAATCCTATTAACACTATTAAAAAGTTACGCAGAGTATGTTGTGTTAGCTAGATTGCTCCCAAATGTAAGATTGTTGTATCATAATAGTATAATAAGTATACCCTAGTTCTAAAATACTTACAGTATAAATAATAATAGCAGTATAAATAAAACAGCATAAAATAACAGTATAAATAATTTGTTAACTCTCCTGCATGGTTGTTAACCTTTATTCCCAAAACATTATATTGTTCCCTTATACTAACATGTAAGTATACTTTATAGGTACACTACCGAAAGGATTGCTTAATAATTGTTTTATTCCCATGTGCTTTTGTTTTGATCATATTCCACTGAAGGCGACTAATGTGAAATGGCAAAAGTGATTACTGAATAATGTGATTATGCACTCTGAAGTATTGACTGTTGAACAATACAAAAAGTTGAATGATAAAAAAAAAAATCAATCAATCGTTGAAAAAGACTGTCTGATTTTTAGCAAACAAAATGGGATATAATGTAATTTCATTAGCCAATGTTAAAGTGCAATGGATCTACAGTATTTTGTACTGGTAAGATATTTATAGATACTGAACTGATAGGTATAGATGTGTAACTCTCTAACGGTAGCATGAGTTTAGTATAAATGTTTGACAATATCAGCTACTCACTGCAGACCCGATGTGTGGAGCTTGAAGATCCCGCCACCCATAACCCTGCCCATAACCCTATCCCTAAACCAGGCCATGATGTCCAGATGTTTGGCTCTGCGGTGAACACCACATTTCCATTGTGTACAGCTGTGCCGTGAACCACATTCATCCACACAGAGCAGAGATGAATCACAACTAAAAAAAAAAAAATATGTCCACAAGATGCATGTGGTTTAATTGTTTAACCACTAGAGGGGCAAAAGTTTCATAGTGTAGAATTAGCTTGTAGCCAACATACAAATCAAACATATTGTTTAAATTCAAAAGAACCAAAACTTTTGACTGCATAAGAAAAATGTTGGATATGCAAAATAAAATTGTTTTTCAAAATTATTTTTCAAAATCAGCTTTTTGTTGTAATTTCTCAAAAAGCTAAACAATCACATCATGTTCTCAGGCAGATACAATGAGCTTGGTGCTGGTAAAGTGTCATCCTAAATGATTTGTGATTGATAAAAATATGTGTTGCTAACTGCAACCCCAGTCTGAAACAGAGATGTAAATGAAAGCGTGACAAGAACATAACTTGAAATCTGTCTATCCTCACTGCATTTACCCAGATGGCGCAAGACGTGTGAGTGTTTTATGTGAAGGGGGGAAAGGGAAGTGCAGCAGTCACTACCAACACAGTTAGACAACTCAAGATACAGGAAGAGAAACTTAGAAAATGGCCACATACGCAAAGGAAAAAATGATCTACATTTCAGTCGGGTTTTGGCTCATTTTAGGCGAGTATTAAATGTTGTGCTGTGTTTGTTTCTAATGGATCCTGTTTATCATCTTGAATAACAGATTTTATGCTCAGCTGTTCATGATGCTTTTAATGTGTTTTATGTGAAGATAGAACAAATTAAGGAGTGAATTATTGTTAATCCTGTATATTATAATGGTTTGTGTGTTTGTTTAGGTGTTGAATGCTACAGTGGTTGGTCAAATCACACCGTAACTATTAAGACTGGAGGATCTGTCACCATCCCATGTCATTATGATGAGAAAAACCCACCGCAGAAGAAATACTGGTACTCAGATATTGATCAATCTAAAAACTACACAAACACAACAGAGGAGAATCTGTCAGTAATTGATCATCCTGATCAGAGTCTCTTTACTGTGACTATGAGAAACCTGCAGAGCACAACACATGATGGGGATTATATTTGTGCTGTGAAGACTGAAGGAAATTTGACTGACACATATGATCTTTATCTCAAGGTTCAGTCTGGTATGAGATTTTGTAATTATTTAAATCACATTCTAATTTCAAATTATCTGACTCCACACATACTGTATGTATTTAATAATCTCAAATGACTCTGTGTTCAGCTCCTGATGTGTCTGTGATGAACAGCAGTGTATCTGGACATGAAGGTGATAATGTCAGTGTCCAGTGTTTCTACAGTTCTGGATATAAGAATAAACCCAAACAGTGGTGCAGATATAAAGATAAGAGCTGTTACACAGTGGGGAGGACTGACACATCCCAGAGTTCATCAGTCCAGATCAGTGATGATGGGAGCAGCTTCACTGTGTTGATGACTGGACTGAGACTCAGTGATTCTGGATGGTACTTCTGCTCTGCTGGAGAGGCAATGAATCCTGTTCAACTCACTGTAATTGAGGCAGAACCAGGTACAATTTTTTATTTATAAATATTTTCTACTAGGCTATATTTTAAATAAAACACAACTAAACTTCTACTTCTACTTTTGACAGTAAACGGGACCACAAACAATCAGCGAGACTCGTTAGTATTGAAATGTTTCTCATTCAAATCTTCATATAATCATTCTATATTTGGCTATTTTGTCATCAGTGCTATATTTCTTCAATTTCTTTGTCTTTAATGCTTACATAATCATTTCCTTATTGCCCTAGTGGTCTTTCTTTCTTTTTTCTATCTTTGCAGAAGTGAAACAGGAAACAAGAATAATAATAAAACTGAAGGCAATACATCTGTATTGTTGAAAAAAAACTTAAACTAATTCTAAGACTATTATCTTGAAATGCATTAAAGTTTAATAAAGGTCTGGTGGAAATCTAGTTCAGATGCCATGCTTTCTGGTGCTTTTATTGAGCTGAATCAGTTCCACACCTTTTCTTCAGAGCTTTTTGAATGAACCGATTTTAACGTGTTTTCTTGTTTCCCACAGAAATACAGGTTTTCTGACTGTGTGGCTTCCAGTTTCAGCTTCACTTCTGCTGATGTTGATTCTGGTCGGTGTTTTCATCTGGAGATTGAAACGGAGACCCGGTCAGTTTGACCTGCACTCCATTCTTAATTATTTTAAAGTTCATTTCATGCCATGTTATAATTTATTTAAACAGCAGATATGCATATACATAAATAATGTTATTGTCATATTATTGTTTCCCCTTTTTAAAATAAAGAGCCAGATAAACATCAAAACAGAGAGAGAAACGACAGCAGGACCACTGAAGCAGTAAGTCCTTTAATTTACAAGCATTATGAAAATGTTCATGACAATATCAGTGTATACCGTTTTTCATTTTTGTTCAACTTTTTATTCTGTTGACTCTCACTTCTTTCTATACTATGCAAGAATGTCATTTTTGTCTAGCTGGATGCTTTTGTGTATCACTGAATAGATACAGATAGTAAACAATATAGTTAAACGTTTGGGAAAAAAACGTCAATAAACTTCAAAGTCAATGAACACAGAACAAATATCCGAGCTAACAAGGAACGTTCACAAGCATGTTCTCTCAAAGTTATAAACAAACGTTCCTCCAGTAGGCTAATATAATGTTAATATTATTTAATAATGTTCTCAAAACTTTTGCTCAAAAACATTATTTAGGCCTATACATCATTCTTAGAATTCATTCAAAAGTAATGTCCCCATAATGGACCCTATTCATATTTCCGGGTTTCTTACAAGCAGAAGTTGTGGGAGAGGACAGCAAACATAAGTTTTCTATTCGAATTTACTCTGATAGCAAAAGAAAAAAATCCACAATAGCATTGCACGACATTTCAAAAGAAGAACTTGAAACTTTTTTAACCTTTTATGCCTCATTATATATTTTACGACGTTGAGTGCATTAAGGGACAAAAATGTCCACACTGAACACTGCCATAAAACAATTATATAGTTTAAAAAAAATCCACTTTCACTGAGTTAAATATTTTAACCAACATCAGTCCTGAAAATAACTACCAAATATTTATTTAATTTTCAGAATTTTAACCCCTTAAATGCCATTTGTTTACATGATGCCACTGTTTTTATCGATGGAAAAAACCTAAAAAAATTAAAAACAATTGTGTACTACATGCTAGGTGGATTTCTTTTTTATCACAGCCTGGTATATGTCCATGATTAGCAGCAACATTGATTTTTACGCATTTTTATTTTTTGTGTTATGTCAGATAAAAAAAAAAATTACACTTAGCGCATTAAGGACCAAAAATGGTCACATATTAAACACTGCCTAAAATATTATATATTATTATTATTTTCCACTTTTACGAAGTTAGATCTTTTAACCAGCATCAGTCCTCATCATAACTACCAAATATTTATTTAATTTCAGGATTTTAACCCTTTAAATTCCAGTTTTGGTGACGATACCATCAATTTGTATAAGAGGAAAAAACACAAAAATGCAATTATTTTCCATTCACTAAATGCAAAGAGAAAACTTTAGCTTTGGATTATCACAGTCTTGAATATGTCAAAATCTGTAAATGCACCAGAAATGATGTTGCCCCTAATCTTTGTGTTATATATATGTCAGATTTCACACTTAGCGCGTTAAGGACCAAAATGGTCACATATTAAACACTGCCTAAAACATTATATATTATTATTATTTTCCACTTTTAATTAACAGCAAAATTATTTTTGGTGCATTTTTATTTTTTGTGCTATGTCAGATTTTTTTCCAAAATCACACATAGCGCGTTAAGGACAAAGTTGATCCTATTTAAACCCATTAAAATAAAAACATTTGAACCCACTGTCATAATATCATAAAATCATAATTTCTATTCAAATATCCTGTCATGACCAAGCCTTGGGGTAAAATATTTACTTTTTACTGTTTTCCACCAGTTGGTTAGCCTGGCTAACGTGGAACCACATGTTCATTTTCTCGTATTTGAGGCGTGCTTTACGAATGCCCAGAGCCGTTTATTGGGCGCTACGAAGGTCTATCAAATGCGCCTGTATGTAGCCCATAGCCAATCGTTTCAATTATACCAGATGACGTATGTAGAGCGACAGAAATTCGACAAGGAAGAAGACGATGGGTCATAGATTTATGTGTACACGATGGTGTTCAGCGACTATTGCCGTTTGTCCAAGACAAACATGAGGGTAGAAATGGTAAATGGTAAATGGACTGCATTTATATAGCGCTTTTACAGACCCAATGGCCACCAAAGCGCTTTACATATTGCCTCACATTCACCCATTCACACACCGACGGTGGTGTCAGCCATACAAGGCGCCATCCAGCTCGTCGGGAGCAGTTGGGGTTAGGGGTCTTGCTCATGGACACCTCGACACTTGGTCAAGTGGAACCCTAGAAGGTACCCCAAGAAGGTAAATCTGCAGTGCACATGTTGATATAAACAAACTGCTTCTGTGTGTCGCATAGACGTCGTCATCGCCCTGCTGCTCCCTCCCCGTTCTGTGATTGGTCCCCTCGCTGAGGCGAAAATCTAGTCCATGGTATCCAGGCTTAGCCTGGTAATACCAAACTCTGCTACTTCGCTTTGCTTCATAGACAGAGTCTGGCATGGCATCATGGAAAAGTGTTTTCTTTATCGCGGGGGCGCTCGTCTGAAGTATAAAATCATTGGTTACCCGTAAGCCAATCACATAACGTTTGGTTATGACGTGTGTTATGCGCCAACTCAGCAGCATCGAACTGCCACTATAAACACAATATAAATAATGCGAAAACGAAACCATCGAGAGAAATACCGGAGTGAACATGGATGTCAACGACTTTTGTAGATTATGTGATGTTAATCTACGCATCCACGGCACAATCGGGGCCTCTAAACTATTATTTGACAGTAAAGAGAAACAGGAAAATATTTGCAGCCAACTGTCAAAGTTAGGATTAGTTCTGTCAAACACAGCTCTTTGTTCATTTCGAGTCTGTCGGAAATGCTGCAACTTAATTGCAAGATTACATCCCTTGTCTCCATATCCGCGGTCGTTTTCGATTTCCCCAATCTCAAACTCGGCGCTTAGCGTCTACGTCACGGCTCTCAGCCCGCCCTCTGTTCGTTGATTGGCCGGCTGTTTTCAGGCCGGAGGAAAACTGAGAGACATGTCGATGTCTCAGACTAAGTACAGAAGCGAAATGAAATTGAGCGGAAGTACGAAGTCTGACGTAGTCAGGCTAATCCAGGCTGCCTAGCAGCGTGAGTAAAATCGAGCTGCGCGCAAGGCACCATGGGGAAACCCAGGCTACCAGTTGGTACCATTTTTCATATAATTGACATAATGCAAACATCTGCAGTATTGAAAACATTTTCCTGATTTCTACTAGGTGACTATAACCTGTGCCTGTCTCCCTACACATCAAAATTTGCTCTAGAAAGAAAGCAAAATTACAAGATCACAATGAACATGAATTTTTATTTTTCTAAATTCTATTGCACACACACACATACACGCCTACACACACATCCTACACCACCGACACACACACACACACACAGAGAGAGGGAGAGAGAGAGAGAGAATATAGACAGAAAGGGTAAAATATGACCTTCAGGATATTATGATTTTTGTCACTCGCCTAAACACCATGTATTATATTTAGGCCCTACACACACACACACACACACACACACTTTTGTTCACGCAGACACACATTGCTCTCAGACATCCACACCAACTCAGAAACATCATTTTAGATCATTGAGCCATTAAAATGCTTCATAACACCTTCAATAGTGCCCCTAGTGGAAACCAGGAAAATAACGTGCATTTCCCCCCATAGGGAATACCTATGTAGTGACGTCATCTGGTGGAATACACTATATAATGCAAATATAATGCTTTTGCTTCAAAATGAAAGGATGTTTCAACATAAGTCATGATTCATGTATTAATGACGGCCCCGGCTTTAAACAACGTTTTAATGGGTTTCAATGGGCCATTTTTGGTCATTATGGTGCTAGGTGTTCCTATTTGATCTACACAGTGTGTGTTATACATATTATGCAACATGGGATCAAAATTTGTAAATTTATCAAAAAGTTCACAATTTTGCCAAATTACATACCATTTGCATTAAAACAGCCAAAATGGTCAAAGAAATTAAACTGAAAATGACCAAAAATGGCCTAATGCAGCATGAAGGTTAAACTTAATATGAAATACATGACGAAAATGACTGTAATATATCACAACAAAACAACTTGAATAATTCTGTTTTATACATTAATTCCAACTCCCCGCCATTTCTAGATTTAAAATGAATCGTGCACAAGGACTTGTCACCCTGATGGGTCACATGACATACACGATTAAATTACTTCCAGAGCCCGTCTACGGAGAGCCTGGCCACTCCCTATTAAGTCCTACTCTACGTTTCTCCCATAACCTCCGTGTCCTAAAATCCCACAATGCCTTGCGTTACTGTGATCCGCCGACGTCACGATCCCGCGCTCTATACTGAATTTTGGTTGTAGTTCCACTGGGGGCGATCGCCCGAGTGCAAAATGAATGGGAGTCTATGAAGCTAGACGGCTACATTAGTCTCTTTCACCCGATTGCCGTTGAGAAATCTCAGATTTGATTGTAGGTTTTGTAAGTTCAACATGGGTTATAGGTTGAAAGTTGAATGAACGAGTAGCCTACTTATGTCCTTTCACGCTATGTTTCATAACACGCTAGCATTCTGCTAATGAACGCTGATTGGTAAGTGAAGGACTGATTACGACCAGAGATACCGCTTGCGCTTGATGGCATCGTGGCATCCGAAGCGGGACCAGAGTGTCCGCTGTGTTTTCGATGCCTCGAGAGAAAAGAAAGTGCAGAGCGCGAAAGCACCAAAGTGACTGAAGAATTGCCGTAAAGCAATATCTCTGGTCGTACGATGTGTATGACGTCATTGACATTTTAAAATACTTTTTAAAGCAAATAAGTGACTCTAAAAAATCTAACACCCAGCAATGTGTAAATTCTTTGTATCTTCTTTCGAATACAACATTCGAATTACTAGACAAAAAATGATATCCTGAAAAAGTGGATTTTGAGGAGTATAGCTCCATAGACCTCCATTCATTCTGCACTCGTCCTATGAGCGCCCTCATGTGGAACCAGAGTGGAACTGCAACCAGTTCAGAAGCCGGAAGTTTACTGAGAGTGGCAGTTCTCCCCTTATTAGACATTCTCTGTTACTTCCTTGAAGTGACCATCGCAACAGTTCCCTTTGCTAACAGACTTGTGGAAGGGTGCTTCATGAAGGGATTCAGTTGTTCACTTTCGTTTGGATCAAGGCAAGGCACGTTTATTTATATAGCACATTTCATACACAGTGGTAATTCAAAGTGCTTTACATAGAAGAAATTAAAATAATTACATAAATAATAAAAGAAATAAGAATAATTAAAACAGTTTGGAAAATAAAATACAGTGCAAACAGTCGGACGAACAGTGGCACAGCGCTCATTCAGTAAATCCAAAGCTAAACAGTGGTAATTCAAAGTGCTTTACATAGAATAAATTTAAATAATCAAAAGAAATAAGAATAATTAAAACCCTATCTGAGATGGAAGTGATTGAGCAGGTTTGCGGTGCCACTGGACCTACAATCCAGGGACGTCCTCTGCTGGGGTGGTGTCTCACACCAGTATTGCCCAATGGGCCCCCACAGAGCACGTTTCACTTTTGCTGTTTTAAACAAACAGCGAACCTCTATACTCTCCGTAGTATAGATAATCTTCATTATCTTCAGAGCTTCGGAGTGAAGCTCTCCCGTTCCCCTTCAAAATCTCTTCCAATCAGACAGCCCTAAAAATTAATAAAATCTTCCTGAATCACAGTTTGGAAAATAAAAAAATAAAATACAGTGCAAACAGTCGGACGTATTTTACATCAACCGGTAGCTATTATCTTTCTTTTAAAAGGATCTTCTTACGACTTACATGTATCAAATTTATTTTCTCTTTCAATCTTCTTACGACATCCATCTATCAACTTTCTTTTCTCTTTCATTTACTTGCACATTCTTTTCAATTTCCTTAGCCCTGCATTCACATTCTTAGTTCTTTCTCAGACGAAAACTTTAATATCGTCATTCAAATACTGTTCTACAATGCTCATTCAGTAAATGCAAAGCTAAACAGATGTGTTTTGAGTCTGGATTTGAATGTGGCTACTGTAGGAGCACACCTGATCTCTTCTGGAAGCTGGTTCCAGCTGCGGCTGGCATAATGGCTAAAAGCGGACTCTCCTTGCTTTGAGTGAACCCTTGGTATTTCTAGCTGATGTGATCCTAATGATCTGAGTGATCTGTTGGGTTTATATTCAGTGAGCATATCTGCAATGTATTGAGGTTCTAGGCCATTAAATGATTTATATACCAGTAATAATACTTTAAAATCAATCCTAAATGTGACTGGAAGCCAGTGTAAAGACCTGAGGACTGGTGTGATGTGTTCAAATTTTCTGGTTCTGCTCAGAATTCTGGCAGCAGCGTTCTGTACGAGCTGCAACTGTCTTAAGGTCTTTTTGGGAAGGCCAGTAAAGGATCACTAATACAAATGGCGTCCCTTCCCGAAGTGCCCTTCAAGGGTGCAAAAAGCAGTTTGGAATTCAGATAGCATGTGGGCTAAGTTTGGAATTCGCCCTAAATGATTCTGCAGTGGTCAGGTGGTACAGCAGTCACGTGGTATAAGCCTTATGTAGCCCCGCCCCTTTTCAGCGCTGCACTTGTTTGTTTTTTACTTACAGCCTGTATTTTCACAGCGATCTTGTACGATATTTATGAATGAAAGGCTCGTTTTAAAATCTTCCCGGTCTACTGACATTTGTTAAGACATCTGCTTCAAACATTACAATCCTCATGATAACTTTCATTAACTTTACATTAAGTAAATCCACTTTAAAAGCTAGTTACTCCTGGACAACGATCCCATTGAAATACACAGAGCGACCGCAAAACGGAAGTTCAAAGACAATATTCTAAAGATGGCTGCGCCCTTGTTTCTCTGGCGCATAAGGTCTATAAGTAGGAGCTCTCAGACAATTAACTCCTCGCTAAGCCCCGCCCTCCTTAGTTACTGTTGCTACGCCTGACAAGCTTTCGCGCCTGGCGTGTCTATGTATGCACCGGTGTCAGACATTCCCAAGGAGATAATTAGTAGCCTATTTTTTGACGAACAGGTGAATTATCTGAGAGAGCAAGACCTTTGACTGCACTATGCATTCGAGGAATATATCCACGACATTATATGCAACCGATTAGAGAATAATTTCAACAAAATTGAAGCTAAAGCCTGTAGGTCCCAGCGCAAGCAGCAGCCGCCTCATAATCTGACCATTCAAATGGGAAACACACAAATTGAGGAACAGCTGTGTTCATGCACAGCAGTGTAAGTGAAATGTGAAAATAATCGAATAATTATAAATCAAAAGGCTTATCCATAAATCGTGTTGAATAACACTAACACCGGGAGAGCCACGATCAGATTGGGGTGAAGGTACTCAGGGGTAACGCTAGGCCGTCGATTAACAAAATGCTGAAATATATTTTAAAGTATGTCATGAGCCTCCGTCTTGCCTTTAATAGTCTTATTTTACGTATGCATTATGAACAAAGAATCGTCATTATTTCCAAGAAATAGGTGTTTTTGTTAATCCTATCGGCATTTAGTTGTGAATGGGGCGTCCCACACTGCTTGATCCACGCCCGGCATTTCTCCCCTTGGCTTTTAGGTTTCGGGAAGGGGAAAAAATCTACCCCGTTCAAACTCTTAGGATACCGGGTATCAGATTTGCACAATCCATAAGCACAACGCTTCGGCATGTTTCCCTCGCTCGAAAGCTTGCCAGACCTCCCGTGCCTAGTTACGGTTGCTAAGCCACGATTGGCCAGTGGCGGTTTTCGGGCGTGGCTTAGCGAAGGGTCAATTCACATCTTACAAGCTGCGATTACGAGCTCTACGAGGATGTGAACGCTTTTTACAAGTTTAAACCATGTAATTGTGGTAATAACGTCATGACGTGAAGTCAGCTGAAGTCAGTTCAGTGTTGATTCAGTTCCGTTGTAAAGATCATCAATTACTAAATTAGATAATTTCATTTATAAAGCAGTTCTGCAAAAATCAAAAATGATGTAATCGTCCAGCAAAGTTCAGTTCTCATCCGACGGCGTCAGTACAGTCAGATCAATAATATTGCTGAATATTAAGTGTCCTCAACTAAGCAAGACAGAGGCGAGAGTGGCAAGGAAACTCCATCAGGTGACAGAATGGAGAAAAATATTTGATTATTGTGAAAATTGTAAACAATTTTTCACACGTCAAAACGTGTTCAATTTGCTTAAAGGCACACCGTGGACTTTATGACCTAAAGAGTTGAAGCATATGAGTTATTTTAAATGATTCCTCAGGCCAATATACAGCGCTTGACACTATCAATGCTCCGAGCGAGGCTGCCCTCTTGAAATACCGCCTATGTAAGTTTGGAAAAGACGCACAGTCTTTGGCCAGGTCATGTGACCTGGAGAATGCCTGGAGAACAAATCACTTTACGACCGTCACGTGACCACAAGCTCTTATATACTCAAGGAGCTAACGCTTTTGCTACTATTTTTCCGCCTGCTCGACTCCTGGACATGGCTGAGGCTAGGAAAAAGTTTAAAACTGCTTCTGAGGAGGCAAAAAAGAGAAAACGCGAGAGGGATCGTGGATGTCTTCTTGACTTTTGCGACAGTGCTGCGGCGCTTGTGGCCTCGAGAGGCGCTAGACGTGAAAGTTACAGGTTACAGTTACTTAGTGGCCAAAAGTTCCGCGGTGTGCCTTTAAATGAATAAGAATTTAAAATGTGCCATGAACAAGTAAATAATTGTTCAGAGATCTGAACTTATTGTTTTGAGAAAAGAAAAAATACTAATGAGAATTGAGCCAAAGCGACTGATACGAGACTCTCTTTGTTTCCCTCCTCTTGTTTACACGGGTTGGGTTAACAAATGAAACGATCCAAATAACACATTCATCTCCAGACCAGTCAAAAACGTGTTTAGAGTAAAATATGAGAAAAGAAAACATATTTTTAAATTTCTAGCCCCATGCGCCTCATGTCATTACATTAGGTATAGGCCATGAAACCTGTAGTCCATTAAGCCACGTGTTGATTTCTTGATATTTATTTTTCCTTATTGTTTTCTGTGTGTTTGTGTGAAATGCAGATCTACTCTAAACCTGAAGAAGATCCTGTGATATACAACACTATAAATGATGAACTCCCAAGAGTAAACCAGACATACCTCTAACACAATGGCTCAGAAATATGACATTTTAAGAGGAAGATTTCATGAATATCATTTTCAATTACGATCCCTTTCTCCACAGGATCCCAACCAGGACGTAACCTACAGTACTATTGATGATGCTCCTGTGAGTGAAGCTGTAAGTTTTACAGAAATATATTATTTCATGTATTTATTGTACTGTTGGCAGTGTATTGAAAATGATCTCGCTCTTCCAGAAGCCTCCAGCAGGAGGAGCGATATACAGCACTGTGGCTCCACACTAACAGCAACAGTGAGGATAACACAGGAACAGAAGAGGACTATTTTTTGTGTAGTGTTTTAGGCTTGCTTTACATGAACATCTAACAGATCCACAGATACAAACACATTAAAGTTAACTTTATGTTAGTTTGATCCCCCTCCTTCCCCCCATTTTTTCAAAAGGACCCATATGAACAGATGTGAGGGTCAAGAAAAACGCGTTACCGTAAATGAATCTATTAGGCGAGTTCATAGCCTTCTTTGTCTCTTAAAATGGGATTGTCTTTTAACAGTATTTATATATTTTGTACTTTTTCACACGTCAAAATGTATTCAATTTGTTTTAATGAATAAGAAGTTAAAATCTGGCATGAACAAGAAAGTAAATGTTTCAGAGATCTGAACTTATTGTGTTGAGGAAAAAAAATTGAGCCAAAGTGATTGATACAAGACTTTGTTTCCCTCTTCTGGGTTACACGGGTTAACAAATGACAAGATCCACATAGAGAGGTGTCATTAATCACTAAATGATGTTTTACTAACAAAGTTCGGGAGGAGCACTTTTATATAATTAACGTAATTAACGAGTGGAGAGCATTCAGTTAATTAACAATAAGAAGTACAGTATATACAGCAGACTTGCCTCTGTTCATTTACAGTTTATCAACATCCCTCCACCACCCCTTCTCCACACTTTTAGTTAGCCAAATGCGCATTAAGCTTTACTCCATCTAATTATATGTAAGTGTGAACTCGTGAACAGCAACAGTGAGAATAACACAGGAACATAGAGAACTAACTATCACAAGACATTTTTTAAGCTTGCTTTGCATGAACATCTAACAGATCCACAGATACACTTTGGGCCCTATCTTGCACCCAGCGCAATTGACTTTGTACACCGACGCATGTATCATTCCTATTTTGCATTTTGTCATATGCTATTTTAAGGGCGCGTGCTTGGCCATTATGTAGCGTGTGAACAACGCGCATACACTTTGATTCTCTAATCTAAACAGACGCAGCAGTTTTCATTTTTGCAAATCATACATTATTACAAGGAAAAATATTAACACACAAGGGAAATCATTGTTGTGTCTATGAAGATAGGCATAAATCTTACACAATACCCACATTTTGCCTGTTTAACCGAAGCTAATTTGGGTGGGTTCCTCCCATCATCCCCATACAATGTCACTTCTCTGTGTTTTACGGTCCTGACGAGAACGTCGCTCTCCTCGGCTGTGAATCGCTCCTGGTGTGCGCTGGTAAATCCGCCGTTATAATACCAATCCGCCATGGAACAAGCATGCCTGCTCTTAAAGGGAATGTGAGAGGACGCTCTGATTGGTTTATTTCACGTTATGCCCAAACCACACCTATGAGTAATGAAGCTACTTCAGACCAACCCCAATATAGTCGCAAGAGTCATTTATCCAGCCGGTATAATAGCAACAGCGCCCGGGATCCACCCACAAAGTTACATGCGTTTCGCGTTTGATACTTGCGTTTCAGATCGTTAAAATAGGGCCCATTAAGTTAACTTTACGTTTGCTTGAGCCCTAGCCTGGTCCTACCAGACTCTCGTACATTTCATTTGTACAGAGAGGCCTCTCTCCATTAACTTCCTTGCTTTAACTTCCTTGCGTTAACTTCCTTGAAGGCGGGTATTCTGTTGAAGTTTAAAACTATTGGATCTGCCCAGAGCCACTCTGGATCTGCCATAACCAATCGCTAACGTTTAGTCGTGAGTCTCGTGACGTATGTCAACTGAACCTAGCGCACGACCTCAACGTCATCGCTCTCAGGCACTCCCTCTGTTAGCTGATTGGACCGGTAAAAATTTATCGGAGAAAACCCAAGAATACACCACAAGCCCAGACGTACTACTGAAGGAAAATTAAAATTGAGCAGAAAGTACGTAGGAGGGCGGAGCCAGGCTATTTGATCCCCTCCCTGCCCCCATTTTTTCAAAAGGACCCATATGAACAGCATTATACGGACCGAAAATTAATCTATTATTCGAGTTCATAACTAGCCTTCTTTGGAATGTGATTGTCTTTTTTAACAGTATTTATATATTTTGTAGTTATATATTTGTGTGTGTATCATTTCTTCACTTTAAGAAAAATATTTTTAGTTTACTTGTACATTTTTCTGTTCCCATTTGCATTTGTACAAACATTTTACAATGAAAAAAATAAATAAAAAGTATTTTGTAGTTTAAAAAATAATTTGACTAATTTTCTCCTTTCTTTTCAGTGTGTGTGTGTGTGTGTGTGTGTGTGTGTGTGTGTGTGTGTGTGTGTGTGTGTGTGTGCTAAATTATGTTTTTTTTTTTTATGTAAAAATTAAGGTTTTCTGTGATGAGTTAAATCCTATAGGCTCACACAGGAGTTAAAGGCACTGTCGGAGTGACCTCTCTCCTTCTCTCTTCTCCGTGTCTTGTTCTGGTTGCTGTTCGAGTGTGATCTCACACAGCCTCAGAGCTGGCACAGCACATCAAGACTTTAAGACTTCATAAAATGTGTAACTTCATAAAACATAACAGTCAAACTAACATCGCAAGTTCATCATCATTTCTTCGTTTAACATGGAAGCAGAGCTGGGCAAAGTACACAACTTCCTTACTTGAGTAAAAATACAGATACTACTGGTCAAATATTACTCCGTTACAAGTAAAAGTTGCAAAGACCGATAAATAAAAGTATAGTTTTTAAAAGTACTTAAGTATAAAAGTAAATGTCAATACATTGTTTTATTATTGTTGCATTGTTGCATGTAATACCTACAGTACAGTACCATATGCCTCTGAATCTATGCCTGCCTACCCTCATATAAATATTAAATGTATTTCTAGAACACAGTTCCAGTAGTGAGATTGAATAAGTGTACTCAATAACGTCCACAATGGTTTCGGACACCCAAATGGCTGTTCCCAGTTTTTTGGCTTTTAGTATGATGTTAGTCTTACTACTGTTGTCTATAAGCTAGTGTGCGCCAAAATAATAACAAAATTCACATTTAAAAGACCAAACCCAACGTTGAAAATAAAAATCAGGTTGATGTCAGAATCCAACGTCAGATTGACATTAATCTCCAACGTTGGACAGACGTCGTATTGTGGTTGAAAATCGGGTTGACGTCAGAAACCAACACCAGTCGAGTTCTGACGTCAACCAGACTTTCATTTACAACCAAAATGCAACCCCTGCAACCCAAATCCTCCCTGACGTTACTACTTTCTACTCAAGGACCTTGACAGAAATGTAGTGGAGTAAAAAGTATGAATACGAGTTCAAATATAGTGAAGTTAAAGTAAAAAGTTTCCAGAAAAAATAATACTCAAGTAAAGTACAGATACTCAAAGAGTGTACTTTGGTACAATACTAAAGTAAATGTATTTTGTTACTGTCCACCTCTGCATGGAAGAAATTGATTGCAACTTTAACACCATTGACTCACGGAAGCATCAAGTCTTTATCCTGAGACTGCATCCAGACGCTCGTTCAACGGACCGTACTGTCCACCTACTGACATATTGCTTAAACGTTATAGGAAGTGCACTAGCCAGACGGGATTTAAAGTTTGGCTGGAGACCCAAGTTTGGTTTGAAGACGAAAAACGTACCATGCAAGCACAATGTTCTCTCTCCATTCCTACTCAACATATTCGGCTGGTCTTATGGCTGTCAGAGCAGAAACGAAAGCTACTGCTCTCTGTGTGTTTTTCTTTTTTCTCCGGCCATATTAATATGTAAATTGCGTGAGCTAATAGATCGAAAGATAAAAAGAAAAAGTCCATACATTTACCCGCCCATAGACCCTCTCCTCGAACAAATCAGGACAGAAGTGGTTGAACACACACACACACACCACACACACCAACACACAAACACACACACACACACACACACACACACACACACACACACACACACACCACACACACCACACACACACACACACACACACACACCACAAGCACACACACACACACCACAAGCACACACACACACACACACACACACACACACACAATGTTAAAAAGCCTGTGTTGAAAAAAAAGCTTTCAAAATACATTTTTAATAGTTTCAACTAACATAGACTATGCGGTGTAACATTTCACTCCTCGTTTGAAACTAACAGCTATGTCATATAGGCCTAGCTGACACGTGTAACTAGTTCCTGAAACACACTGGCTTAAAAAAAACTCCAAGATACAGACATAAATGTAGAAAAATGCACTCTCGGCTGGTGCATACTGCATATAGTATGTTGCTATATATTTAGGACATAGGCACTACTTTTTTACTTTTGAATGGCCGTCAACAGAGACATCTGTCTTTTTTCTCTCTCTGCCCATGTGTATCACACTGTTGCTGTCCATGTGATGAACAGTGTCAGTTGAGCAGAGTCTCTGCATGAATGTTTAGGTGTTGCTTCTTAACTTGTGTGATTTTGTGGTTGGTTTCTGTCCAATGGCCACAGTGCAGATTCACACATTATTAATTTACTTGCTCAGAGGTTCAGCACACTTACTACAGGAATAAATGCAGCCACAACACATTTAAAAATATTCTTTCATACATTTTTAATACATAATTGGGAATTATTTTAAGGAAATATGAGACACTGGAGATGGTTGCAGTAGTTTTATCTCAAACTTTGATATAATTCCCCATATTCTTTGCTATGAATTGTGTTTTGAAATATTTTGAGTTGTAATATTTTAAAACACGGACAGTTTAGATTTTGTACTTATTTTGTTAATCAAATTTGCTTGTTCAAACTTATTTTAAATGAACTTCCATGAACCCCTTCCACCAACTCAAGCCATTTCAAAAACATTTTATTGTAAAACCGCAAAATTATTAAACACGATTAAAAAACAAAAGAAGCTAACAATTAAACAGCAGTTTGTGTTGTTGTGTTATCAATTTCACAGTTTTGTCAAAATGATGGCTTGAACAATGTAACATTTAACAATTGTGGGTGAAGAAAGTGTTTTATTTAGTATTTTTGAGTAAATGTTTTATATCAATTTGAACAAGATAATCTGCTTATTCTGATTATACCACTGCTATCTTTTAACATGCTTTAACCTGTTCACAAATCAAATTAGCCATAAGGAAAATGTTGATTGTTGCTGTGTTGTGGTTAGTTTGAGTTTGCTGCTGCTACTTTTAGCACTTGCTGACGCTTATGTGGTTTCAGGCGATATTTCTGCTCAGAAACGGAAACCGGAGGAAACAGAGACACTGCAAGAAGTGACCAGCTCCTCTCACACACACACACTCCGCTATAGACATGAGTTACCTTCTGATTCTCTCTGGGATTTTACTTTACATCTCAGGTAAAAAGAAAATATATATAGTTATGTTTCAAAAGCATCGCTAAACCGTTGTCTCGATTGTCTGTTGTTAAATTGTTAAAATGGTTTAACTTGAATTCTTTAAGTTTTAATTATACTACATACATCATGTGCCGTTTGTGAGTGTTTTATGTTTTCTCCCCTACATTTATTCTTGACTACAGGTGGTGCTGGAGTTAATGCACTGGAACTTAATATAGCAGTGAAATCTGGATCATCTGGCATTATTCCATGTGTGTATGATAAACAATATAAAGAAAACCGCAAATATTTGTGTTGGGGGACACCATGGATCGCTTGCAGTAAAATGGGATATGCAACAGGAAAGACGGGAAAATATTCCATCACTGATTATCCAGACCAGAGTATTTTTACAGTGCGATGGGACACACTGGAGACGTCAGAATCTGGACATTACTGGTGCGCTGTGGAGATTGGTAACTTTGACACCCTAGACGCTGGTTATTTTTTTATTCTGACGGTACAATCAGGTAAAAAAAACTTCTTTCTGACAATGCATTTTATTAGAATAAAATATAATTTATATGAAATAATGAAGCTATAAGTAACGTTATTGTCACAGATCAGCTGTGTCACCATCCTCTGTCTGCACTACATCTCCCATCACTCTCCTCTGTTCCCATGCACCTGCAAGTCATTCCCAATCAATCACATCTGCACCTTATCATCACCCTCATCATTGCCACATAACGTATACGCGTCCCAATTACTTACTACGCCCTAAAAGTATGTAGGCCTACTCTTTTTGTGAAGAAAAGGTAGGCTACATACTTTTGAGTGTGTAGCAAAAGAGTAGGCAAGCTTTTTGGGACATACATACTACTTCGACATCTTTAACGGACAGATATGACTATCTGTCGCGTGCATCCTGTCACAGTAAACTGCTGTCAATCATCTTGTCACAGTTAAAATCCTCCATTCAAACTTATTTAATTTCCTACCATTTCGGAGAGAAATGTAGTAGCTAGCACGGTCATCTGCCAGTCGTGGGTTTTTCAAGCGGATTGCGGAGACTCTCCTCATGTGTTTGCAATTTGAATGTAATGATGCATTTGAAAGTTAATGGCTTAACGTATCTTTACAAAAGTTTACAATGCTGCTGCAGATGCAATATAATGTAGACAACATTGAATAAATTAATTTTCGTCGGGTTAGATAGATACTGATAATTAATCAAACCCCTTTATCTAAAACTCTCTCTACTACATAACCATAACCGCCGGACTCGCGCGTCCTCCATGTCTGTAGTTTTTAAACACTTTTCACTCGTGTTTGTAGTTCTAACCGAATCCTCGTCCAACGCGCGATGGTTTGTGGGAAATATAAGCCGTAGTGCGCATCGATCTGCACTTCGGATTCTGACCGAAAATAGTAGACGGGTATCTTTGGAACACTCATTTCAACATAGGCTACTACGATTTGGGATGTAGAATACTAATTCTATTTTCGAATAGTGTACTATTTAGACCGGAAGCACCAACACACTTCACTCCAGTGTCTGGTCTTATTAACTGTTAAGCTGCAAGCCTGCAACGCCACTTTTGAAAAATCCCCAGAAATGGCATAACGTTACTGAAACAGATACAGTTCATGAACCCTTTGTAGCCTACTAAAAGCACAAGTATGATATTACTTACTTGAAAGCGGACACCTGTCAATTTATTGTAAATGTAGAATCAATTATTGGCATAATGAAAAAAATTTTTTGTAAAGTTATTAGAATTTTTTTTTTATGAAACATCTTCATGAAAATAAAATTGAAGTTGGCACTGTATCAATCTGCAGCTAAAGCCACATGTCTGACCATGTTATATTTAAAATCTGAAGGTGATAAATCTAAAACTCTGTATTTAGTTAAATGTTTTTCAAGATCATGTCATGACTTTATTTTGATTAGACTCTAAAATGCAAACTTGTGTTTATTGTCATCTATAAGCATCTATTCAGTCTATTGTCTCTATTGTTTTGTTGTGCAAACGAGCCCCATGCAAAGATGGACAAATCCTATCGTCTTTTTGACTGTGTTCAGCTCCTGATGTGTCTGTGAAGAGCAGCAGTGTATCTGGACATGAAGGTGATAATGTCCGTGTCCAGTGTTTCTACAGTTCTGGATATAAGAATAAACTCAAACACTGGTGCAGATATAAAGATAAGGGCTGTTACGCAGTGGGGAGGACTGACACATCCCAGAGTTCATCAGTCCAGATCAGTGATGATGGGAGAAGCTTCACTGTGTTGATGACTGGACTGAGACGCAGTGATTCTGGATGGTACTTGTGCTCAGTAGGAGATCTGCAGGTTCTTGTTCAACTCACTGTCAATGAACCCAAACCTGGTAAGATCACAAATCAGTTCAGCTATACAAATGGTGACACTCTTAATGGCCTAAAAATATCTTCATGTTTTTCTCCTTTCAAGCAGTGACACATATTCCAACAGCGACACCATCTGACCCTGAGACAGACAAGTAGGTGTACTTTGACATTTGACATTTTTGATGTGTTTGATTTAAAGAATCATATGATTTTGGCAACAAAATAATTTGGATGTGTTTGATTCTTTTAAATCAAACACATCCCAATTTTTTGTAGCCAGAAAATGTTAATGTTACCCCTTGACAACTTAGGGTTGTAAAAAGGTCAGGGCCCGGTTCCCCGATAACGCTCACTCTTAGCGCGCTAAGAAGACTCGAAAGATATATCTTACCAAAGTAGTTTATGTTCCTAAGTGTGTTCCCCGAAGTGTCCCTTAGGAAGCTTCTTAACACGCTGCCTCTTACGTTCGACGTTACAAAGTCGGTGCTGAATTAGTTGGCATCGATTGCTCAGGAATCGATTTTACACTTCACGCGAAGGTGCATTACGGCGTTAAGAAAGACAACACGTTCTATGCAAATGAAACATTCCTCAAATGATTCCACACTCTAAAAAATGCTGGGTTGTTTCAACCCAATTTTGGGTAAAATATGGACAAACCCAGCCGTTGGGTTAAATTTTTACATTACATTTTTAACCCATCGTTTGGGTTTGTCCATATTTTACCCAAGATTGGGTTGAAACAACCCAGCATTTTTTAAAGTGCAGTAACATTTATTTTAACATAGTTTAAGTTATCAGTAAAATATAGAATATTAATGAAATTATCAAATTGTCAGTAATATGTTCACACGATATGTTGTGATGGGTAGACGAACCGGGTATCCCTAGCTAATCATCCACCCTCCTTATCCCGTTGTGCCACTTGTGCCGCTTCTTGACATGGGTTTAATGACTTCTAAAAATTATGTAATACACTTTTATATTAATGGTAAGGTACTTTACAATCAGAATTGATTGGCAAGCAGCTGCAGTTACTTCTGTTTAATGCGGTATTGATTGCCATTGGTTAATGTTTTCAATAAAAAGTAACCTATCTACAATGAACAGCGAGAGAGATTTAGATACAGAATATGGTGGGGAAGCAACGTAAAAAAAGGGCACCAAGCTTCTCGTCAGAGGAACTTGAAGTTTTGCTGGACGAGTTGAGCTTGCACAAGGTGACACTGTTTTCCAGCTTTCGGAATAACTTGTGCAACAGCAACAAAAAAGAGCTATGGAGCGACATAGCAAGGAAGATGGCTGCCTGCGGATCATGCACACCAAGGTCCTGGCAGGACGTCAGGCAAAATGTCAAAAGGGCTTAAGTTTTGCAGAATAAAAAATTTTACATGGACTAAACGGCTCCGCGGTCGGTCTTTGATTCAATACAAGGACACGTTGGATCGCTGCCATAGCAGCCCGGTCTCACCCCAAAACGTCATATACTGACGGGTCTTGACCATACGTCAACATACGACGAAAAGGGTACCCCTATAACGTCAATATGAGACGCAGACATAAGCGCACCAGCAGCGCCTCCTAGCGGTACCCTAACGCATACCTAAACCCAACCATACCCGAATCATCACACATGGACGTTAAAGGGTACCCTTTTCGTCGTATGTTGCCGTATGGTCAAGACCCGTCAGTATGTGACGTTTTGGGGTGAGACTGTGTTAGCCATAGTTGGTCGCTTACTGGACACCACCATGCTTACCCATTTATAGATCTTAGCCATTTAGAGCCAAATTGTTTGCCAGATTTTAACGAAATAGCCTAGGCTAATTACCACCATATTAGTTCTGATACCAAATAAAGTCAACTTCATAAATAGGCCTGTATCCATTGCGAACATACTTTATTATTAGTCTTAAAATGTCCATAACATAAAATCATTGTTTTGCCACAACATTGTCAACATACCATAGTTTTACTTGTACTGCGCTGCGCTGATTTCTAAAGACTGCTGCACAGTGGCGGCGCCTAGCGTCTTCAGCTCAAACAACGCTGAGAGAGAGCTTACGAATGGTCCAGACCAACCTTACGAAAGTGTGACTAACTGAAGTTATACTTAGCGTACGAACGTGTCGGGAATCGTGCAATAACGTTAAGAGAGAGGTTAAGGAATAGGTTAAGAAATACTTAGCGATAAGAACGTTTTGGGGAACCGGGCCCTGATCGTTCACTTTTGCTGTGCGTTCTGGAGTATTCAGGAAGCGATGTCTGATCATGAATTAATAGTTCTGATCTTTTGAATCTCCTGAATCACTGATCTAAGTGATTTGTTCACAATTTGGACCAATCCTTTTTGAGGAAAGAAGTGCAGGAGAAGAGCATACAAGTACATTGTTTCTTCTTTTGTGTTCCACAGAAGAAAGTCATACATGTTTGGAATATGACTTGATTGTTCTTTCATTTTTAGTGAACATCATTTTCTTTCGCTTTTACATTTTTTTTTTGTAGGTACACAACTGCCGTTTCTGCCAACAGAAGTCCTACAAGTGTGAATGAAATAAACAGTAAGGAGCAGCTAAACTGGGTTAATCGGATTAAATATTGTTAATGCGTTTAATAACTAATTATATTGGGGTGGGGTTGACCATTGTGAGCTGGTGTGTGTGTGTGTGTTGCTGTGTTTTGTCGTGCTGTCTTTGATTGTGATATTTGCTCTGCTGTTTTGGGTCTTTTTTGCTTTGCTGTACTGGAGGACCCCCTTGAAAACGAGATGTTTCATCTCAAGGGGTTAATCCTCGCAATAAAGATATGTTAATAAATAAATAAATAAATAAATATGACTTGTAAAATCATTTATCAATCAGAAAAGACAATGTAGAATAATCTAGAGACAATCGTTGTTTAGATGCACTGCATACAATGGAAGCGGATTTCAGCCACATACGAAGAAATAAATCATGCTTTAGTAAATCATAATTACAACATAAAGTAGGATTTATGACATAAAAAGTCTAGTATGAAACAAAAAATTGTGACACAAAAAGCTGAAATGATGACATTAGTCAGAATTATGACAAAAGTATAAATTATGACATAAAAAGCTGAAATTGTGAGATAAGTAATAATAATGAGTCATAATTATGAGCTTAGACTGTGACATAAGTCAAAATTATTACATAAAAAGTCTAAATTATGACAAATTTAAATTATGACATTAAAAAGTATAAAATCATGCTTTAGTAAATCAAAGTTACAACATTAAAATTATGACAAGTCTAAATTGTAAGGAAAAATCATAATTATGACATAAAAGTCACACTTATAACATAAAGTCAACTTTTCATGTCATAATTATGAGTTACCAAAGCATTTTGCAATTGTTTTTATGTGGTGGAAACGGTCTCTCATAACAAACAGCTTCTTTTATTAATGATAACACTCTGATAACACTAAAAACTTTCCCTGTTTCTGTTTTTAGCAGCAGTTATGATTACTGAAAGACCTGAGACACACATGTAAGTGTGAACATTGTTATTCAGTCATACATAGCAACTGATACCAAACTATTACATGTCAACATAGTAATGTTATTTTTAATTGCAGAGATGAAGCCCATGAGAGAGAGACACTATGTGTCAAATTGGATTGATTTACGACTCATCACAAATTCTGGACATCTGTTTATTATCCCCCATCCAAAGGAATTTCTGACTGTTTTGGGGTGTTTGTGTGTTTTTGAAGTGTAAATGTTTGAAAATTAGGATATTTTTTTAATGAAAACAATGTACTTTAAACTTTTAAAATGTGAAGCAATGTTTTGGGTAACAATGACAAACATGAGATCAAGGGATATTTTTATTAAAGAAGGTTTTCACAATCACATACATTTAAAGACATTAAAAACAACGTACCGTTAAAATACAAAGGCCTGGCATGCATACATTTTAAGACCTTACAGGAGAAATGTAAAACGAGTAAGAGAAAGTTTTTCCACATAAAGCTTTTTAAAATCCTTAAAAACTAAAAACTCAGTGTTCAATCATTAAAAAAAAAACGTTACCAGAGAAAAGCGCTTTACACTGTGTAATTTTTTAAGTTGATTCTTAGCAAAAAAGACTTTATTCTTTCAAAATGATATGTGCTCATTAATGTATAATTGCTACTAACTAATCAAGTATTCTCGTAAGCGTAGAATCTGCCATTTATAATACATACGGGTGATCTGCTCGAATGGCGGAAGCCATGTTGCGCCTCCATCTTCAAAATACATTAGCCAAATAGGGACATACCTGGAAATTCAAGCTTCGCCTTTCGCTTTTTTACTCTCAGTGGCACCGTGACGAATGCGAGGGGAGATTACTCGCGACTGCCGGGAGATTTGAAATAATACGGCCACCGTAGGAGTTAAAACGCCCTCGGAGTGGGAGGGGCTAGAAAGTAATATTCAGTTGGTAGTCATATACAATTTCACCGCTAGATGCGAGTAATTCCTACACAGTGTAGCTTTAAGCTTTTAAAAATATAAAACAAGTTGGAGATTTTCTTTTACGTGAGGGTGCTCCTCATTTGGGAGTTACACTTGTGTTCTTCACGGTCAAAAGTGACTGGACACCTGACCTGAGAATGAAACTTCCACCCTCTTTTTCATTTGAAGTGTACACGTTTTTTGCATTATTATTACTACAGTCAAACCTGAATACAGAGAAAGCATTTTGTTACATGTAACATTATATTTCAATAAACATTTAACAAAAATAAACAGGAATGCTTTATCACAGCGTAATCCATCTGTATCTGATTTAACTTCAACCTCTTATTTCAGGCTTCTGGCTTTTTTCTTTTCTTTTTTGATGTATGGTAATATAGCCCTACCTCTGTGTGTGTGTGTGTGTGTGTGTGTGTGTGTGTGTGTGTGTGTGTGTGTGTGTGTGTGTGTGTGTGTGTGTGTGTGTGTGTGTGCTCGTGCTCTGTGAACATTTCATGAGTCCTCATAATTCAAATAGCTTAAAAAACATAAAAAACATGTTTTATTAAAAATGTAAAAATGCAGAATGTTTCCTGTGATGGGTTTAGGGATAGGGGTGTGTAAGGGGATAGAGTATACAGATTGTACAGTATACAAATATACTATAGTTCAGCTAGAGTTTAGTTCCTAGTCATATTGGCCTAGAAAATCACAACTTTTCATTTTCTGTCGGTCTTAGTACACGATGTAACAGTCCGGTCTCACCCCAAAACGTCATATACTGACGGGTCTTGACCATACGTCAACATACGACGAAAAGGGTACCCCTATAACGTCAATATGAGACGCAGACATAAGCGCACCAGCAGCGCCTCCTAGCGGTACCCTAACGCATACCTAAACCCAACCATACCCGAATCGTCACACATGGACGTTATAGGGGTACCCTTTTCGTCGTATGTTGCCGTATGGTCAAAACCCGTCAGTATGTGATGTTTTGGGGTGAGACTGTGGAGACTGTGTTAGATGTAACTACAGAAGAATCAAGTTTTTTTGAGAGAGATGCTAACGGTCTAATCAGATTCAATGATCTATGCTAAGCTATGCTAACAGTGTTACCGCCAGACCCGAAGATCGGCTGAATGGATTCGAAAACTGTAAAACTGTTTAACTCTAGGGGAGTTAATGAGCCTATTTCCAAAAAAAGTGGAGTGTTCCTTTAACCTCAGTTTTATTGAAGCGGTAGTTGCGTTGACTGTCGATGGAGGGACAGAAAGCTCTCAGATTAAAGGGCACCTATTATGACATTTAAAATGTTCCTAATGTTGTTTAGGGAGTCCCCAACAACAGGTTTACGTGCATCCAATGTCAAAAAACACTTTTGTTTTCGTATAATATGCATTTATTTTTACCTGATTTGCTCACCGACTCCCAAATGATTCGTTCAACGACTCGTTTTTCCAAACCCCTCCTTTGCGCGACGCTAATCTGCGATTGGTCAGATGACCCAGCAGTGTTTACAGAGATAATACTTATTGTTTAACACGGAGTACAATGATGCTTTTATCAATTAAATTGTATTATAATAATGATTATAGTCCACTGCTTTGTAGTTTGTAGTAAAAAACTAAAAATAAGATAAAGAATTTAATATGTTAGCGAGCATAGCCCAGAGTTCAAAATGTAAAAGCACAATCAGTCTTTGTTTGCATTAGCCCGATGCATAAACACAACGTTTTTACAAAAAAAAATGCAGTTACGTTACTACGAGGTATTACTCTTATTTGTATTATTTTTTTTAAATCTATGTCCACGTGAAATTCTGCATCCATCGAACAAATTTTTTTTTTTTTTTTTCTCTTTCTCGGAAGGGCAACGTGAGTCGAAAAGGGCATTTGGGCAGTTGCCCGGGCAACCTGAGCAACCCCCCTGTGCACGTCCCTGCTCTATTATTTAAGACAACTCCGAAAACAACGACAAACTCTTCACATATCTCAATACAATTGCCATTGAAGACCTAGAAGCTAAACGGTGCTTACACAACAAACAAAATAATTATTAAGCATGCTACATAAAACATAAAAGCAACAATTATTAATAACACTTACAGGTTGTGATATGGAGGAGGAAGCTGATGCAAATACACTTGGAACTGAACCTTCCTTCAATATCAGCCGGCTCGCGAATCCAAGTTTGAGTGCATTTAAAAAGCAATCGTCTTCAAAATGGCGCGAGCAAAGCATAAGGCTCGGACTATACTTCTGTGGTATAGTTGTATATATGAATTGTAGCCACTTAGTCTTCAAATGCTCCTCCTTGGGCAGATGAAAAAAGTTGGCTTTTGAGTCGCACTTCAGAACACAGCGTCTCGTCGCCATGATGTTTCCCTGCTGGCCTTGGAGCGCAATAAGTGGGCGTATCGTATTCAAATAACTTGACAAGTTGATGTCATCTAGTCAGAGAAAAAGCTTCGGTCTTCTAACGATTCATAAAAATGACTCCGAGCCGACTCTTACTTTTGAAAGACAATAACTTTATATACGGTGCACTTTCATATTTCAAACTTTGCAGGATGTTTTTGTTCACTTAGATCTATGTTACACACTACATGAAAGGTAAATTTCAAAATTCCATAATAGGTGCCCTTTAACCTCAGAACTAACTCTTTAATATCTGCCTTTAGATGCTGTAGATACCATGCAGCACTAGTTCTCTGTCATTTTTATGCATAAATAGGTTTAATGGTCTAATTATATGATACACACAAGATGGCTTTCCTGTAGCTCAGTGGTAAGAGCAATACGTTAACAACGCAAGATGTGGGTTCGACCCCAGGGGATTGCACATAACATGTATAAATGTATAGGATAATGCAATGTAAGTCGCTTTGGATAAAAGCGTCTGCCAAATGCATAAATGTATGTAAATGTATATTGGTACAGACCATAGTTTAGCAGTTTAATGATGATTTTTATTTGGTATATACCTGTAATTCAGGCATTATTTGAGTGTTTTGTTCTAGTGTGGTGTATACGTGCAAAATGTAGTCTGTAGAGTCTCTGTCTCTCTCATCTGGTTCTGTTTGGGATCTACAGCCCTGTAATGGGCTAATGGTGTGTGTTGAGATGATCAGGTGTTTCAGGATAATGATGAGAAGCCTTAAAACCCCTCAGATTGTGATGTTCCTGGAGGAGAAGGAGGGGTGAAGATATTTGTTTAGTCAACGTTGTGTGTCTGTTGAAGGAATTACTGTGTTTTTATTGAAAAAGTGGGATGATGTTGAAAAAAAAGAAGCAAGGTTGGAAAACAATGAGGGATAAAAATGCTTCCCTTTGCTCTTTTGGGCTTTATATAGTCAGTGAAGGAGGGCTATTTAGACATTTGGATCTTTTTAATCCAGGAAACAAACTTCCAGTTTGTCTTTCAACATAAAAAGGTTGTACCCTTTAATAATCTGTTTAATGCACTAACAAATGCTTGTCCTCTATATGAACCTGACCAGTTAAATAAACCGTGTTTGATCCGTCTTTTATACAAATGAGTCTTATTTGCATTCATCATTATTTAATTTGCTCGTTGAATAATTTTGGATTTGAACTTTGGACATGTTTTTATGGTTTTGACTTTATCAGTGAACATTTGTAATTATTTTTTGAAAATCATTCGAATTAAGACAAAAAAGCTGTAAAAAAATATGCCTGGAATTATAACCCAAGATAAAAGTTACAGAATCATTGTACAATGACCAATATAGTGGGGTATGTTGTCCCAGTGGAACCTGCCATTTCAAAGCAAAATTTTAATGGTACAACTATTATGAAACGTCAAAGACCGTAACAAAAATGCACTTATATTGGCCAGCCAATGTTAGAAATGTATCCATTTATTTGACATAATTTGACATACACATTTAACACGTGATCACTTTCCGTTTGTCACAACCACCAGCTGGAGTGCCCGTGATCTCCACCAGAGGGCAGTCCATCATTCTGCTTTATCTCACCATGAAATACATTTCACATAAAAACCATTGTCTGGATAATCATGTTCTAATTACGTCCACATGTGTGTTATTATCTTGTTTACTTTTATCTATTTAAGCCCTGTGTATTCGTTCGTTCTTACTTTGTGAAGTCTTGTATGTTGTTGCAATGTAGTTCTGAGCATTGTCTTGGTTTTTGTTTTATTTTTTTATTCTCTGCATTTTGCCCTGTTGCCCATTTGGATTCTTTGCCCGTGTGTTTGACCTTTTGCCTGTAATATAGATTATGATTCTGGATTGTGCCAATAAAGCTGCGTTTGGATCTTCACCCCAAGTCTCTGAGCGGTTTGTAACACCCTGAAATTGACAATATATGAAAATGAACAAGTTCTCAAGTCTGCTTTTTACATTACATATCTGACTCTTGCCTGAATAGTTTGGAGGATGAAATGAAATGCTTGTGTATATTCTGTTCTGCCTGGTTCGTATTTCGTACAATGCATGAAGCACACCATGCACAAATATATATATTATTATTATGAATTAAGGGTCAATAAGGCCTTCAGTTTCAGTGTTTTGTACATTATATTTGTGCATATTTCTTTGGGAAGTGTTGTATGCTATACTGTAAGGCTCTTTGCTTTGATCCGAATCTTTTCATGTGCATCTTTTCAAATCCGAATTTCTTTGCGTGTGCGCGCGTGTGTGTGTGTGCGTGTGTCCATATAGCCTATAAATTTAAATGTATATGTCTTATTTAACAGAAGCTTTTATAAAGAGACAAGTATGAGAGCATCACACACTCGGCACAATCCGGCGCGACGTGACGTTCTGTAGGTGACCGAATTTAGCTAGCTGCTATATCCCAATTAATAATTAGCATTAGTCTAAAAAATTAAATATAATAGGCTACCGAAAACAAAACAAACAGAACATCTTCCCAAACACATTTCAAGCTTATTTAAAAACCTCGAAAGCATAAACACTCATTCAAAGTACCTGGACCATAAGTTCCCGCCTGAGCACGAGATAACTTCAGCACGAGATGACTGATAAATCTAACACACCAAGGGAGGCGGGACTTAAGGGAGAACAGCCAATCATTAGCCGGTCACACGTTTGAGAGGGAGTGGAGGCAGCCGCAGCGAGCGCAGACTCAGAGCGGCCAGAGAAACGGGAGGAGCGACTGTAGTAAGGCGTTTGTGCAAAACTGCAGAAAAAGTGTTGGTGTTGAACCCTCTCACCAGAAAAAGCGACGCCCCTGGGAGCGAAGCTTTCTTTAGAAAATCCCTCCTTTGTTTAAGGCCGGCGACATCCGCCTGACCTGAGACGAGCACTCGAGGGTAGAGACCTGAACAATAATTTGACTCTAGCTCCAGGACAGGTCACTGTCTGAGTGTCAGGACAGGCCACTGTCTGAGCTTTGGAGGAGTAGAGGCCTCGACAGGAAGAAAATCCATAGATGAGGCCGAACCATTCCACCCCGCGACTTAATGGTCAAAACCAAGGAGCTTTCACAGGAGAGTCTGTTCTAGAAGACCACAGGCTATAATGTTACAACCATAGCTCTAGAGAGGCGGCTTCAGCATACAGTGCTTGTCACTCTCTAAGCGAGAGGAAGCCTGACAATGCCCAGGTGACAACCACAGGGGAAGCCTTCTGAAGAAATACCCTGCAGCGCTGTTTATTTGTCTGTGCCAAACACCGCTAGAGAAATTTAACGCAGCATATCGCTTCTACTCTAGTATCAAGAGGAGTCAGCTCAACCTAGGCCGTTTGAGGAGGCATCGGGCCTGCAACCCGCTTTATTAGCCTAATGCAGAAGGAGGGCCCCGGCCAGACAACTCTTACGGTGAGAGGAGGCGTACCAGGGTCACTAGCCGCCAGTCTTGAGCTGTCAAGAAAAAACATTATACGGACTAATATATAATCTATTAGGCGAGTTCATAACTGCCTTTGTCTATTGAAATGAGATTGTCTTTTTTTACACTATTATACTGTATATTTTGTACTTTTTCACACGTCAAAACGTGTTCAATTTGCTTAAATGCTAAATAATTTTAAATCTGACATGAACAAGAAAAGTAATTGTTCAGAGATCTGAACTTACTGTTTTGAGAAAAAAAATTCTCATTTGAGAATTAAGCCAAAGCGATTGATACAAGACTCAGTTTGTTTCCCTCTTTTGGGTTACACGGGTTAATAAATGATAAGGTCCACATAGAGAGGTGTCATTACTAACACCAACAGTGAGAATAACACAGGAACAGGAGAGGACTAACTATCACAACACTTTTTTCTTTTTTTTTTTGCTGCTTGCTTTACATGAACATCTAACAGATCCACAGATATAAACACATTAGGTCAAATTTATGTTTGCAAAAGGACCCATACGAAGATGTGAGGATCAAGAAAAAAAAAAACGTTATACAGACTGTAAATGGATCTATAGGCGAGTTCATATCTAGCCTTCTTTGAAATGGGATTCTTTGAACAGGTATTCCCTATGTTATGGGGACAAATTGTACCAGAAAATACCAGAATACGATGGATAACGACGCTAAACACCCGGCACACGAGGAGGCAGAGGTCGGAATGTTGACGCGCACAAACGCTTAGACAAAGATGATATAGAGCGTGTGCACATGTTAAAACGGACAGTGGAGGTTATATACTTATGGTGAAATTAATGTCTTTTTCTTAGCTGAAGCGAACGACAATAAGACCGCAAATAAGAAAACAAGCAAAGATGACACAAGAGCATATTCAAGCAATAGCATATATTAGGTCTGAAACAAAGCTAAACAATGTTACTCACCTATCGAGAGGAAATAAAGCAAACGCAGCATCTGAAGTTAGGCCTTCCCGCTCCTTGAGTTCTCTCCTAAGCTTCTCCGATATTAACACAAGTTCTACCTCTTGCCTGATCGTTAGCCTTCTTTTTAATTTTAAGGTCCACAGACATTTTCCTCTTTTGTTTTTTTAATCTGCCATTTCTCTTTTTCTGTAGCCGTTCGGCCAAATTCTGTGCTGTGTGCACTGACCGCTCTCTCCTCCCCATCATTAGTAGACACGCCCCTTACTGCTGATTGGTTAAAAGTGTGTTTTGGTCCTCAGGTCCGACACAGTTTTCAAAAGTGTTTTTCAAAAACTGCTGATCCCACCGTTAAAGGCCACTGTCGGAGTGACCGCTCTCCTTTCCTCTTCTCTGCGTCTTCTGGCTGCTGTTCGAGTGGGATCTCACCCGGCCCCAGAGCTGGCACAGCACATCAAGACACAGGCCTCAACACATTAAGACGTGTAACTTCATCAACCATAACAGAGTCAAACTAAAATCGCAAGTTCATTGAGGAGAGCAGGACTAGGTCGAGGGCCATGGGAGGACGGCACGAGGCCGGTGGCGTGATTACTGATGAGCGAACCCTGCGCGACGCACCGACGACAGTGGAGATAGAGAGAGGAACAGGCCTGATTTTATGTTGTGTTTTGTTTCTGTTTTGTGTGGCCAGCAGTCGTCCGCGAGGGGCTGCTGGCCTATACTTTCATTTTGTATTGGTTTTATTTTGTCATTAAAATATTTGAATGTCCGTCGGTTCCCGCCTCCTTCTTCCCATAACATCTGTCCTCGTTACACTGGTGCCGAAACCCGGGAAGAAGGAGGAGGAACGCGCTGTCAAAGACCCCTCGCCATGGACGCTCGAGGGGGTGCGCTGGAATGAGTTTCCAGAGGGACGGTCGAGCTCGCTGCCGGCCGCCTGTGTGCTGGAGGGGCGTCTGCGGTCCGTGAGGGAGTGTAGGAGTCGCCACCGTTTGCCCGGGGCCGGAGCCTGCTGTCGTCCGCCATACGGGGAGGAGCAGGGAACGGGGGACTCCTGCCGACTGTCCGAACACAGAGGAGCCGTCGCCGTCCACCAGGCGCCGGAGGAGTGTCGAGCCGTCCACCGAGCGCTATCCAGCGCCACCGCCAGGCACTGCAGAGAAGATCGCCCAGCTGATGGAGGACCAGATGGCAGCGCGTTGTGGGAACTGGACCAATAATTATTTTTTTCTCTGTCGCTCCATGATTCAGTGTCCTTTCTCTCGCCTCGTCTGTCCATACCCCCACGTGCGGAGGCCACCGTGATCGGTCCCCCCCCCCCCCCCCCCCCGGAGGGAGGGTGGGGGGGGGAGTAGAGCACAGTCTCGGGAGTACACCCGACCTGTGAGGGGCGATGTGGGTATGTGGCGAGTAGGACGAAAATATTTGAATGTCTGCCGGTTCCCGTCTCCTTCTTCCCATAACATCTGTCCTTGTTACATTCATCATCATTTCTTCATTTAACGTGGAAGAAATTTATTGCAACTTCAACACCATTGACTCACGGAAGCATCAAGTCTTTATCCTGAGCCTGCATCCACACACTTGTTCAAGGGCTAAGGCATTGCAAGTATCGTACAATTAACTAACTAAACAGAGGTTTATTACAAGAAGTAGACCCCTTTATCAAGGTGCTTTGAACTAAGAAACTGATGGTTCTGTTTCATTCTCGGATAAAAATCCTCGTTTGAAACTAAGCCACACATTTTCTGTTTGTGCTGCAAAAATAACAGCCATATAATTCAGCTGACACTTGTAACTAGTTCCTAAATCACATTTTGAACGCACTGCCTTATAAAAACTCAAAAATGTTACATCAATCCCCGGTCTCTCGGCTGGTCTCTCTTTATTCAGATATACACTTCTTTTTACTTTTTAATGGCAGTCAACAGAGACAGGTGTTTTGTGTCTGCCTATAGAATAGAATAGAATAGAATAGAATAGAATAGAATAGAATAGAATAGAATGGGGCATTTATATAGTGCTTTCATATGTACTGTACACCCAAATCGCTTTACAATCATATCAGGGGATCTCTCCTCAACCACCACCAATGATATCCTAGCCTATATCACACTGTGGTCTGTTGCTGATGTCCATGTGATGAACGGTGTCAGTTGAGCAGAGTCTCAGCATGAATGTTTATGTGTTGCTTCTTTACTTGTGTGTTTTTATGGCTGGTTTCTGACTAACAGCCACAGAGCAGATTCACACATTATTAATTTTTCAGCAGAGGTTCAGCATGCCACAGCACATTTTTTTAAATATTCTTGAATACATTTTTAATATACATTGGGAATTATTTTAAGGAAATATGAGAGACTGGGGATGGTTGCAATATATTTTTTTGGTATGAATTTGTGTTTTGAAATATTTTTGTTGTAATATTTGAAACCTTGACCGTTTAGATTTTGTACATGGATTTATTTTGTTAATCAGATTTGCTTGTTTAAAATTATTTTAAACCAACCCCTCATGATTTAAGAACAAAATAACAATTAAACAGCTTGTGTTAATCACTTTCACAGTTTTGTCAAAATGGCGGCTTGAACAATGTAACATTTTGTTCAGTAATTGTGGGTTTTATTTAGTATTAAATGTTAATAAATGTTGTTTTTGTTTTTTTTATCAAATTGAAGATAATTTGCTTATTCAGATTGTACAACTGCTATCTTTTGACATGCTTTAACCTGTTCACAAATCAAATTAGCCATAAGTAAAATGTTGATTGTTGCTGTGTTGTGGTTAGTTTGAGTTTGCTGCTGCTACTTTTAGCACTTGCTGACGCTTATGGTTTCAGGCGATATTTCTGCTCAGAAACGGAAACCGGAGGAAACAGAGACAGTTCAAGAAGTGACCAGCTCCTCTCACACACACACACTCCGCTATAGACATGAGTTACCTTCTCATTCTCTCTGGGATTTTACTTTACATCTCAGGTAAAAAATATATATAATGATTATGTTTCAAAAGCATTGCTAAACCATTGTCTCGATTGTCTGTTGTTAAATTGTTAAAATGGTTTTACTTGAATTCTTTAAGTTATAATTGATACATCATGTGCAGTTTGTGAGTGTTTTATGTTTTCTCCCCTACATTTATTCTTGACTACAGGTGGTGCTGGAGTTAATGCACTGAAACTTAATATAGCAGTGAAATCTGGATCATCTGGCATTATTCCATGTGTGTATGATAAACAATATATAAAAAAACAAAAATATCTGTGTTGGGGGACACCATGGAGCTCTTGCTGGATAATGGCACATACAGGAAAGACAGGAAAATATTCCATCACTGATTATCCAGACCAGAGTATTTTTACAGTGCGATGGGACACACTGGAGACGTCAGAATCTGGATGGTACTGGTGCGCTGTGGAGATTGGTGACGAACGCACCGTAGACGCCGGTTATTATTTGTATCTGACGGTACAATCAGGTAAAAAACTTCTTTCCAAATGACCTTTTTTTCTGAGAAACATGACAATGCATTTTATTAAAATAGATTAGGCTATTATATAAATATGAAATAATGAAGCTATAAGTAACGTTATAAAAAATGTAAAAGGTTAGAGTTGTTGTTGGATTAGTGTGATAGATATAGCCTATCTGTACGCACAAGTAAAAAGAACTGAAAAAGGAGAACATGTTAACTGCAGGCGGTGACTAATGAAGAACCCATGTGACACCAACTATTTGTAATTGTTGATATTTAACTGACATTAACTGTCTAAATAACGCTAATTGTTCTGATTCTGATTCCTCTAAACGATTCCGGTTCCTTGGAGTTTAGTAAGTGAATCAGAATCAGAAACCGCTGGAATGGTGTTTTGATCCACTAAGAACTGGCTTGTAAGAATCATTGTTTTGGGAATCGGAAAAGTCTCTCAACGCAGAATGGTTTAGATTCATAAAAAATAACTGATTTCTAGCAGTCATTTGTTCAGGAGTCGAGCTATTCTTGTGCTCTATGTTTTTGACGCACTAAAGAACAGACTCATAAGAGTAATTGGTTCGAGAATCGGAGCGTTTATCGAGAATCGGTGCGTTTACCAAAAACATTGTTAGCCAGCTATGGTTGCAAGTTCTTTGGTCGCAAGATGCAGCAAAAAGAACCATTTGGGAATCGGACAACTTTGGTTCTGCTGTTTTTAGGCTTGTTCGGCTTGAAGCGGCGCTGCACATACGGTGTATGACATCAAAGTACCGCGAGAGCGATTCAAAAGCATACAGTGTCGTCTGCTCCTAATAGCTCTCGCTGCAGCCTACATTCATGTCATACACCGATCGGTCTATAGAGGGTTTTCACCAACGTCACGTTCTGGGCGGCCATCATGGAGGCACTCAGATGTAAACAACAGCATGGATTGCACTGTGTATGTAGGGGAGAGCAGGGGCGAAAGTACCATTTTTCAGAAAAACATAATTTTAAAAGATGATGGTTTAGACAGAGATATATTTTTGCTGTGCTCAGTCACTCACAAGTGTGGTCTATCAATACCAGGTGGTATTTTGTAAAAATGTAGAATGACTTCAGAATAATTTCACTTTGAACTTAAGACTGCTCATGTTACTTTCGACCCCGTCAGTTGGGACTGTAAGAACTGATTTTCCTGTTAAAATAAAACTCACCCTGCAATATAGCCATAAAACGCACCCTGGACAGAAGATCGCAAAGACAGAGCATAGGACATTGTCCTGTCCAAACACTTTTCCCTTATCTCTGCATCCCCCTCTCCCCCCGAGTCAAGTCACCAAAAGTTCACTAAGAATGCCTATATATCACATATGATGTATCTTGTAAACCTATTGTTTTTCCTTTTCATGTTTGGTATCATTTTAGATGTCTCAGTGCGATTGGTAAAATGGTCTTAATTTCATTGCAGTCATTGGTAATATTAGAAAGATTAAGAACTTAGGAGAATCCTGTGTTCCTCTTTGGGTGATGTCTCTTCAAGATATCTCCCCACTCCCCCGAGACCAGGTGCTACCCCCTGGGGTACAGGAACTGACCCAAAACAAACTCTGAAAATATTGGCACAACCCTTTTGTTCTGGTCTGGGTATTTAAGGCTAGGTAACAGAGCTGTCTTTGGGATCCTGTAACCAGGAAAACCCCCATACAGTGCTGTGCCAGTGTTCTCCCGTTGGAAAACACTCACACACCTCTGTGTGTCTCTGTCAGGAATGCATTGCTTACTTTTAGAGTCATCTTTGAGAAATTTATGTCATGCATCTATTATTTCTGAATTGGCTTTTAATTACTTGTGTAATTGGCATGATACATTTATACCTGACAAATAAATGTTACATCTTGATTTATTCTGAAGTTTTCTGAAATCATTATTTTAGTAGATTATAGGAGGCTGGTGCTACCGCAAATCTTGCAGGATAGGTCAAACTAAAGGCGCATGTATGAATGGAGCAGTAGGCACGTCATCTTGAAGACCTTTTGATTTCTGTCTATTACTGATTTAGCAAGTTGTATGGAAATGGCTAAAATCAACTACACTCTTTTGTATGAGTGAGCAGTAGGCAACCGACTTAAGAGGTATTAGCTAACCCTACATCCTCTGACTAACTTCAGAACTGACAAGTTTTGTGTCCGTGAGAAACACGACGTGGCCGACGTGATCTCTGTGCGGCATTGGGTCCATAATGAATAAATAAATGAAAGATAAGAAACTCTGAATAACCAAAGATCTAAATTAATTCATAATCAATATTTATGACTATTTTCTAATAAGAAACACAATCTAAATTTGATTATCACTTGAAACTGGAGTCAGATTAAGCGTAGAGCTAAAGTAATATTCAAACTAAATTCTAATAAATTAAGTGAACTTCACTGGAGCGCTGGAAAGATATACACGCATTATCCCTTCGCCCACCCCGTTGGATTCCGTCGTTGGGCCAATGGGTGGTCCTTACAGGACGAAAGTAACACACAGGTGGGTCAAAAGTAACACAACAATATACAAGGTAGATTTTTTGTGTTCCTCTTGTTGTTGTTTTTTATTAGCCTAAATATACTTGAGTATGACCTTGTTAACATGTAACATCAAACATGCAAACATATTTTGGCCTTTATCTTTGCCAAATTTATTATTTTTTTTAATGAAAATGTAAATTAACAGTTTCATCAAATGTTTCAAAAGTAACAAAACAGTACAAACTTGAATTGTTTAGAATATTTTTGTATTGGCAATGTCAATGCATTTTATAAAATGTTTTTTCAACATGAAAAATATGAAAATTAAATTAAATTAGCATAATATCAATTTTCAACATAACAATAGTCATATTTCCATCCAGCTGTTTTTATGCATACATTTAAAATGTGCATAAAAACATCTGGATGGAAACCCTGCAACTTCATAGGTGGAGGTGGAAAAGCTATAAGGTATGGCTAAAACCTAAATGTGACTAGGTAAATGGAAACAGATTGAGTGAAAATAAATAGTGACACAGAAATCAGCTGATTCAAATGTGACTTAAGCTTTAAACGCCCTCTCATAAACATCTGTCATATTCTGTTGGTATACTATGACATAAACATGTTTTAATGAATGCTGCAACACACAGAAAGTCACCACATTAGCAGAGGGACAAAAGAAACACTTGTTTCACTGTAGCGGGACAAAAGTAACAAGTGTTACTTTCGTCCCGACAGGAACTCCTGACATTTAAACCCAATTTACTTTTATACTGAAAAACTCTGACAAGGCAAACTTCAGGATGTGTTACAGCACTAAATAACCTGTAGATTGATCATTACTGTGTGACACATGAAACGAAAAACACAACTTGTAATTTAAAAAAAAGTACCGCTTCAGTATTTACTTATCGTACTCGAAAACAGCTTTCCGGAAATAACCGCGGGAAACGATGACGAAATCACGTGATATTCGGCAGCTCCGTCCGGTTGCGTACTGAACGTGCTGTCATAGCTTGAAATGCTAATATAGTGAGGGCTCTGAGAAAATCGCTTTGTTACTTTCGTCCCGCGTTACTTTCGCCCCGGTTCTCCCCTACTACTGAACACGTTACACTAATAAACCACGGAAAAAACATGTGGAAGCTGCAAAATCATATAGAGAAGAGACTTAGTAAGCAGGAAAGAGCGCAAAATTTTGACAAAGTTAATAAACGAGCTAACATTAGCTTCTCTAACCCTTACTGTAATTCTTCCTTCTATTTCTTATAGGCTACGTTCAGATTGTCAGTCCAAAAAATCACATGAAATCCGTTTCAAGCTACATCCATATGTGGTTTGAAATCCTATTCAAATCACATATCAGGACATCAGCTTCAGTCTGATCGCTCTGATCGGATTTTGTGTGGTATGTGACTCTCACGCCACATAAAATGTAAACGTCAGACGTTGTTATATTGGAAATATGCTGAAAGCCGCTGCCAAAACAATGCTGTGTTGTTGCAAAGGGCCGGACGAGCAGAAAATGATTATTTTTTAAACCTATTTTGAAACCGGCGTAGACAAGAGCGCGGAAAAAAAGCTGTACATAACAGCCTCCAACAGTTCTGCCGCGGGCTCAAGACGCAGTAAAGTTAGTCCAGCGCAGCGGATACACATTTCCATGTTTTAAAATTTAAATAAGACAACATCTCTATTGCAAATGCAAACCCCCCCATCAACGCAACGTCATTGCCATATTGCCAAAGAGCTGCATGGACACACACATCGGATCTGAACAGTGTGGACATCATTTTAGATCATATTCCAATCGGATACAAAGATAATCGGATTGTTTTTCGTTCAGTAAATTGTTTACGTTCAGTGCTTCCAAAATGGCCGACTTCCGGATTGATGACGTGTAGTGAAAACCCTCTATGCAGCGCCACTTCTAGATGAACAAGCCTTTTAACTTACTAAAAAGAACCGACTCGTAAGAGTCATTCGTTCGGGAGTTGGACTGGTCTGTAACCTAATGTTTAATGCACTGAAAAGAACAGTCTCATAAGAGTCGTTCTGGATTGCGCTGAATGTAGACTAAAAAAGCAGTTAAGAGGTATCAGTGATATCGCTTCAGTGCAGTGCATGTATCAGTGCATTTACATTTCTGGATTAATCCTTAATTTATAAAATTTGGTATATTAAATTATGTTATTTCGAATTCAGCCGCTGTCAGAGTATTTGTTCCCTGCACATCAACGTTATTTGGTTCCGTAATTGTTTAAAAATAGAACTGGTATTGAATAAAGTGTTCACAACCAACGCATTCTCATCCTAGGGCGTCATATACTGACACTTGTGACAAATCGTCTACATCCAACGCACATGGCACCCTTTAGCGTCAATATGACACGCACAGTTATGGTTGGGTTTAGGTCTGGGGTAGGATTAGGGTTAGACCGCTAGGAGGCGCCTTCTGGCCCATTTCTATCTGCGTCTCATATTGACGCTAAAGGGTGCCATGTGCGTTGGATGTAGACGATTTGTCAAAGCGTCAGTATATGACGCCTTGGGATGAGATCGGGCTGTCACAACTGTAGTAGTAAACACTTCACAATATCAAGGGAATTTAGATATTTACATTTTATAGACAATAAGACAATTGATGGACAAATCCTATCGTCTTTTTGACTGTTTTCAGCTCCTGGTGTGTCTGTGAAGAGCAGCAGTGTATCTGGACATGAAGGTGATAATGTCCGTGTCCAGTGTTTCTACAGTTCTGGATATAAGGGGGGGAAAAAACAGTGGTGCAGATATAAAGATAAGGGCTGTTACACAGTGGGGAGGACTGACACATCCCAGAGTTCATCAGTCCAGATCAGTGATGATGGGAGAAGTAGCTTCACTGTGTTGATGACTGGACTGAGACTCGGTGATTCTGGATGGTACTTGTGCTCAGTAGGAGATCTGCAGACTCCTGTTCAACTCACTGTCAATGAACCCAAACCTGGTAAGATCACAAATCAGTTCAGCTATACAAATGGCTCAGATATAAAAATATATTAATGTTTTTCTCCTGTCAAGCAGTGACACATATTCCAACAACTACACCATCTGACCCCGAGACAGACAAGTAGGTGTACTTTTTGACCATTTAAAAGAATCAAATGCATCTAAATACTTTTGCAGCCTGAAAACCTGTTGATCCTGTTCCCAAAACTGGTCTAAACGATTTGTTCACTATCTGGAAAGATTGGGTCTTTTTTGAGGAAAGAAGTGCAGAAGAGCCTACATTGTTTTTGTTTTCCACAGAAGAAAGAAAGTCACACAGGTTTGGAATGATGAGATTCGATTGTTCTTTGATTTTTGAGTGAACATGTTTGTCTTTCTCTTTTTACATTGTTTTGCAGGTACACAACTCAGACGTCTGCAAACAGAAATCCTACAAGTGTGAATGAAATAATAAACAGTAAGGAGCCGCTGAACTGGGTTAATCAGATCAAATATTTTTAATTTAATTACATTTTTAACTAATTATGATATGACGTGTAAAATAATTTACCCATCAGAAAAAAAAACATGTAAAATTCTCCCGAGACAATTGTTGTTTAGATGCACCGCATAAAATGGAAGCCAATTTCAGCCGCACACGAAAAAATCATGCTTTAGTAATTCATAATTATGACATAAAAGTAGAATTTATGACATAAAAAGTCATAATTATGATAGTCTAAATTATTAGATAAAAAGTCATAATTGTGACACAAAAAGCTGAAATTATACATAAAAAGTCATTATTATGACAAAAGTCTAAATTATGAGATAGAAGTAATTATGACAGAAAAAGCTGAGATAGTCAGAATTATAAAATAAAAATTAGGACATTAAAAAGTATGAATAATGAATAATATAAAAAATCATGACATAAGTCTAAATTATAAGGAAAAAGTCATAAAGTCAACTTTTTATGTCATAATTATTATGATTTACCAAAGCATTATTTTTTCCCTTATGTGGTGGAAACAAACAGCTTCTTTCATTAATGATAACAATCTGATAACACTAAAAACTTTCCCTGTTTTTAGCAGCAGTTATGATTACTGTTAGACCTGAGACACACATGTAAGTGAGAACATTGTTATTCAGTCATAACTGATACCAAGCTATTGCATGCCACCATAGTAATGTAATGTTTATTTTTAATTGCAGAGATGAAACCCATCCAGCTCTAACATCAGACTCAGAGACTAATAATACAGAAATACAGCGCAAGGATGAGCAGAACAGGCATGTAATCAATGAATTAATTTGCTAAATTAGAAACAAAGCTTTAACAGAGGAACTTTCTGCACAATAAAAGTGAGAATGGTTCTGTATGATAAACACAAATATGTCTCTCCATCACCACAGGCATGATGTGACTCTCATGAGTCTTGTAGCGACGCTTGTGCTGTTCCTGCTCGTTTCTCTGGTTGTAATAGTAACCTGGAGGCGGAGGAAGAAGCCGGGTGAGTTTTCTCTTTATACTTCTGGAGGACTGACAGGATTATTTACAGCTACTTAACAAATAAATCAATAAATGGACATAATATACTGTATATATAGATTTTAGTTACAGTTACATACAGTATGTGAGAAGAAATAGACAAAAACTGGGTAAAATTTACAGTTTTGGATCATGATACACATACATTTGACAACAAAATGATACGACTGACCAATCCAAATCAAGTATTTTGTACCTTTTGTATATGTCATCCATAAACACGGTCAACTTTAATTGTATAATCTTAAAAATAAAGGTAAAAAAAAAAAAAAAAATTTTCACAACAATACCATAGAAGAACATTTTTGGTTCCCCAAAGAACCTTTCAGTGAACCGTTCTTAAAATAACCATTTTGTTCTTAGTGTGAAGAGCACTTTTAAAAACGAAAGAACTTTTTTCCACTATAAAGAACATTTTGTGCAATGGAAAGATTGGAACATATTATGATATTTAATCTTCATATCTCACTCTGACAGAGAGAGATCACATTAGAGAAGAAGAACATTGTAACACCACCAGTACTACAGTAAGTATTTTACATACTGATGGAATTCAGAAATCTTCAGAAAATAATCTAAATCTGTGTTTGTGTTTGATGCAGACGGCCTCTGGAAACCAGATGACATCCATGAGTCCAGAAGCCGCTACTGTACGTCATCAGTCCTCTCTGTACACGTTTCCTGAGATGATGACTGAAAATTAATGATCATCAATTGTGTTTCTTCACAGTCTTCTTCCTCGGTGGACGACTGTCCGGTGATTTACAGTTCTGTAAACTTTCATAAGGCAGTAAGTGTCGTCTTTGAATGCTCTGAATGACTGCTCCCCCAGCTCCCCCTCCCCTTCTTCCCATGCCTCTGTAAATGATCACTATTTTTGCATTTCGGTCATGTGACATTTGTAGCACAGAAATGACACACTAAAGGTTGTGATACAGAACTCTTAAAGCTGATCATGCTTATTCACAGGCTTTATCTTCAGTGGATCCAGAGGGCGACGTGATCTACAGCTCTGTGAAAAAACCTTGAAAGGCTGTGAGTTCATATCATATCCACACACACCCTTCTCCTTCTTAATGACGTTATGAGCATATGTAGAAGTGAAGTAAAAACACTTAAAAAAAGTGACTTTACTTTACTGTAAAGAAAATGTTCTGTACTTAACTTATTTTATGCAAAATTATATATTTCACAAAAAAAAATTGGACTCTGAAATTGCTATAAAATCAAAGCCACGTGTCTAACCAAGTTGTGGTCCAACTTTAAGTTGATGTAAAAATTGAGGTTCTTGAGATTTGGTTTATGGTCGATAGGCCTACTAAAAATAGCCACGCACCAAGTGTCACTGTTTGTTGTAAACACGTGTAAGATGAAGGATCAAAAGTCTATATTATAATTCTCAGGCAACAGGAACACATGATAAACTTCCACAAAATATTGATGTGACACCCACATCTAGAAAAAACTGTGTTGCATTATTTTCCTGTTATCTCTGTAAAGCTGTTTTGAAACAACCTGTATTGTAAAAAGCGCTATATAAATGAAGGTGACTTGACTTGCCTTTAGTATGCATTCTCTCACAAATTAATAAATATTTGCCCCAATATCACTTTTATCCCAAAAAAGTCAGCAAATATGGTACCTTCAGTCTCAGACCTTTCCAACCATATGTTGTTGTTGTTGTTGTTTATTAAAAAACGTTTTGATTGTAAAATAGTGCAGTCAATTTTGTGCAATGAAAAATGAAAGTGACAGCATCCACTAGAGGGAAGAGCTCACTACTAAACGGATTTAAACTACCATTTTCATCGTAAGGCAATGTCTGATTTGAACAAGATTAATACTGAGGTCACTCAACGGCTGCAACTGAAAAAAACACATGCAAATAGAAAAAACACTAGCAAATTGTGATGTCGAACTGATGTTTTTTTCTATTTGCTGGTGTTTTTTTCTATTTGCATGTGTTTTCTTCAGTTGCAGCACGCTGAGCCCTCTCAGCCACCGTAGTTTAAGCTTTCGAATGATACATAATTTAAGATGAATAATAAGATGAATGTGTGTGTGTGTGTGTATATATAGTTTGCTTTTATAGTTGAAACAAAATAAATATTAATTCCAGTCTTGCATTTCATTTCTCTGCATCTTACATCACAGGTACATCCCAGAACGGATTCTTGACCAAATGAAGGACAAAAGCGACACATCAATCTTTAGAAAGAGATGAAACCTTCATTTTTCTTTAAAGTCCAAATTAGGCTTAGATAAATTGTAGGCTTACAGAAATGCAAATTTTGTTAGTAGTAATTAAATTAGTTAATTTAAAAAAACTGTTATTTTACTTTTTAGTTTATTTGTTTTGCACAATAAATAGGCTATGGACATTAAATGCTCTGTAAATTGCTCATATAGCGTGATACACACTTGTCCTGTATGTGTGACGCCATCTGATGGTGAATTTATCTACAGTTTTACCATGTACCTCTTCATCTGCTCAAATTTATATCAACAATTTTTAAAACCAAGTAATGTATCATTCGTGATGCCTTGACCTGTTCAACAATCATCTCATGTGTGATGTTCTCATTGTAACTTTTTAACATCTCAGTGATGTTTTCTTTTTTTTTCTTTTAGTTCTGATGTGAAACTTTTATTCTGATGGGATAGTTCCCCTAAAAATGAAAAATTCTGTCATTCATTTCTCACTCTCATGTCGTTCCAAACCCGTTAGACTTTCGCTCATCTTCGGGAACACAAATGAAGCTTTTTTTAATGAAATCTGAGAACTTTCTGACCCTCCATTGACAGCAACTATCACTTTCAAGCCCCAGAAAGGTAGTAAAGACATCATTAAAAGTAATCCATGTGACTCCAGTGGTTTAATCTCAGTTTTATTGAAGTGGTAGTTGCGTTGGGTGTCGATGAAGGAACAGAAAGCTCTCAGATTAATCTCATGAACTAACTCTTTAATCTGCCTTTAGATGCTATAGATACCATGCAGCGCCGGTTCTCTGTCATTTTCTGCAATTATGCATACATTAAATAGGTTAAAGGTCTTGTGTGTATCATATGTTGTATTTATATTGTTACTGACCACGGACCAGCATAGTTTAGCAGTTTAATGATGATTTTTATTGGGGATATACCTGTAAATCAGGCATTATTTGAGTGTTTGTTCTACGGTGCTGTATATGTGCAAAATGTAGTCTGTAGAGTCTCTGTCTCCCTCATCTGGTTCTGTTTGGGATCTACAGCCCTGTAATGGGCTAATGGTGTGTGTTGAGATGATCAGGTGTTTCAGGGTAATGATGAGAAGCCTTAAAACCCCTCAGATTGTGATGTTCCTGCGGAGAAAGAGGGGTGAAGATATTTGCTGTGTTTAGTCAACTTGTGCTTTCTGTGGCTGTTGAAGGAATGACTGTGTTTTTATTGAAAGAGTGGGATGATGTAAAAAAAAAAAAAAAAAAAAAGCAAGGTTGGAAAAACAGTGAGGGATAAAAAATGCTTCCCTTTGCTCTTTTCGGCTTTATTTTGGGTTTTACTGTATATAGTCAGTGAAGGAGGGCTATTTAGAGTTACTTGTCTTTTGGATCTTTTTAATCCAGGAAACAAACTTCCAGTTTGTCTTTCAACATAAAAAGGTTGTACCCTTTAATAATCTGTTTAATGCACTAACAAATGCTTGTCCTCTATATGAACCTGACCAGTTAAATAAACCGTGTTTGATCAGTCTTTTATACAAATGAGTCTTATTTGCATTCATCATTATTTACTTTGTTTGCTTGTTGAATTATTTTGGATTTGAACTTTGGACATGTTTTTATGGTCTTGACTTTATCAGTGAACATTTGTAATTATTTTTTGAAAATCATTCAAATAAATTTCTGCAATTATTACCCAAGATAAAAGGTACATAATCATTGTACAATGACCAATGTAATGGGGCATGTTGTCACAGTGGAACCTGCCATTTCAAAGCAAAATTTAAATGGTAAAAAGAATATGAAACGTCAAAGAACGTAAAAAAAAATGTAATTATTTTGGCCAGCCAATGTTATGAATGTATCCATTTATTTGACATACATATTTAACACGTGATCACTTTCCCGGTCACAACCACCAGCTGGAGTGCCCGTGATCTCCACCAGAGGGCAGTCCATCATTCTGCTTTATCTCACCATGAACTACATTTCCAATAATAAACACTGTCTAGATAATCATGCTCTGATTACTTCTAATTGTGTGTTATTATCTGGTTTACTTTTGTCTGTTTAAGCCCTGTGTATTCACTCTTACTTTTGTGAAGTCTTGTATGTTGTTGCACTTCTGAGCATCATCCTGTTTTTTTAAATTCTCTGCATTGTTTTCCCTGTTGTTCATTTTGTCATTGTTTGTCCTGTTGTTGGATTATATGCCCGTGTGTTTGACCTTTTGCCTGTAATATGGATTATGATTCTGGATTGTCCCAATAAAGCTGCGTTTGGATCTTCACCCCAAGTCTCTGAGAGGTTTGTAACACCCTGAAATTGACAATATATGAAAATGAACTCTGCTTTTTACATTACATATCTGACTCTTGCCTGAATGTGTGTCAGTGTTGTTTTAAGGGTCAATAATCTATAAGGCCTTCAGTTTCAGTGTTTTGTACATTATATTTGTGCATATTTAGGTTGTCTTCCTGGTGTATTGCCTTGGCATGATGGCTTTTCTACAATGTTTATGACATTAAAAATAAAACATATGTAATATAATATTACATTAAAATATGTTTAAGATAAACTTAACTTTTGCCTCATGTCTCACTTTACCCCACACAGCATTTGTCTCACTTTACCCCACCGCCACATTTGAGAAAAAAAACGCTCTCTCTTAGCAATTCAGGCTAATCTTCAGCTAGCATCATCACATGGTTTTATATGTTGGTAGTTCATCAACATGTATGATACACGTTTTTCTACCTGAATCAATTTGCTTTGGCACAACAGTTGATTAAGTTGACAGCAAGAAAATTTACTTTTACGTGCAAAAATAAATATTTTTGTGAAAAAAACATGCTTATCACAGCACCATGAGATCCACTCCTTCATGGCCAAAGGTGGGGCTTGAAAACGTGGGAGGGGAAAACTTCATAAGTGGGAGGGGCTTGAAAACGTGATGGTCATATAACCACAAATGTGTTCCGTTGCCTAGATACAAGGGGTGTCTCACATTACCCGATGTCTCACTTTACCCCACTCTGTCCTATACTACTGATAATATAGGAATGTGGTTGGGAACCCCTGTGCTAATGTAATATAGTCCTATACACACACACACACACACACACTAGAGTGTGGATCGGGCCGAAATTTTCTGTCCGAGGCCAGCCCGTGTGAGCGCATCAGAGCGCACATTAACACAGGCGCGCACAAGATGCCCAATCATAGCCAATTGAAAATAAATGAACATAGGCCTACCAAAAATGGCCCAAACTAACAGAACAAAATAAAAAAATAAAAAATTCACAAAGTAACATTAACGTAAGCCTAACACAAATGCGGCTTATTGAAATGAAAATCACTCTTACCATTTTCCTCGAAAACTATAGGCAACTAAACTGCAACATGGGATCTATTTACATAATCAACATTTACATATCAAAGTTTAGTCTAATCCATGTTCTTATGCAGAAAAAGGATTGCATCAACGGTAGATGGCTTCAAGGCTGTCCTCCTCTGCTCGATGGTCCTGATAGCAGCGCTGAAGTTGCGCTCACTGCTATACTGCTGCCGGCTGGAATGGCAAGAATGCCGCAGGCAAGGACACGAAGCTTCGGGTAGTTGAGTTGCTGATCTCTCCCCTAGCCCAAAACATCTCTGTCGTCCTGCATGGCATGATTTTGAGTTGAGCTTTCTTGGGCGCAGGTCCTTCAGTGGTGGCCTCCTCGGTGCGGCGGAGGACGCTGAGCTGTCTCCGAACCTCCAGGTGAAAGTTATCTCTCTCTGAAGAGGACAACATTCGGAGCTGGCTATATTTAACCCAAAGGAAAGTTGCAATTTTTTGGAATTCTTGGATCTTCACTTTACGCAAAATCCAAATGAGATGCCGCTAGCGGATGATGGCTTGATAGGGGCTGTCAGTCGTCTTTCTGTTGCAGTGACGCTTCAGTCGTTCAAACCACAGAAACACCACGTTTATGGTTGGGTACTGGCCCCCTTCAAGTTCACGCTGGGCATCATAAAATGGTTGCAAGAACTCAACAAGAAAGTCAAGGATATCTGGAGATATGGCATCGATCCGCCAGCTCTCTGCACGGTCATGTAGTTTTTCGCGTAGTTCTTGATAAACCGAGTGGAGAGAATTTAAGGTCAGATATACCGTGCTAAACCTCGTGTCTGCCATTTGGATGGCGGTTTTTGACAGCAAAGCTGCAATGCCTATCTTTTTGACATATTTGACCAGTGTCTTGGTAGCTTGTAGAGTCTCTGCAACAGTCGGAGCATCTTGGGCCAGTTGTGTGGGGTCCAGGGCGTGTCGCATCACCGTATTATAAAGGTGATCTTGGCAGTCAAGTCTTCGATATGGTCTGAGGGCACTGATGATGTTTGAGCCTTGGTCTGTCACCCACACCACTTTATTCAGCAGACTCATATCCAGGCCATACTCCATTAGACGTCTGATGATTTCTCTATTCTCCCCTGTCTTAGCCTCTTCCAGTGGGAATGCGACGGTTGTCAATACGGTGCTTATCATTTTAAATGTTCCTGTCACGAAATGGCAAGTGATGGTCAAGTAGCTTAATTTGTGGTAGTCCTCCGTCCAGATATCCGTTGTCATTCCGATCCAATTCACCTCAGTCAGAATGTCATTTAGCGGCTCGACCAGCTTTCTGCGTTTCTCTGTTGCCAGCTCACGACACCGTTTTGACACAGTGGTGGGATCAGGCAGTACGTCCTGCGCTGCCACAGAACCATATGTAGCACCGACGTTAATAAGCTGCTGGGCCAACTCAATGAAACCCCCTCCTTCAATGGAACGAAATGGCCTTATGTCTTTACAGCAGAACTCAACGCATTTTTCAGTCACTTTTTGTTTGGCCTGCTGAGGGATTTTTCTTGAGGTACTAGCAAAGGCAGTGATGCTCGGCTGCAGTAGCCCAGGTAGACTTACAAACTCTATTCCCGGTCCTTTTGCGGTCATATTTCATGAGAACTCCGCAAGCCCTACATTTAACATAACCAACAGGTTCATCACTATCGTTGACAACTATGTAGAAATACTTCCACACTGTAGACTTTCCTTCATTTTCGGTGATTTTAAAATCTCCTGAGGCCAACTTCTTTTTAACGTCTTCCATCGTTGCGCTCGCTGCCACATGTAGCTTAATATGCATTATGCACGTGTTTTGTTGTCACAGCTACATAAACAAATGTCTGTGTTAGGATAATATTTTAAATGTATTTTAATCACAACGAACAACAAACGAACCTTTGCATCAGAGGCCTATTGGATTGCTATACCTACATAATAAAATTAAAAATGTTCAATTGCCTGATATTGCGCTGATGTCCGAGCCCGACCCGAACATCATTTCTAAATATCTGTCCGAACCCGGCCCGTCGGGTATCCATGCTCTAACACTAACACACACACACAACACACACACACACACACACACACACACACACACACACACACACACACACACACACACACACACACACACACACACACACACACACACACACACACACACACACACACACAAATTATGTTAAAAAGCCTGTGTTGAATAAAAAGCTTTCAAAATCTATTTTTTGCATAATCCTTATAATGTTGCATATCACCCCGGGATATGTTTCAACTAACCCCGACTATGGGGTGTATCCTCGTTTGAAACTAAGCCACACATTTTCTGTTTGTGCTGCAAAAATAACAGCCATGTCATTCAATAGCTGACACTTGTAACTAGTTCCTGAATCACATTTTGAATGCACTGCCTTATGAAAACTCAAAAATGTTACAACCATCCCCGGTCTCTCGGCTGGTGCATATAGTATGTTGCTATTTATTCAGGATATACACTTCTTCTTACTTTTATAATGGCAGTCAACCGAGACAGCTGTTTTTTGTCTGCCTTTAGAATAGAATAGAATGAGGCATTTATAGCGCTTTCATATGTACTACTGTCACGGGGTGACAAAAATCAGAATGGGACTAAGTTCCTTGCGAATGCAGTTTGATTGAGAAATCACCAGTGAATATCCGTCTCTATGCACTACAAATCTGTTGCCATGGCAGCAAGGCCAATTGCCCGATTGACAGCAGGTGTGGATTAATTACAGGGAGCGCTGTGAGAGGGACACGCAGCTACATGGGGCTTTAAAACAGAGAGGAAGCAGACTGAAGAGGTGGTTCTCCTCCCATGTGAGACTGTGTTTGACAGCGGGTTGTTCCTTTTATTGAGGCTGGGCTATGGAGTGGTGAAGATTGAAGCTGAGGAAGAGAAAGGAAGGATTGAAGGATTTGTCAGCGAAAACCTAAGGAATATCGTCAGCAGTGGGAAAGACGCAAGTGATGAGTATTGGATCCGTTGTTTATATGCACTAACACTGAAGTGGTGTTGAGAGTTTGGAAGTGTGTGGCACGAGTGAATTATTACACCGAGTGAATTGTTGATCTGTCTCCAACTTCAGTCCTCTCTTTGCCGAATGTAACGACAGCTGCAACATTCTTCTGCTTTTCCTGGAGCGAAGTCGAGCCCTGGCCAAAAACTAGATCCGATCTGGTGGGTGAGTGCTGGCCCTAATGCGCGGTGTGCGAGTGGAATTACAGTGCCTGAAGTGACGATTCACCCGGTTTTTGCTGTGAAGTGAAACTGTTGTGTGGAGAAGTAATAGAAGTCTGCCGTGCACTCTTCCCATACAGTCTTCCACCCGCTGCCTCCGAAGGAAGGTTTTGATAAAGCAAGAGCCCAACTTCCTCCGTGAGCAGACCCGGCTCTGTCAACGCTGAGTGCTTCATATATCGCTGAACTGTTAATACCGTGCTGTGTTTGTTCCAGTGTCCAGCCAAGTGGAGCGTTTCACTCAAGTGTCCTCCCCGCCTGGTGGTCTCCACACGCCCCTGTTGGAAGCCGTTGCCCTGTTCAGAAGAAGAGAGAGGTATTTCAGTTGAGAGCTTCATGTACTGTTGAACGGTTAACGACCTTGCTGTACTGTTCCAGCGCTCAGCCGAAGTGGAGCGTTTCGCCCAAAGTGTCCTCCCCGCCTGGTGGTCCCCACACGCCCTATGGGAAGTCTCTGCCCTGTTCAGGAAGAGAGAAGTGGTCTCCACACGCCCTATGGGAAGCCTCTGTCCTGTTCAAGAAGAAGAGAAGGGACTCGCTGGCCCCCACACCTGAGTACCTACTGAGTGACTTACCTGGACGGCGCAAGGACCTCCCCTGAGCCCCCTTCAACGAGCCCCCGGCCCGCCACGATCGTTCCTCTCCTCCCATCCCAGGAGGTCCAGAGACGCTTGAACTGCCCTGGCGGCAAGAAGTTTTAATTAGGACTTATCCAATTCACCCCTTTTAATTTATTAAAGAACTGATTATTTTTATTCTCTTGTCTGTCTGGTCCTTGACCCGTTCCTCGAGGTGGTTCCCGGTTTTCAGGGGTGGGTGCAGTCTGGCTTGGCCCGCCCCGACCTGTGACACTACTGTACACCCAAAGCACTTTACAATCATATACTCTCCTCAACCACCACCAATGATATCCTAGCCTATATCACACTGTGGTCTGTTGCTGATGTCCATGTGATGAACAGTGTCAGTCGAGCAGAGTCTCTGCATGAATGTTTAGGTGTTGCTTCTTTACTTGTGTGTTTTTGTAGCTGGTTTCTGACTAACAGTCACAGTGCAGATTCACATTATTATTTTTTCAGCAGAGGTTCAGCATGCCACAGCACATTTTTTTAAATATTCTTGAATACATTTTTAATATACATAATTGTGAATTATTTTAAGGAAATATGAGAGACTGGGGATGGTTGCAATATATTTTTTTGGTATGAATTTGTGTTTTGAAATATTTTGAGTTGTGATATTTGAAAACATGTTTAGATTTTGTACATGGATTTATTTTGTTAATCAGATTTGCTTGTTTAAAATTATTTTAAAACAACCCCTCATGATTTAAAAACAAAATAAAAATTAAACAATTAAACTTGTGTTAATCACTTTCACAGTTTTGTCAAAATGGTGGCTTGAACAATGTAACATTTTGTTCAGTAATTGTGGGTTTTATTTAGTATTAAATGTTAATGTTTTTTTTTTATCAAATTGAAGATAATCTGCTTATTCAGATTATACCACTGCTATCTTTTAACATGCTTTAACCTGTTCACAAATCATAGCCATAAGTAAAATGTTGAGTGTTGCTGTGTTGTGGTTAGTTTGAGTTTGCTGCTGCTACTTTTATCACTTGCTGACGCTTATGTGGTTTCATGATTCTGCTTAGAAACGGAAACAGGAGGAAACAGAGACAGTTCAAGAAGTGACCAGCTCCTCTCACACACACACACTCCGCTATAGACATGATTTACCTTCTGATTCTCTCTGGGATTTTACTTTACATCTCAGGTAAAAAAAATATAATGATTATGTTTCAAAAGCATTGCTAAACCACTGTCTCGATTGTCTGTTGTTAAATTGTTAAAATGGTTTAACTTGAATTCTTTAAGTTTTAATTATACTACATACATCGTGTGCAGTTTGTGAGTGTTTTATGTTTTCTCCCCTACATTTATTCTTGACTACAGGTGGTGCTGGAGTTAATGCACTGAAACTTAATATAGCAGTGCAATCTGGATCATCTGGCATTATTCCATGTGTGTATGATAAACAATATAAAGAAAACCGCAAATATTTGTGTTGGGGGACACCATGGAGCTCTTGCAGGATATTGGCATATGCAACAGGAAAGACAGGAAAATATTCCATCACTGATTATCGAGACCAGAGTATTTTTACAGTGCGATGGGACACACTGGAGACGTCAGAATCTGGACATTACTGGTGCTCTGTGGAGATTGGTGACTATAACACCGTAGACGCCGGTTATTATTTGTATCTGACGGTACAATCAGGTAAAAAACGTCTTTCCAAATTAGCCTACCTCTTGTTTCTGAGAAACATGACAATGCATTTTATTAAAATCGATTATTATATAAATATGAGATAATGAAGCTATAAGTAACGTTATAAAAAATGTAAAAGGTTAGAGTTGTTGTTGGGTTAGTGTGATAGATATAGCTTATGTCTGTATGCACAAGTAAAAAGAACTGAAAAAGGAGAACATGTTAACTGAAGGCAGTGACTAATGAAGAACCCATGTGACACCAACTATTTTTAATTGTTGATATTTCATGATCATTCTTCATTAACTATCTAATTAACGCTAATTGTTCTGATTCTGATTCTGATTCCTCTTAACGATTCTGGTTCCTTGGAGTTTAGTAAGTGAATCAGAATCAGAAACCGCTGGAATGGTGTTTTGATCCACTAAAGTAAGAACTGGCTTATAAGAATCACTGGTAACACTTTACAATAAGGGTGCACTAATAAGCATTAATTCATGCTTAACTAATGCACAGATACTGAATTAATGTAGGCCTAATGATTGTCTAAGCTATTCATTAATGATTGCCTCATTAGCAACTAATGAAGAGTCTGTCTGGTTAATATATTAGTTAATATTAATTGTTATTAATTACATATGTAATTGTGGATTAATCCCATAATCACTTATTTTATTAACGAATAGTGTTCATTAATTTGTTAATTACCACAATGAGCCTAATATGCATTAATACATTATTAATTACAGCATTAGTAGTGTGTCAATTACTACAATTACTAGATGATGAGTTAATAATGATGTGCCTCAACAAGTATATGTTTGCCAGGCACCACTTGGACAGTTTCAGAACCTCGTCCCTGTAGGCTGACTCGTCACCCTCCGAGATCAACCCCACCACCGTTGTGTCATCCGCAAACTTCAGTATGGTATTACTGTTGTGGATGGGTCTGCAATCGGCAGTGTAGAGGATGTAGAGCAGCGGACTCAACACACAACCTTGCGGGGAGCCCGTGCTCAATAAACGAGTGGAGGAGAGGTTGTGTCCAAATTTTACTGACTGTGGTCTGTTTGTGAGAAAATCCTTTATCCATGAACAAGTGAGTGGGTGGAGTCCCAGATCAGACAGTTTGCTGATCAGGATGTCGGGGATGATAGTGTTGAAGGCTGAGCTATAATCAATAAAGAGCATCCTGACATAGCTCTCTGTATGCTCCAAGTGGCTCAGCGCCGTGTGTAGAGTGATGGCAATGGCGTCCTCAGTTCCCCTATTTGCTTTGTAGGCGAATTGATGAGGGTCAAACGAGGGAGGGAGGCAATCTTTGATGTGACCCAAGACTAACCGTTCCAAGCATTTGGTGTTGATTGGTGTAAGTGCCACTGGGCGGTAGTCGTTGAGGCTGGTTATATTTGAATTTTTGGGTACAGGGATGATAGTAGACGACTTTAGGCAGGCTGGGATAGTAGCCTGTGCCAGGGAAAGGTTGAAGATGCTGGTGAACACCTTTGAGAGCTGGTCAGCACAGGCCTTGAGTACTTTCCCAAGTACTCCGTCTGGTCCTGCTGCTTTCCTGGGGTTCACCCTGCTGAGCACCTCTTTCACATCCTGTATCTGCACAGTCAGAGGTTGGAAACTGAAAGCTGGTTGGGGCTGAGGTGGTATGACTGCAGACTGTTGGAGTGGGGTCTCAAAGCGTGCAAAAAAGGTATTCAGTTCTTCCACCAGTGCGATGCTTGAGTCCACAGCTGTGTTAGTCTGTCACCTGAAGTTGGTGATCTGCTGGATACCCACCTGGAAGTTGAAATATAAGGCTTTGGCTCATTGTGGTAATTAACAAATTAATGAACACTATTAGTTAATAAAATAAGGTATTATGGAATTAATACACACTTACATATTTAATTAATAACAATTCATATATGAACTAATATATTAACCAGACAGACTCCTCATTAGTTGCTGATGAGGCAATAATTAATGAATAGCTTAGATAATCATTAGGCCTACATTAATTCAGTATTATCTGTGCATTAGTTAAGCATGAGTTAATGCTTATTAGTGCACCCTTATTGTAAAGTGTTACCAACTTCTTTCCAAATTACCTTTTTTTTCTGAGAAACATGACAATGCATTTTATTAAAATAGATTATTATATAAATATGAAATAATTAAGCTATAAGTAACGTTATAAATAATGTAAAAGGTTAGAGTTGTTGTTGGGTTAGTGTGATAGATATAGCTTATGTCTGTATGCACAAGTAAAAAGAACTGAAAAAGGAGAACATGTTAACTGAAGGCGGTGACTAATGAAGAACCCATGTGACACCAACTATTTTTAAAGGGGTCATGACATGAGAAACCAAATTTGCCTTGATCTTTTGGTATATATGAGGTCTTTGTACCATTAAAACGTCCTGCAAGTTTCATAGCTTAAGACGTCCTCCCGATTATAAACGAATCATTTATTTAATCAAGCTCTAAATACATGACGTCACGTTACGAAGTGACGTACCAGCGTTTGCATATGACCGCCTCCAGCACAAGACAACTACGCTTTAAGCGCAAGACAACTACGCTCATTTTGTATCGCCGCGCGCCTCACAAGTCGACGGACAGCTAGTGGGTCTGTGACTGTGTAGAGTAAAATTACGATGCCACGCAGATGTGCTGGCTGTGGACAAACAACATCTTTGAATATGCTGCCGAAAGATCCAGTCGTCAGGGAAAAATGGATGCACTTTATTTTTTGCGGACGTCCCAGTCACGCCAGTGTTAATTTAAGAGTTTGTTCTATACATTTGAAGGATGACTGTTTTGAGAACAAATCCCAATATGATGCTGGCTTTGCCAGAAAACTGTTGCTCAAAGATAAGTCCGTGCCGACTATTCTGGGCTCAACAACGACGACGCAAACTGTAAGTAATGTATTTAAAACTTTAAACTACTTTTTAAATACGCTGAATCCGCACAGGTTCTGGCTGGGGGTGTTAATAATTGATGCATAAGCACTGACGTTAGCCAATCATAACAGTGGGCGTTAACACTGAACTCTTAAAGGGGAAACACCCCCAAAACAGACTGTTTGAATCAGAGGATGAGAAACAGGGTGGGAAAAAGTCATAAATCACTACATTTTAAAAGTTTTTTGTAAAAAAAACTATAGTAATACTATAATTGCACCTAAGGGAACATAATAATAAAATAAAACATGTCATGATCCCTTTAATTGTTGATATTTCATGATCATTCTTCATTAACTGTCTTATTAACGCTAATTGTTCTGATTCTGATTCCTCTTAACGATTCCGGTTCCTTGGAGTTTAGTAAGTGAATCAGAATCAGAAACCGCTGGAATGGTGTTTTGATCCACTAAAGTAAGAACTGGCTTATAAGAATCATTCTTTTGGGAATCGGAAAAGTCTCGCAACGCCGAATGGTTTAGATTCATGAAAAATAACAGATTTCTAGCAGTCATTTGTTCAGGAGACGAGCTATTCTTGTGCTTTATGTTTTTGACGCACAAAAGAACAAACTCATAAGAGTCATATTGGTTCGAGAATCGGATACGGTGCGTTTACCAAAAACATTGTTAGCCAGCTATGGTTGCAAGTTCTATGGTCGCAAGATGCAGCAAAAAGAATCATTTGGGAATCGGACAACTTTGGTTCTGCTGTTTTTTGGCTTGTTCGACTTGAAGCGGCGCTGCACAGACGTGTATGACATCAAAGTACCGCGAGAGCGATTCAAAAGCATACAGTGTCGTCTGCTCCTAATAGCTCTCGCTGCAGCCTACATTCATGTCATACACCGATCGGTCTATAGAGGGTTTTCACCAACGTCACGTTCTGGGCGGTAACCCGGATGCGCGGCCATTATGGAGGCACTCGGATGTAAACAACAGCATGGATTGCACTATGTATGTACTACTGAACACATAGTTACACACTAATAAACCACAGAAAAAACACCCGGAAGCTGCGAAATCATAGAGAAGGACTTAGTAAGCAGGAAAGAGCGCGAAATTTTAACAAACTAAAGTTAATGTGTGGTAAAGATCCGAACGAGCTAGCTTCTCTAGCCCTTACTGCAATTCTTCCTTCTATTTCTTATCCCGACATTACGTTCAGATTGTCAGTCCAAAAAAGCACATGAAATCCGTTTCAAGCTACATCCATGTGGTTTGAAATCCTATTCAAATCACATATCAGGACATCATCTTCAGTCTGATTTCGCGTGGTATGTGACTCTCACGCCACATAAAATGTAAACGTCAGACGTTGTTGTATTGAAAATATGCTGAAAGTCGCTGCCAAAACAATGCTGTGTTGTTGCAAAGTGCCGGACGAGCAGAAAATTCTAATTTTTAAAACCTATTTTGAAACCGGCGCAGACAAGAGCGCAGAAAAAAAGCTGTACATAACAGCCTCCTACAGTTCTGCCGCAGGCTCAAGACGCAGTAACGTTAGTCCAGCGCAGCGGATACACATTTCCATGTTTTAAAATTTAAATAAGACAACATCTCTATTGCAAATGCAAACCCCTCCATCAACGCAACGTCATTGCCATATTGCCAAAGAGCAGCATGGACACACACATCGGATCTGAACAGTGTGGACATCATTTTAGATCATATTCCAATCGGATACAAAGATAATCAGATTTGGACTGACAGTGTGAATGTAGCCATAGTTAACTACGTCAATATTTTAGCCATAGTCAACGCTATTTACACATGTGGCTGATGCTGTACCTCTCCAACCACAAACGCCTTCTTTCATCAGTTTGTTGCACTCTTCTCTTTAACTTTTGACAGTCTATAGAACTGTAAATGTTTTTCCCCCGATGTGACCGATTAGTACAGACCAAAACTCAACCATTTTTCAGCAGCAATAATCAGCCAAATTTGCGAGTTCGTTCAGTTCAGTGGCAGTGTTTACGTTCAGGGCCTCCAAAATGGCCGACTTCCGGATTAATGACGTGTAGTGAAAACCCTCTATGCAGCGCCACTTCTAGATGAACAAGCCTTTTAACTTACTAAAGAGAACCGACTCGTAAGAGTCATTCGTTCGGGAGTTGGACTGGTCTGTAACCTAATTTTTAATGCACTGAAAAGAACAGTCTCATAAGAGTCGTTCGTTCTGGATTGCGCTGAATGTAGACTAAAAAAGCAGTTAAGAGGTATCAGTGATATCGCTTCAGTGCAGTGCATGTATCAGTGCATTTACATTTCTGGATTAATCCTTAATTTATAAAATTTGGTATATTAAATTATGTTATTTCGAATTCAGCCGCTGTCAGAGTATTTGTTCCCTGCACATCATCGTTATTTGGTTCCGTAATTGTTTAAAAATAGAACTGGTATTGAATAAAGTGTTCACAACTGTAGTAGTAAACACTTCACAATATCAAGAGAATTTAGATATTTACATTTTATAGACAATAAGACAATTGATGGACAAATCCTATCGTCTTTTTGACTGTTTTCAGCTCCTGATGTGTCTGTGAAGAGCAGCAGTGTATCTGGACATGAAGGTGATAATGTCCGTGTCCAGTGTTTCTACAGTTCTGGATACAAGAATAAACCCAAACACTGGTGCAGATATAAAGATAAGGGCTGTTACACTAAGAAGAGGACTGACACATCCCAGAGTTCATCAGTCCAGATCAGTGATGATGGGAGAAGCTTCACTGTGTTGATGACTGGACTGAGACGCAGTGATTCTGGATGGTACTTGTGCTCAGTAGGAGATCTGCAGGCTCCTGTTCAACTCACTGTCAATGAACCCAAACCTGGTAAGATCACAAACAAGTTCAGCTATACAAATGGTTCAGATATACAAATATCTTAATGTTTTTCTCCTTTCAAGCACATATTCCAACAACTACACCATCTGACCCCGAGACAGACAAGTAGGTGTACTTTTTGACCATTTAAAAGAATCAAATGCATCTAAATACTTTCGCAGCCCGAAAACCTGTTGATCATGTTCCCAAAAATGGTCTAAATTATTTGTTCACAATTTGGAAAGATTGGGTCTTTTTTGAGGAAAGAAGTGCAGAAGATCCTACATTGTTTTTGTTTTCCACAGAAGAAAGAAAGTCACACAGGTTTGGAATGATGAGAGTCGATTGTTCTTTGATTTTTGAGTGAACATGTTTGTCTTTCTCTTTTTACATTGTTTTGCAGGTACACAACTCAGACATCTGCAAACAGAAGTCCTACAAGTGTGAATGAAATAATAAGCAGTAAGGAGCCGCTGAACTGGGTTAATCAGATCAAATATTTTTTTATTTAATTTAATTAAATTTTTAACTAATTATGATATGACGTGTAAAATAATTTATCCATCAGAAAGAAACTATGTCGAATTCTCCCGAGACAATTGTTGTTTAGATGCACCGCATAAAATGGAAGCCAATTTCAGCCACATACGAAAAAATCATGCTTTAGTAATTCATAATTATGACATAAAAATAGAATTTATGACATAAAAAGTAATAATTATGATAGTCTAAATTATTAGATAAAAAGTCATAATTGTGACACAAAAAGCTGAAATTATACATAAAAAGTCAGAATTATGACAAAAGTCTAAATTATGAGATAGAAGTAATAATTATGACAGAAAAAAGCTGAGACAGTCAGAATTATAAAATAAAAATTATGACATTAAAAAGTATGAATAACGTATAAAATCAAATAAAAATCGTATAAAAAATCATGACATAAGTCTAAATTATTAGGAAAAAGTCATAAAGTCAACTTTTTATGTCATAATTATGATTTACCAAAGCATTACTTTTTCCCTTATGTGGTGGAAACAAACAGCTTCTTTCATTAATGATAACACTCTGATAACACTAAAAACTTGTTTCTGTTTTTAGCAGCAGTTATGATTACTGATAGACCTGAGACACACATGTAAGTGAGAACATTGTTATTCAGTCATACATAGCAACTGATACCAAACTATTGCATGTCACCATAGTAATGTTATGTTATTTTTAATTGCAGAGATGAAGCCCATCCATCTCCAACATCAGACTCAGAGACTAATAATACAGAAATACAGCGCAAGGATGAGCAAAACAGGCATGTAATCAATGAATTAATTTGTTAAGTTAGAAACAAAGCTTTAACAGAGGAACTTTCTGCACAATAAAAGTGAGAATGGTTCTGTATGATAAACACAAATATGTCTCTCCATCACCACAGGCATGATGTGACTCTCATGAGTCTTGTAGCGACGCTTGTGCTGTTCCTGCTCGTTTCTCTGGTTGTAATAGTAACCTGGAGGCGGAGGAAGAAGCCGGGTGAGTTTTCTCTTTATACTTCTGGAGGACTGACAGGATTATTTACAGCTACTTAACAAATAAATCAATAAATGGACATAATATACTGTATATATAGATTTTAGTTACAGTTACATACAGTATGTGAGAAGAAATAGACAAAAACTGGGTAAAATGTACAGTTTTGTATCATGATAGGCTACACATACATTTGACAACAAAATGATACGACTGACCATATTATGTACCTAGTATTTTGTACCTTTTGTATATGTCATCCATAAACACTGTCAACTTTAATTGCATAATCTTAAAAATAAAGGTTTAAAAAAATGGTTTTCACAACAATACCATAGAAGAACATTTTTGGTTCCCCAAAGAACCTTTAAGTGAACCGTTCTTAAAATAACCATTTTGTTCTTAGTGTGAAGAGCACTTTTAAAAACGAAAGAACTTTTTTCCACTATAAAGAACATTTTGTGCAATGGAAAGATTGGAACATATTATGATATTTAATCTTCATATCTCACTCTGACAGAGAGGGGTCACATTAGAGAAGAAGAACATTGTAACACCACCAGTAATACAGTAAGTATTTTACATACTGATGGAATTCAGAAATCTTCAGAAAAGAATCTAAATCTGTGTTTGTGTTTGATGCAGACGGCCTCTGGAAACCAGATGACATCCATGAGTCCAGCAGCCGCTACTGTACGTCATCAGTTCTCTCTGTACACGTTTCCTGAGATGATGACTGAAAATGAATGATCATCAATTGTGTTTCTTCACAGTCTTCTTCCTCGGTGGACGACTGTCTGGTGATTTACAGTTCTGTAAACTTTCATAAGGCAGTAAGTGTCGTCTTTGAATGCTCTGAATGACTGCTCCCCCAGCTCCCCTTCTTCCCAGGTCTCTGTAAATGATCACTATTTTTGCATTTCGGTCATGTGACATTTGTAGCACAGAAATGACACACTAAAGGTTGTGATACAGAACTCTTAAAGCTGATCATGTTTATTCACAGGCTTTATCTTCAGTGGATCCAGAGGGCGACGTGATCTACAGCTCTGTGAAAAAACCTTGAAAGGCTGTGAGTTCATCCCATATCCACACACACCCTTCTCCTTCTTAATGATGTTATGAGCATATGTAGAAGTGTAGTAAAAACACTTAAAAAAAAAGTGACTTTACTTTACTGTAAAGAAAATGTTCTGTACTTAACTTATTTTATGCAAAATTATATATTTTACAAAAAAAATTGCTATAAAAACAAAGCCACGTGTCTAACCAAGTTGTGGTCCAACTTTAAGTTGATGTTTAAAATTGAGGTTCTTGAGATTTGGTTTAGGGTCGATAGGCCTACTAAAAATAGCCACGCACCAAGTGTCACTGTTTGTTGTAAACACGTGTAAGATGAAGGATCAAAAGTCTATATTATAATTCTCAGGCAACAGGAACACATGATAAACTTCCACTAAATATTGATGTGACACCCACATTTAGAAAAAACTGTGTTGCATTATTTTCCTGTTATCTCCGTAAAGCTGTTTTGAAACAATCTGTATTGTAAAGCGCTATAATGAAGGTGACTTGACTTGCCTTTAGTATGCATTCTCCTGTCACAAATTAATAAATATTTTCCCCAATATCACTTTTATCCCAAAAAAAGTCGGCAAATATGGTACCTTCAGTCTCAGACCTTTCCAACGATATGTTGTTGTTGTTGTTGTTGTTGTTGTTTATTAGAAAACGTTTTGATTGTAAAATAGTGCAGTCAATTTTGTGCAATGAAAAATGAAAGTGACAGCATCCACTAGGGGGAAGAGCTCACTACCAAAAGGATTTAAACTACCATTTTCATCGTAAGGCAATGTCTGATTTGAACAAGATGAATACTGAGGTCACTCAACGGCTGCAACTGAAAAAAACACATGCAAATAGAAAAAACACTAGCAAATTGTGATGTCGAACTGATGTTTTTTTCTATTTGCTGGTGTTTTCTTCAGTTGCAGCACGCTGAGCTCTCTCAGCCACCGCAGTTTAAGCTTTCGAATGATACCTAATTTAAGATGAATGTGTGTGTGTGTGTGTGTATATAGTTTGCTTTTATAGTTGAAACAAAATAAATATTAATTCCAGTCTTGCATGTCATGTGTCTGCATCTTACATCACAGGTACATCCCAGAACGTATTCTTGACCAAATGAAGGACAAAAGCGACACATCAATCTTTAGAAAGAGATCCAAGTCCAAATTAGGCTTAGATAAATTGTAGGCTTACAGAAATGCAAATTTTGTTAGCAGTAATTAAATTAGTTAATTAAAAAAAACTGTTATTTTACTTTTACTCATATAGCGTAATATAGATGAACATCACCATCTGATGGTGAATTTTATCTACAGTTTTACCATGTACCTCTTCATCTGCTCAAATTTATATCAACAATTTTTAAAACCAAGTAATGTATCATTCGTGATGCCTTGACCTGTTCAACAATCATCTCATATGTGTGATGTTCTCATTGTAACTTTTTAACATCTCAGTGATGTTTTCGTTTTTTTCTTTTAGTTCTGATGTGAAACTTTTATTCTGATGGGATAGTTCCCCTAAACATGAAAAATTCTGTCATTCATTTCTCACTCTCATGTCGTTCCAAACCCGTTAGACTTTCGTTCATCTTCGGGAACACAAATTAAGCTTTTTTTAATGAAATCTGAGAACTTTCTGACCCTCCATTGACAGCAACTGTCACTTTCAAGCCCCAGAAAGGTAGTAAAGACATTAAAAGTAATCCATGTGGTTTAATCTCAGTTTTATTGAAGTGGTAGTTGCGTTGGGTGTCGATGAAGGAACAGAAAGCTCTCAGATTCACCTCAGAACTAACTCTTTAATATCTGCCTTTAGATGCTGTAGATACCATGCAGCGCCGGTTCTGTCATTTTCTTCAATTATGCTTACATTAAATAGGTTAAAGGTCTTGTGTGTATCATATGATGTATTTATATAGTTACTGACCACGGACCAGCATGGTTTAGCAGTTTAATGATGATTTTTATTGGGGATATACCTGTAAATCAGGCATTATTTGAGTGTTTGTTCTACTGTGCTGTATATGTGCAAAATGTAGTCTGTAGAGTCTCTGTCTCCCTCATGTAAGAACTGATTTTCCTGTTAAAACAAAACTCACCCTGCAATATAAAACGCACCCTGGACAGAAGATCGCAAAGACAGAGCATAGGACATTGTCCTGTCCAAACACTTTTCCCTTATCTCTGCATCCCCCTCTCCCCCTGAGTCAAGTCACCAAAAGTTCACTAAGAATGCCTATATATCACATATGATGTATCTTGTAAATCTATTGTTTTTCCTTTTCATGTTTGGTATCATTTTAGATGTCTCAGTGCGATTGGTAAAATGGTCTTAATTTCATTGCAGTCATTGGTAATATTAGAAAGATTAAGAACTTAGGAGAATCCTGTGTTCCTCTTTGGGTGATGTCTCTTCAAGATATCTCCCCCGAGACCAGGTGCTACCCCCTGGGGTACAGGAACTGACCCAAAACAAACTCTGAAAATATTGGCACAACCCTTTTGTTCTGGTCTGGGTATTTAAGGCTAGGTAACAGAGCTGTCTTTGGGATCCTGTAACCAGGAAAACCCCCATACAGTGCTGTGTCAGTGTTCTCCCGTTGGAAAACACTCACACACCGCTGTGTGTCTCTGTCAGGAATGCATTGCTTACTTTTAGAGTTATCTTTGAGAAATGTATGTCATGCATCTATTATTTCTGAATTGGCTTTTAATTACTTGTGTAATTGGCATGATACTTTTATACCTGACAAATAAATGTTACATCTTGATTTATTCTGAAGTTTTCTGAAATCATTATTTTAGTAGATTATAGGAGGCTGGTGCTACCGCAAATCTTGCAGGATAGGTCAAACTAAAGGCGCATGTATGAATGGAGCAGTAGGCACGTCATCTTGAAGACCTTTTGATTTCTGTCTATTACTGATTTAGCAAGTTGTATGGAAATGGCTAAAATCAACTACACTCTTTTGTATGAGTGAGCAGTAGGCAACCGACTTAAGGGGTATTAGCTAACCCTACATCCTCTGACTAACTTCAGAACTGACAAGTTTTGTGTCCGTGAGAAACACGACGTGGCCAACGTGATCTCTGTGCGGCATTGGGTCCATAATGAATAAATAAATGAAAGATAAGAAACTCTGAATAACCAAATATCTAAATTAATTCATAATCAATATTTATGACTATTTTCTAATAAGAAACACAATCTAAATTTGATTATCACTTGAAACTGGAGTCAGATTAAGCGTAGAGCTAAAGTAATATTCAAACTAAATTCTAATAAATTAAGTGAACTTCACTGGAGCGCTGGAAAGATATACACGCATTATCCCTTCGCCCACCCCGTTGGATTCCGTCGTTGGGCCAATGGGTGGTCCTTACACTCATCTGGTTCTGTTTGGGATCTGCAGCCCTGTAACGGGCTAATGGTGTGTGTTGAGATGATCAGGTGTTTCAGGATAATGATGAGAAGCCTTAAAACCCCTCAGATTGTGATGTTCCTGGAGGAGAAAGAGGGGTGAAGATATTTGCTGTGTTTAGTCAACTTGTGCTTTCTGTGGCTGTTGAAGAAATGACTGTGGTGGTTTTATTGAAAGAGTGGGATGATGTAATAAAAAATAAAAAAAAGCAAGGTTGGAAAAACAGTGAGGGATAAAAAATGAGGCCTTTGCTCTTTTGGGCTTTAGTTTGGGTTTTACTTTATATAGTCAGTGAAGGAGGGCTATTTAGAGTTACTTGTTTGGATCTTTTTAATCCAGGAAACAAACTTCCAGTTTGTCTTTCAACATAAAAAGGTTGTACCCTTTAATAATCTGTTTAATGCACTAACAAATGCTTGGCCTCTGTATGAAACTGACCAGTTAAATAAACCGTGTTTGATCAGTCTTTTATACAAATGAGTCTTATTTGCATTCATCATTATTTACTTTGCTTGTTGAATTATTTTGGATTTGAACTTTGGACATGTTTTTATGGTCTTGACTTTATCAGTGAACATTTGTAATTATTTTTTGAAAATCATTAAAATAAATTCCTGCAATTATTACCCAAGATAAAAGGTACATAATCATTGTACAATGACCAATGTAATGGGGCATGTTGTCACAGTGGAACCTGCCATTTCAAAGCAAAATTTAAATGGTAAAAAGAATATGAAACGTCAAAGAACGTAAAAAAATGTAATTATTTTGGCCAGCCAATGTTATGAATGTATCCATTTATTTGACATACAAATTTAACACGTGATCACTTTCCCGGTCACAACCACCAGCCGTGATCTCCACCAGAGGGCAGTCCATCATTCTGCTTTATCTCAACATGAACTACATTTCACATAATAACCATTGTCTGGATAATCATGTTCTGATTACTTCTAATTGTGTGTTATTATTTGGTTTACTTTTGTCTGTTTAAGCCCTGTGTATTCACTCTTACTTTTGTGAAGTCTTGTATGTTGTTGCACTTCTGAGCATCATCCTGTTTTTTTTTATTCTCTCCATTGTTTGTCCTGTTGTTGGATTCATTGCCCGTGTGTTTGACCTTTTGCCTGTAATATGGATTGTGATTCTGGATTGTCCCAATAAAGCTGCGTTTGGATCTTCACCCCAAGTCTCTGAGAGGTTTGTAACACCCTGAAATTGACAATATATGAAAATGAACTCTGCTTTTTACATTACATATCTGACTCTTGCCTGAATGTGTGTCAGTGTTGTTTTGTTGGGCTTGTTACACAAACAAGAATGGAACTGTAATTTTAGTTTGGAGGATGAAACAAGATGTTTGTGTATATATTCTGTTCTGCCTGGTTCTTATGATGCATGAAGCACCATGCACAATATATTTATAAAATATCTCTTATTATGAATTAAGGGTCAATAATCTATAAGGCCTTCAGTTTCAGTGTTTTGTACATTATATTTGTGCATATTTAGGTTGTCTTCCTGGTGTATTGCCTTGGCATGATGGCTTTTCTACAATGTTTATGACATTAAAAATAAAACATATGTAATGTAATATTACATTAAAATATGTTTAAGACTAAACTTAACTTTTGCCTCATGTCTCACTTTACCCCACAGCATTTGTCTCACTTTACCCCACCGCCACATTTGAGAAAAAAAAAACGCTCTCTCTTAGCAATTCAGGCTAATCTTCAGCTAGCATCATCACATGGTTTTATATGTTGGTAGTTCATCAACATGTATGATATACGTTTTTCTACCTGAATCAATTTGCTTTGGCACAACAGTTGATTAAGCTGACAGCAAGAAAATTTACTTTTACGTGCAAAAATAAATATTTTTGTGAAAAAAACATGCTTATCACAGCACCATGAGATCCACTCCTTCATGGCCAAAGGTGGGGCTTGAAAACGTGGGAGGGGAAAACTTCATAAGTGGGAGGGGCTTGAAAACGTGATGGTCATATAACCACAAATGTGTTCCGTTGCCTAGATACAAGGGGTGTCTCACATTACCCGATGTCTCACTTTACCACACTCTGTCCTATTCTACTGATAATATAGGAATGTGGTTGGGAACCCCTGTGCTAATGTAATATAGGCCTATACACACACACACACACTAGAGTGTGGATCGGGACGAATTTTTCTGTCCGAGCCCAGCCCGCGTGAGCGCATCAGAGCGCGCAGATGGAGCAACAAGCGCACATTAACACAGGCGCGCACAAGATGCCCAATCATAGCCAATTGAAAATAAATGAACATAGGCCTACCAAAAATGGCCCAAACTAACAGAACAAAATAAAAAAATATAAAAAAATCAAAGTAACATTAACGTAAGCCTAACATAAATGCGGCTTATTGAAATGAAAATCACTCTTTCCATTTTCCTCGAAAACTATAGGCAACTAAACTGCAACATGGGATCTATTTACATAATCAACATTTACATATCAAAGTTTAGTCTAATCCATGTTCTTATGCAGAAAAAGGATTGCATCAACGGTAGATGGCTTCAAGGCTGTCCTCCTCTGCTCGATGGTCCTGATAGCAGCGCTGAAGTTGCGCTCACTGCTATACTGCTGCCGGCTGGAATGGCAAGAATGCCGCAGGCAAGGACACTAAGCTTCGGGTAGTTGAGTTGCTGATCTCTCCCCTAGCCCAAAACATCTCTGTCGTCCTGCATGGCATGATTTTGAGTTGAGCTTTCTTGGGCGCAGGTCCTTCAGTGGTGGCCTCCTCGGTGCGGCGGAGGTCGCTGAGCTGTCTCCGAACCTCCAGGTGAAGGTTCTCTCTCTCTGAAGAGGACAACATTCGGAGCTGGCTATATTTAGCCCAAAGGAAAGTTGCAATTTTTTGGAATTCTTGGATCTCCACTTTACGCAAAATCCAAATGAGATGCCGCTCGCGGATGATGGCCTGATAGTCTGATGATGTCAGTCGTCTTTCTGTTGCAGTGACGCTTCAGTCGTTCAAACCACAGAAACACCACGTTTATGGTTGGGTACTGGCCCCCTTCAAGTTCACGCTGGGCATCATAAAATGGTTGCAAGAACTCAACAAGAAAGTCAAGGATATCTGGAGATATGGCATCGATCCGCCAGCTCTCTGCACGGTCATGTAGTTTTTCGCGTAGTTCTTGATAAACCGAGTGGAGAGAATTTAAGGTCAGATATACCGTTGTAAGGCTGGTGCCAGTTCGTCTGAGCGCCCCCTAGATGAAACAAAAGGCTCTCTTGGGAATTAACACTTGAACTGAATCTTGCATATGCAACAGAACACAACTCACACCCCACACACACACACACCATGTCTCCCTTCAACCCCCTCCTCCTCACCTGAAATACACTAAAAACCTATGCAATGCTATGTGTGTATGAAAAAAGTAACGATATGTGTTTGGTCTCATTTAAAGTGTCTCAGTGCGCCTGGTAAAATGGTCTCACTCTCCCAATCATAATGAAAAGCTAAAAGAAGTTCTAAGATATGAAAAATGTGATGTACTCTCTGAAGGTGTGTGTCCCCCTGATCTTCCATTCAAACTACCTCCTGTATGTAAATAAGTATTCTCTGCCACAGGTACCAAGAAGCCATTTGGTTGCTAATTTTGATCTCACATTGGCGAACCCCTCAATAGGGGTCTGAAATCTAATTATAATGACAGACACCACCATTTGGTGGATTTCTGGGTTTATAAGGAAAAGGAGCAAAAGGTTCTGGGAGTCTGTAGGTTGACTGCCCACACGCGATGTGTGTAATTTTGTTGACAGGTAATAATCTCTACAAATTCTGTGATTTCTGATATGATATGCTTAAACTGATGATTTTATCTTTTGAATTGGACTTTGAACTATTATTTCATTACCTGGTCAATAAATCGTAAACGTTTGATTTTATTCTTAACGACTCTGAGACTTGTTTTTTCCCAAGTAAGATTAATGGATCCTTATGTTACCACAAGGCTGCTTCAGGGACTAGCGACGGCTAAGTAACTGATATCAGGAAAGTTTGCAGGCTGCTTGAGTGAGAGGATGAGTTTGTCCGTCTAGGACCAACACGGTTGATTAATCTAGCTTGGACGCTTCCGACGACTTCTGTTCTAATTTAATGTTACCTTAAGTAAGTGCACGCGAACCATCGCGGGCTTGGCCAATCCAAAGCCATTAAAGAGAAGTAAAATTAATCTGCTGGCGTCTGCTGGCCAAACGAATGAAGGCCAAAACCTACTAAGGTCAAAACGGTTAAATTAAGTCCCTGAAGGACATTCATGAGGGCTACTGAATATATCTTTGATTGTTACGTGTAGGGATTACGCCAAAATCCTAGATATTTAGCCATTGCCACTGCTCCTGATCGTCAGGACTGAACGCTTGTGCCGGAGACCTGGTTAAGGATCTCAAAGCGACATAGTGTCCTGATCCTAACGGGTAAAATATAAACAAGAGTCTAAGAATAATCAACATTCGTTCATATTTTAATGATGTCCAGATATCATTAAAACCCTTTCATTTATGGAGTCAGATGAAATAACGAGAAAATACATATGAGAATTGTGTTCCATTTAATCTTGTTTTGTTGGGTAAAAGGAAGACAGTAACGCGCAAAGACCTTCCCCGTCGTTCGACTGCCCTCATTGGTTCGAACCTGCCGGGACTTTACACCGTGCTAAACCTTGTGTCTGCCATTTGGATGACGGTTTTTGACAGCAAAGCTGAAATGCCTGTCTTTTTGACATATTTGACCAGTGTCTTGGTAGCTTGTAGAGTCTCTGCAACAGTCGGAGCATCTTGGGCCAGTTGTGTGGGGTCCAGGGCGTGTCGCATCACCGTATTATAAAGGTGATCTTGGCAGTCAAGTCTTCGATATGGTCTGAGGGCACTGATGATGTTTGAGCCTTGGTCTGTCACCCACACCACTTTATTCAGCAGACTCATATCCAGGCCATACTCCATTAGAGGTCTGATGATTTCTCTATTCTCCCCTGTCTTAGCCTCTTCCAGTGGGAATGCGACGGTTGTCAATACGGTGCTTATCATTTTAAATGTTCCTGTCACGAAATGGCAAGTGATGGTCAAGTAGCTTAATTTGTGGTAGTCCTCCGTCCAGATATCCGTTGTCATTCCGATCGAATTCACCTCAGTCAGAATGTCATTTAGCGGCTCGACCAGCTTTCTGCGTTTCTCTGTTGCCAGCTCACGACACCGTTTTGACACAGTGGTGGGATCAGGCAGTACGTCCTGCGCTGCCACAGAACCATATGTAGCACCGACGTTAATAAGCTGCTGGGCCAACTCAATGAAACGCCCTCCTTCAATGGAACGAAATGGCCTTATGTCTTTACAGCAGAACTCAACGCATTTTTCAGTCACTTTTTGTTTGGCCTGCTGAGGGATTTTTCTTGAGTTACTAGTAAAGGCAGTGATGCTCGGCTGCAGTAGCCCAGGTAGACTTACAAACTCTATTCCCGGTCCTTTTGTGGTCATATTTCATGAGAACTCCTCAAGCCCTACATTTAACATAACCAACAGGTTCATCACTATCGTTGACAACTATGTAGAAATACCTCCACACTGTAGACTTTCCTTCATTTTCGGTGGTTTTAAAATCTCCTGAGGCCAACTTCTTTTTAACGTCTTCCATCGTTGCGCTCGCTGCCACATGTAGCTTAATATGCATTATGCACGTGTTTTGTTGTCACAGCTACATAAACAAATGTCTGCGCACAGGAAGACAGATGTTAGGGTAATATTTAAAATTTATTTTAATCACAACGAACAACAAACGAACCTTTGCATCAGAGGCCTATTGGATTGCTATACCTACATAATAAAATTAAAAATGTTCAATTGCCTGATATTGCGCTGATGTCCGAGCCCGACCCGAACATCATTTCTAAATATCTGTCCGAACCCGGCCCGTCGGGTATCCATGCTCTAACACTAACACACACACACAACACACACACACACACACACACACACACACACACACACACACACACACACACACACACACACACACACACACACACACACACACACACACACAAATTATGTTAAAAAGCCTGTGTTGAATAAAAAGCTTTCAAAATCTATTTTTTGCATAATCCTTATAATGTTGCATATCACCCGGGATGTGTTTCAACTAACCCGACTATGGAGTGTATCCTCGTTTGAAACTAAGCCACACATTTTCTGTTTGTGCTGCAAAAATAATAGCCATGTCATTCAATAGCTGACACTTGTAACTAGTTCCTGAATCACATTTTGTATGCACTGCCTTATAAAAACTAAAAAATGTTATAACCATCCCCGGTCTCTCGGCTGGTGCATATAGTATGTTGCTATTTATTCAGGATATACACTTCTTCTTACTTTTATAATGGCAGTCAACCGAGACAGCTGTTTTTTGTCTGCCTATAGAATAGAATGAGGCATTTATATAGCGCTTTCATATGTACTACTGTAGCCTACACCCAAAGCACTTTACAATCATATCAGGGGATCGAGAGACCCCCACCCATCTACCACCACCAATGATATCCTAGCCTATATCACACTGTGGTCTGTTGCTGATGTCCATGTGATGAACAGTGTCAGTTGAGCAGAGTCTCTGCATGAATGTTTAGGTGTTGCTTCTTTACTTGTGTGTTTTTGTAGCTGGTTTCTGACTAACAGTCACAGTGCAGATTCACACATTATTATTTTTTCCGCAGAGGTTCAGCATGCCACAGCACATTTTTTAAATATTCTTGAATAAACTTTTAATATACATAATTGGGAATTATTTTAAGGAAATATGAGAGACTGGGGATGGTTGCAATATATATTTTTGGTATGAATTTGTGTTTTGAAATATTTTGAGTTGTAATATTTGAAAACATGGACAGTTTAGATTTTGTACATGGATTTAAAAACTAAATTAAACAATTAAACTTGTGTTAATCACTTTCACAGTTTTGTCAAAATGGTGGCTTGAACAATGTAACATTTTGTTCAGTAATTGTGGGTTTTATTTAGTATTAAATGTTAATAAATGTTTTTTTTTTTTATCAAATTGAAGATAATCTGCTTAATTCTGATTATACAACTGCTATCTTTTAACATGCTTTAACCTGTTCACAAATCATATTAGCCATAAGGAAAATGTTGATTGTTGCTGTGTTGTGGTTAGTTTGAGTTTGCTGCTGCTACTCTTATCACTTGCTGACGCTTATGTGGTTTCATGATATTTCTGCTTAGAAACGGAAACCAGAGGAAACAGAGTTCAAGAAGTGACCAGCTCCTCTCACGCACACACACTCCGCTATAGACATGATTTACCTTCTGATTCTCTCTGGGATTTTACTTTACATCTCAGGTAAAAACAAATATAATGATTATGTTTCAAAAGCATTGCTAAACCACTGTCTCGATTGTCTGTTGTTAAATTGTTAAAATGGTTTAACTTGAATTCTTTAAGTTTTAATTATACTATATACATCATGAGCAGTTTGTGAGTGTTTTATGTTTTCTCCCCTACATTTATTCTTGACTACAGGTGGTGCTGGAGTTAATGCACTGAAACTTAATATAGCAGTGCAATCTGGATCATCTGGCATTATTCCATGTGTGTATGATAAACAATATAAAGAAAACCGCAAATATTTGTGTTGGGGGACACTATGGAGCTCTTGCAGGATATTGGGATATGCAACAGGAAAGACAGGAAAATATTCCATCACTGATTATCCAGACCAGAGTATTTTTACAGTGCGATGGGACAAACTGAAGACGTCAGACTCTGGATATTACTGGTGCGCTGTGGATATTGGTGACTATAACACCGTAGACGCCGTTTATTATTTGTATCTGACGGTACAATCAGGTAAAAAACGTCTTTCCAAATTACCTCTTGTTTCTGAGTGTAGCCCTATGGAAAAAATAGTATTTCCATAAGCCAATATTTTATTTTGGTTATTTTCATTGTAATATATATTTAACTGTTCTACAAGTGTTAATATATTAAGTTTGTTTGAAAATGCATTTACCCGTGAGAGTGTCCAATCAGGAGCGGGGTGAGAGGTGATGAGGAAAAAAGGATGAACAGAAATGAGATGGAGAGACATGTGAAGTTTGTGCTGTGAGAGATACGAGTTAAAAGTTGGTAAAACACTGAGTTAAATGTTTTATGAAAAGTGACATTGTATACTGCGCGAAGAGTGAGTTACAGACACTTAAATAAGTTACAGTGTGATAGTGCATGTCGTGGATTTTGCGGTTATAGTTCGCGAATCGCACCACGAGGAGAAAGTGTGGACGGCTAGTTACCACGCGCGAGCAAAACAGACTTTGCCAGCGAGTAGCCTGCTCGGTTGCTGTGTTGAGTGCATCGCCTGAAAAGCCTAATCCTCGAGGAAAAGACTGTGAAGGTTCGGAGGGACTCTTTCGGGCTGTTGAGCATTGGAAGCATCGTGTTCCGGAGCGCTGAAGGACGACACGGTGACTCATCAGTTCGGACGCGTGAGTTTATTTTGTTTGTTGCGCCGAGGCGTGAAGCGACCATTGTGTTTTAGGTCTCAACGATCTCAAGCTACACAACAGGCCTGCCACGGGTATTCATTTGACTATCGGGGTATTCATTTTGTTTATTCATTTTGATGGCCATTTAGTCACTTGCCGGCATTAGATTTATAATTTAAATTGGTTTAATTTGGGGAATTGAATGTGATTGAAAATTGTGATTATTTGAATTTGTTTATTTTAATCTAATTGTATATTTGTACATATTTTATATTTTCTTTAAGTAAATAGTTCATAACTATTTCCTGTGAAGATTGTCTTTATATTTTGGGGTTTATATATTTATACGGGTGATTATATTGAAAGTAAATAATATAATTTAGCGTATAATAATTTGGTTTAGAGTGGATGTAATCAGTTGTGTTAAATTAACATAATAATTCCTTTCCAGTCATAGTAATATTATACTTATGGTAGTATAGTAATGTAAGTAGGAATAAAAGTGGACATATAGTGAGAAGTTAGTAATTTACATTGGTGCATTAATTAATTAATAACAGAAAGAGAGATCTTTTGCGAAGTAGGAATTCGGGGAGCGCACTTCAATAAAATAGCTAAGACACGCTAAAGGGGGCGCTACATAAAATGGGGGCTCGTCCGGGATAATTAATTAATGCAAGTAATTAATTAGTGAGTTTCGCTAATAGAGTTAGCAATTATAGAGAAGTTTGTTAGCGTTCAGAGAAATTAAACACTAATTACTGAGAAGCTATAAAAAAAAAAAAACGTATAGAAAATGGAAGCTAAGTGTAGTGCAGTGGAGTTAGTCCAAGAGCTCAAAGACTGGTGCAGAAGAGAAGAATTGGATGATGCCCATGCTCTCATGGTACTGATACCAGAAGATGTTACAAATGCCCAGGTCGAAGACGCTCTAGGAGCCATAAAAGCATTAGGGCGAGTACGAGTGAGGGGACGGACAATCAGTCTGAAGCTGGATAGCCACAGAGTGCTATGCGAGTCCAAAGAGATGGTGGATCCCACCAAAGTCCCTCCTGAGTTGTTGCCCGAAGGTAAAACGAAAAATTGGAGGATTGTCGTTGCTTCTGAAAGTCATGCTCCTCCCAGCCCGTTAAAGAGCTTGTTGGAGGAAACACAAGAGAGTGGCTCGGCTGAGTCTATTATTCGTGCAGTAGGTGATTTGCTTACCAAGATGGGGAAACCGTCAGGGGAAAACAGCAGTTACCGTCGACTGAGAGTGTTCTCAGGAACTGTGCCGACGCCAGTGGGAGAAGAGTCTCTTGAACATTGGTTGGAACATGCTCACCTAATGGTCGAGGAGAGCGAGTGTTCAAATAAGGAGAAACGACGACGCATCATGGAAAGTCTGAAAGGTCCTGCACTCGCTGTTGTAAAGGCTGTGCGGACTGCTGATCCAGAGGTTAGTCCTGCTCGGTGCTTAGAAGCCCTCGAGAGTGCTTTTGGTTCTGCTGAGACTGGCGAAGACCTGTATTTTGCCTTTAGATTGCTACAGCAGCAGCCAAAGGAGAAGATGTCTGACTTTCTAAGACGCATAGAACTGTCATTGACCAAAGTAGTTCGTCGGGGAGGTTTACCCACAAGTCGTACTGACCGTGCCCGAGTGGAGCAGCTGCTAAGAGGAGCTATCCACGCAGATATGATGCTTGTTCAGCTTAAACTCCGAGAGAGAAAGGAAAACCCTCCATCATTCTTGGAACTGCTGAGTGAGATAAGGAGTGAAGAAGAATATGAGTCATCAAGGATGAAGTTGAACACCTCTGTCCGAAGTGTCCACACAAATCCGACTACAGACAGTAGGCAGGATGATGTCGAGCGATTGAGAACAGAAATTCAAGAACTCAAGTCCATGTTCACTGCCATGAGTACTTTGCCTAGCCAGGTAGTAGCAGACCGCAAAAGACCTGAGGCTATGACAAAGATGCACACTTCAGAGATAAGTAACGAGACTGAAGTAGCGTTGTTGAGAAAACAGGTGAACGACCTACAAAAGCAACTGACAGACCAGAAACTTAAGAACTCTGAATCCCCTATTTCAGTAGCTCGAGTGGAGTCATCGAGACAAGCATCTAGTGATAGTAGGAGACAATCCTATAACGACTCAGATGGAAATTTCTGTTATCGCTGTGGTGAGAGCGGCCATTACTCTGTCAAATGCCAAAACGCAGAGAATCAGGCCAAAGTGATACAAAAGCTGATACACGCTCTAAAGAGAGCTAAACAGAGTGATCCATCGTTGGAAACGGCAGGAGGTCGTCACACAGAATGTTCAGCTAAGAAGAGTGAAGTTACCACCCTTGGAAAAGGTATTCCTCAAGGATTGATCGGCCCTTGTTCAATCATACCAGTGAAGATTAATGGCCAGTACTGTGAAGCACTTCTGGATAGTGGCTCTCAAATCACTATTATCTTCGAGACCTGGTACAAACACCACTTATCTGATATCCCAATTCAGCCAGTGTCAGGGTTGGCGATATGGGGGCTGAGTGACACAAGTTACCCTTACTTGGGATATGTAGTAGTGGAAATGGAGTTTCCAGAGAAGGTCACGGGCGCAAAGGAGACACTCTCCGTCCTTGCTCTGATTTGTCCAAGTTCCAAAAGCCCTGAAAAGACACCTGTGATTCTAGGCACCAATGCCAATCTGTTCCAGCGATTGTCTATGCTCTGCCGAGAGACCACAGGAGTAGACCTTGCACAGACCCTTGGTATAAGAACCAAGAACTTCCATGTTCGCACAGACACACCAATCACAGAGAGTGATGAGGGTGAAGTGGCATCTGTGAAATGGATGGGCCCAGGCTCACTAACCTTACCTCCAAGGGGTGAATGCTGCGCTATCTGTGACGTAGAGTTGAAGAAACCGCTGGGTAAAGACATGTTGATGGTTGATGCATCACCCGCTACGCCATTACCAGCAGGAGTACTGCTGCAGCCTATGGTGGTACATGGCACTGCCGTGGATGGTCACCTCACTGTACTTATCCAAAATGAGTCCCTAAGAGAAACCGTCATTCCAGTTGGAACTGTCTTAGGTCAACTGTGTCACGCTGATCCAGTCAGTCCATCCATGAAGGTTGAAACTGAAACAGTGACTGTACCAGCAGAGTTAGACCCTCATCTGATCCAGTTTGGCGATTCACCCATATCACCACAATGGAAAGCACGACTCCGTCAACAACTATGTGAGCGAGAAAACGTTTTCTCATTGCATGAGTGGGATGTCGGGCTGGCAAAGGATGTGGAACATCATATCAGGATGACCGACGAAAAGCCATTCAGAGAGCGGTCAAGACGCTTAGCACCAGCAGACATTGATGATGTTCGTCAGCACTTACAAGAGTTGTTAAAGGCTGGGATCATTAAGGAGTCACGGAGCCAGTATGCATCACCAATTGTGATAGCCAGAAAGAAGACGGGGCGTATCAGAATGTGCATTGACTACAGGACCCTTAATCAGCGTACCACTCCAGACCAGTACACGACTCCTCGCATAGACGACGCATTGGACTGTTTGACTGGGAGCAAATGGTTTTCTGTCCTTGACTTACGTAGTGGCTACTATCAGATTGCCATGGCGGAGGAGGATAAAGAGAAAACCGCCTTCATATGTCCGTTGGGATTCTTCCAATTTGAAAGGATGCCACAAGGAATAACTGGAGCACCAGCTACGTTCCAAAGACTCATGGAGAAAGCTGTCGGTGATATGAATCTCCTTCAAGTGTTAGTCTACCTGGATGATCTCATAGTCTTTGGACGTTCACTGGAGGAACACGAAGAACGCCTCATGCGAGTGCTGGACAGACTCAAAGAGGTGGGACTAAAGTTATCACTGGACAAGTGTCAATTCTGTCAACCAAGAGTGAAGTATGTTGGTCACATAGTGTCCGCTGATGGTGTTGCTACTGACCCTGAAAAGCTAGAGGCAGTTTCGAGATGGCCTAAGCCCACAGACCTTAAGTCCTTGCGGTCTTTCCTGGGGTTCTGTGGGTATTATCGACGTTTCATAGCAAACTACTCTGCTATCGTTAGACCCCTAACAGAACTGACAAAGGGATATGCACCCACACAGCGAGGGAAGAGACAAGTCCCAGACAAGACCAAGACGTACCTTAAAGACTCAGAACCATTCAATGACCGATGGGATCAGTCCTGCACGGATGCATTCCACAGTGTCATTCAGTGCTTGCTAAATGCACCTGTACTGGCATTTGCTGATGCCAGTAAGCCATATGTTCTACACACGGACGCAAGTTTCAAAGGGCTTGGTGCAGTACTTTATCAGGAACATCCAGAAGGTTTAAGACCAGTGGCGTTCGCAAGCAGGAGATTGAGTTCTCCTGAACAGCGATACCCTGTACACCAGCTAGAGTTCCTAGCATTGAAATGGGCAGTCGTTGATAAGTTTCACGACTATCTCTACGGAGCCAAGTTCACTGTACGCACCGACAATAACCCGTTGACTTACGTACTCACAACGGCAAAACTAAACGCGACAGGTCATCGATGGCTTGCAGCCTTAGCCTCCTATGATTTTGATGTCAAGTACAGGCCTGGAAGAGCAAACATTGACGCTGACTTGTTGTCTCGCAACTTACCTGAAGGAGAGGAGTGGGATGGCATGGCTCAGAGCATAGTGAAATCCATATGTCAGAGGGTGGAAGTGAATGTAGAGCAGAATTCGTCCCCCAGATATGTGGAACAATTAGGAGCTTCACCAGACTGTATTCCCGAAGTGTATGCTTTCCCGTCTCAGCTACATCTCAGTTCACTGGAGCAACTATCTAAAGCAGATTTGATGAAAGCCCAGAGGAGGGATGATGTGATTGGATGCGTGATGGATGCAGTGAAACAGGGAGTCTGGCCTAGTAACAAAGACTTAAGCCCAGAGACAAGGTTGATGAAAAGAGAAGTGGATAGACTTGTGATGAGAGATGGACTTCTGTACAGAGTAAGCAAGAAAGCTGCTGAGGAGGCACTACAACTTGTGTTGCCTACTGAGTTCAGAGACACAGTGTTGCATTCTCTTCATGATGACATGGGACATTTAGGCGTGGAGAGAGTAACTCAACTCCTGAGAGCAAGATTCTACTGGCCCAAAATGGCTCATGACACAGAAGAATATGTGAGGAATTGTGGATTGTGCGTCACTCGCAAAACACCCGCCAAGAAAAGCGCTTCTCTACATCAAATCACAAGTAGTGGTCCTATGGATCTGGTGTGTATTGATTTCTTGTCAATGGAGCCTGATGCTGGAGGCATTGGTAATATTCTGGTCGTGACGGACCACTATACCAGATACGCACAAGCTTTTCCTGCAAAGAATCAGAAAGCACTGACAGTGGCTAAGATCCTAGTTCAAAAGTACTTCGTTCACTATGGATTACCTGTTAGGATTCATTCTGATCAGGGAAGAGACTTTGAGTCGAAACTGATAAAGGAACTGTTGACAACCTTAGGCATACGGAAGTCACGAACGACTCCGTATCACCCTCAAGGAGACCCACAGCCAGAGCGGTTTAACCGTACACTGCTCTCGATGTTGGCTACACTAGGACTAGAGAAGAAAAGATCCTGGAGTCAACATGTAGCTTCGTTAGTACATGCGTACAACAGTACCAGAAGTGATGCCACCGGATACTCACCTTACTACTTGATGTTCGGTAGAGAGGCGAGATTGCCGGTAGACCTGTGTTTCGAAACGTCGAAAAATGGAACCGACGAAAGAAAACATTTCCAGTATGTTGACTGTCTGAAACGTGATTTACAAAGAGCATATCAACTGGCTGGTCAAGCTGCAGACAAGACTCATCTGAGGAACAAGAGAGCCTATGATCAGAAGGTCAAGTTTCAGAAAATTCAGGAAGGAGACAGAGTTCTGTTGAAGAATCTAGGACTCAAAGGGAAACATAAGTTGGAAAGCCGTTGGAGTTCTATACCTCATGTAGTGGTTGGACAAATGCCAAACTTACCTGTATTCCGGGTGAAACCTGAGGAAGGAAGAGGTAGGGAGAGAACCATTCATCGAGATCATATCTTACCAATTGGACAATCGGTGAGGATTCCAGTGGAAAGAGGGTGTGAAGAAACCCACGTGAGACCTAGAACACGTTCAAGCAGAACAAGACAAAGACAAAAGAACGTGAATCAAAGACAAGAAATACCAGAGGTAACTGATTCATCATCTGAAGTGGAGTATGAATATGTCAGTAGACCATACATGGAGTATGGGGAGTGTCTACTGAAGAGGAGAGAAACTCGTGATGGAATCTCAGTACGTTCGCAGTATGAAGAGGACAGAGAACCTGATACTGTGCAATCAGCTGAAGAACTGGATTCTGACGAAAGAGATGATGATGATGAAAGTCAAGAAGCAGAGAGAGATGGGGATACAGATGATTCCGAAATTGACGTGGATGCTGGAAGAAATTCTGTTAAAGCACCTGGAGAGAGTCTGAGCTCTAGGACAGAAGTTAATAGAGTACCTAGCACCAGAGTAACTGAGAAGAGAAGAATAAAACCAGTGTTGAGATTAACCTATGATGAACCTGGAAAAGCCAGTGAGCAACCTATTACTATAGTTCATAGAGGAGTAACTATTACTATAGGCAAAACCAAAGTTTCCACTTAGTTATAAGTAGGAACTGATAGTTCTACTTAGAAACAAAAGTTAATCTATCTACATCGCCTATGTGGGTTATGTGTTATGTCTTATGAGGACATGTAGACATTTAGTAAGGGGAGGATGTAGCCCTATGGAAAAAATAGTATTTCCATAAGCCAATATTTTATTTTGGTTATTTTCATTGTAATATATATTTAACTGTTCTACAAGTGTTAATATATTAAGTTTGTTTGAAAATGCATTTACCCGTGAGAGTGTCCAATCAGGAGCGGGGTGAGAGGTGATGAGGAAAAAAGGATGAACAGAAATGAGATGGAGAGACATGTGAAGTTTGTGCTGTGAGAGATACGAGTTAAAAGTTGGTAAAACACTGAGTTAAATGTTTTATGAAAAGTGACATTGTATACTGCGCGAAGAGTGAGTTACAGACACTTAAATAAGTTACAGTGTGATAGTGCATGTCGTGGATTTTGCGGTTATAGTTCGCGAATCGCACCACGAGGAGAAAGTGTGGACGGCTAGTTACCACGCGCGAGCAAAACAGACTTTGCCAGCGAGTAGCCTGCTCGGTTGCTGTGTTGAGTGCATCGCCTGAAAAGCCTAATCCTCGAGGAAAAGACTGTGAAGGTTCGGAGGGACTCTTTCGGGCTGTTGAGCATTGGAAGCATCGTGTTCCGGAGCGCTGAAGGACGACACGGTGACTCATCAGTTCGGACGCGTGAGTTTATTTTGTTTGTTGCGCCGAGGCGTGAAGCGACCATTGTGTTTTAGGTCTCAACGATCTCAAGCTACACAACAGGCCTGCCACGGGTATTCATTTGACTATCGGGGTATTCATTTTGTTTATTCATTTTGATGGCCATTTAGTCACTTGCCGGCATTAGATTTATAATTTAAATTGGTTTAATTTGGGGAATTGAATGTGATTGAAAATTGTGATTATTTGAATTTGTTTATTTTAATCTAATTGTATATTTGTACATATTTTATATTTTCTTTAAGTAAATAGTTCATAACTATTTCCTGTGAAGATTGTCTTTATATTTTGGGGTTTATATATTTATACGGGTGATTATATTGAAAGTAAATAATATAATTTAGCGTATAATAATTTGGTTTAGAGTGGATGTAATCAGTTGTGTTAAATTAACATAATAATTCCTTTCCAGTCATAGTAATATTATACTTATGGTAGTATAGTAATGTAAGTAGGAATAAAAGTGGACATATAGTGAGAAGTTAGTAATTTACATTGGTGCATTAATTAATTAATAACAGAAAGAGAGATCTTTTGCGAAGTAGGAATTCGGGGAGCGCACTTCAATAAAATAGCTAAGACACGCTAAAGGGGGCGCTACATGAGAAACATGACAATGCATTTTATTAAAATAGATTATTATATAAATATGAAATAATGAAGCTATAAGTAACGTTATAAATAATGTAAAAGGTTAGAGTTGTTGTTGGGTTAGTTAGTGTGATAGATATAGCTTATGTCTGTATGCACAAGTAAAAAGAACTGAAAAAGGAGAACATGTTAACTGAAGGCGGTGACCTATGAAGACCCCTTCAATGAACAACCCATGTGACACCAACTATTTTTAATTGTTGATATTTCATGATCATTCTTCATTATCTGTCTTATTAACGCTAATTGTTCTGATTCTGATTCCTCTTAACGATTCTGGTACCTTGGAGTTTAGTAAGTGAATCAGAATCAGAAACCGCTGGAATGGTGTTTTGATCCACTAAAGTAAGAACTGGCTTATAAGAATCATTCTTTTGGGAATCGGAAAAGTCTCGCAATGCGGAATGGTTTAGATTCATGAAAAATAACAGATTTCTAGCAGTCATTTGTTCAGGAGTCGAGCTATGCTTGTGCTTTTTGTTTTTGATGCACAAAAGAACAAACTCATAAGAGTCATATTAGTTCGAGAATCGGATACGGTGCGTTTACCAAAAACATTGTTAGCCAGCTATGGTTGCAAGTTCTATGGTCGCAAGATGCAGCAAAAAGAATAATTTGGGAATCGGACAACTTTGGTTCTGCTGTTTTTTGGCTTGTTCGGTTTGTAGCGGCGCTGCACATACGGTGTATGACATCAAAGTACCGCGAGAGCGATTCAAAAGCATACAGTGTCGTCTGCTCCTAATAGCTCTCGCTGCAGCCTACATTCATGTCATACACCGATCGGTCTATAGAGGGTTTTCACCAACGTCACGTTCTGGGCGGTAACCCGGATGCGCGGCCATTATGGAGGCACTCGGATGTAAACAACAGCATGGATTGCACTGTGTATGTACTACTGAAAACATAGTTAGTTACACACTAATAAACCACAGAAAAAGCACCCGGAAGCTGCGAAATCATAGAGAATGACTTAGTAAGCAGGAAAGAGCGCGAAATTTTGACAAACTAAAGTTAATGTGTGGTAAAAATCCGAACGAGCTAGCTTCTCTAGCCCTTACTGCAATTATTCCTTCTATTTCTTATCCCGACATAGGCTACGTTCAGATTGTCAGTCCAAAAAAGCACATGAAATCCGTTTCAAGCTACATCCATGTGGTTTGAAATCCTATTCAAATCACATATCAGGACATCATCTTCAGTCTGATTTCGCGTGGTATCTGACTCTCACGCCACTTCAAATGTAAACGTCAGACGTTGTTATTTTGGAAATATGCTGAAAGTCGCTGCCAAAACAGTGTTGTGTTGTTGCAAAGTGCCCGACGAGCAGAAAATTATAATTTTTTAAACCTATTTTGAAACCGGCGCAGACAAGAGTCCGGAAAAAAAGCTGTACATAACAGCCTCCAACAGTTCTGCCGCAGGCTCAAGACGCAGTAAAGTTAGTCCAGCGCAGCGGATACACATTTCCATGTTTTAAAATTTAGATAAGACAACATCTCTATTGCAAATGCAAACCCCTCCATCAACGCAACGTCATTGCCATATTGCCAAAGAGCTGCATGAACACACACATCGGATCTGAACAGTGTGGACATCATTTTACATCAGATTCCAATCGGATACAAAGATAATCGGATTTGGACTGACAGTGTGAATGTAGCCATAGTTAACTACGTCAACATTTTAGCCATAGTCAACGCTATTTACACATGTGGCTGATGCTGTACCTCTCCAACCACAAACGCCTTCTTTCATCAGTTTGTTGCACTCTTCTCTTTAACTTTTGACAGTCTATAGAACTGTAAATGTTTTCCCCCGATGCGACCGATTAGTACAGACCAAAACTCAACCATTTTTCAGCAGCAATAAACAGCCAAATTTGCGAGTCCGTTCAGTTCAGTGGCAGTGTTTACGTTCAGGGCCTCCAAAATGGCCGACTTCCGGATTAATGACGTGTAGTGAAAACCCTCTATGCAGCGCCACTTCTAGATGAACAAGCCTTTTAACTTACTAAAAAGAACCGACTCGTAAGAGTCATTCGTTCGGGAGTTGGACTGGTCTGTAACCTAATTTTTAATGTACTCAAAAGAACAGTCTCATAAGAGTCGTTCGTTCTGGATTGCGCTGAATGTAGACTAAAAAAGCAGTTAAGAGGTATCAGTGATATCGCTTCAGTGCAGTGCATGTATCAGTGCATTTACATTTCTGGATTAATACTTAATTTATAAAATTTGGTATATTAAATTATGTTATTTTGAATTCAGCCGCTGTCAGAGTATTTGTTCCCTGCACATCATCGTTATTTGGTTCCTTAATTGTTTAAAAATAGAACTGGTATTTAATAAAGTGTTCACAACTGTAGTAGTAAACACTTCACAATATCAAGAGAATTTAGATATTTACATTTTATAGACAATAAGACAATTGATGGACAAATCCTATCGTCTTTTTGACTGTTTTCAGCTCCTGATGTGTCTGTGAAGAGCAGCAGTGTATCTGGACATGAAGGTGATAATGTCAGTGTCCAGTGTTTCTTCAGTTCTAGATATAAGGATAAACTCAAACACTGGTGCAGATATAAAGATAAGGGCTGTTACACTGAGAAGAGGACTGACACATCCCAGAGTTCATCAGTCCAGATCAGTGATGATGGGAGAAGAAGCTTCACTGTGTTGATGACTGGACTGAGACGCAGTGATTCTGGATGGTACTTGTGCTCAGTAGGAGATCTGCAGGCTCCTGTTCAACTCACTGTCACTGAACCCAAACCTGGTAAGATCACAAATCAGTTCAGCTATACAAATGGTTCAGATATACAAATATCTTAATGTTTTTCTCCTTTCAAGCAGTGACACGTATTCCAACAACTACACCATCTGACCCTGAGACAGACAAGTAGGTGTACTTTTTGACCATTTAAAAGAATCAAATGCATCTAAATACTTTTGCAGCCCGAAAACCTGTTGATCCTGTTCCCAAAACTGGTCTAAATGATTTGTTCACAATTTGGAATAATTAGGATTTTTTGAGGAAAGAAGTGCAGAAGATCCTACATTGTTTTTGTTTTCCACAGAAGAAAGAAAGTCACACAGGTTTGGAATGATGAGAGTCGATTGTTCTTTGATTTTTGAGTGAACATGTTTGTCTTTCTCTTTTTACATTGTTTTGCAGGTACACAACTCAGACGTCTGCAAACAGAAATCCTACAAGTGTGAATGAAATAATAAACAGTAAGGAGCCGCTGAACTGGGTTAATCAGATCAAATATTTTTTTTAAAAATTTAATTACATTTTTTAATTTTTAACCAATTATGATATGACGTGTAAAATAATTTTTCTATCAGAAAGAAACTATGTCGAATTCTCCCGAGACAATTGTTGTTTAGATGCACCGCATAAAATGGAAGCCAATTTCAGCCGCACACGAAAAAATCATGCTTTAGTAATTCATAATTATGACATAAAAGTAGAATTTATGACATAAAAAGTCATAATTATGATAAAGTCTAAATTATTAGATAAAAAGTCATAATTGTGACACAAAAAGCTGAAATTACATAAAAAGTCAGAATTATGACAAAAGTCTAAATTATGAGATAGAAGTAATAATTATGACAGAAAAAGCTGAGATTTTTGGACTCTGAGATTAGGACATTAACAAGTATGAATAATGAATAATAAATCATATAAAACAAATCATGACATAAGTCTAAATTATAAGGAAAAAGTCATGAAGTCAACTTTTTATGTCATAATTATGATTTACCAAAGCATTACTTTTTCCCTTATGTGGTGGAAACAAACAGCTTCTTTCATTAATGATAACACTCTGATAACACTAGAAACTTGTTTCTGTTTTTAACAGCAGTTATGATTACTGATAGACCTGAGACACGCATGTAAGTGAGAACATTGTTATTCAGTCATACATAGCAACTGATACCAAACTATTGCATGCCACCATAGTAATGTAATGTTATTTTTAATTGCAGAGATGAAGCCCATCCAGCTCTAACATCAGACTCAGAGACTAATAATACAGAAATACAGCACAAGGATGAGGAAAACAGGCATGTAATCAATGAATTAATTTGCTAAATTAGAAACAAAGCTTTAACAGAGGAACTTTCTGCACAATAAAAGTGAGAATGGTTCTGTATGATAAACACAAATATGTCTCTCCATCACCACAGGCATGATGTGACTCTCATGAGTCTTGTAGCGACGCTTGTGCTGTTCCTGCTCGTTTCTCTGGTTGTAATAGTAACCTGGAGGCGGAGGAAGAAGCCGGGTGAGTTTTCTCTTTATACTTCTGGAGGACTGACAGGATTTTATTTACAGCTACTTAACAAATAAATCAATAAATGGACATAATATACTGTATATATAGATTTTAGTTACAGTTACATACAGTATGTGAGAAGAAATAGATGTACAGTAAAATGTACAGTTTTGTATCATGATACACATACATTTGACAACAAAATGATACGACTGACCAATCCAAATCAAGTATTTTGTACCTTTTGTATATGTCATCCATAAACACGGTCAACTTTAATTGCATAATCTTAAAAATAAAGGTTTAAAAAAAATGGTTTTCACAACAATACCATAGAAGAACATTTTTGGTTCCCCAAAGAACCTTTCAGTGAACCGTTCTTAAAATAACCATTTTGTTCTTAGTGTGAAGAGCACTTTTAAAAACGAAAGAACTTTTTTCCACTATAAAGAACATTTTGTGCAATGGAAAGATTGGAAAATATTATGATATTTAATCTTCATATCTCACTCTGACAGAGAGAGATCACATTAGAGAAGAAGAACATTGTAACACCACCAGTAATACAGTAAGTATTTTACATACTGATGGAATTCAGAAATCTTCAGAAAAGAATCTAAATCTGTGTTTGTGTTTGATGCAGACGGCCTCTGGAAACCAGATGACATCCATGAGTCCAGCAGCCGCTACTGTACGTCATCAGTCCTCTCTGTACACGTTTCCTGAGATGATGACTGAAAATTAATGATCATCAATTGTGTTTCTTCACAGTCTTCTTCCTCGGTGGACGACTGTCTGGTGATTTACAGTTCTGTAAACTTTCATAAGGCAGTAAGTGTCTTCTTTTGGGGGGGGGGGGGGGATATTTGACTGCACATAACATTTTTGACATCATCGATACTGCTTGCAATCATAATGCAATGGGAATTGTCTACGGGAAGTAAATTTAGCCTTTAAATGAAAGGGTTTTGAGCTGTTGTTTACAATGCCACATACAATAAAAGTGCATGCACAGCGACAGGAAATTAAAATGAACAACATTTGTGCCTACCTTACTGAACACTGAAAGACTTTCTCTTTTGAGATGCAGTTTCTTCACATCATTTACAGCTCGTGTCTGACACAAGATGAAGGATTAGGATAGGCTTATCTAGTTTCGAGAAAGAAAACATCACATGCTAAATGAATCCAGAAAGAACTAGGTTTAATGCCCACTTACAATTTAAAGGGTTCGTTCACCCAAAAATAAAAAATAATGTCATTAATGACTCACCCTCATGTCGTTACAAGCGCGTAAGACCTCCGTTCATCTTCGGAACACAGTTTAAGTAAGACGCTGATGACGTGTTATCTGGTGCACCCGAGCTTCGTTTACAGTCTGAGGGAGACGCACGCTGTAAACAAAACAATCTTCACAAACATGTCTAAGGATTTCGACACAGAGGAAGACTTGCATTTTTTTGCCCATCCATATTTATTTGAACCCGAATACTACACGGACGAGATAACACGTCAGCAGCGTCTTACGTCAGCAGCGTCACTGCGGAGTCCTGAACGCAGATTGACAACAGACCCGGAAGAGAATACAATGCTGAATAAAGTCGTAGTTTGTGTTATTTTTGGACAAAAATGTATTTTCGATGCTTCAAAAAATGTCTAACTAACCCACTGATGTCACATGGACTACTTTGATGATGTTTTTATTACCTTTCTGGACATGGACAGTATACCGTTCATACATTTTCAATGGAGGGAAGGAAAGCTCTCGGACTAAATCTAAAATATCTTAAACTGTGTTCCGAAGATGAACGGAGGTCTTACGGGCTTAGAACGACATGAGGGTGAGTCATTAATTACATTATTTTCATTTTTGGGTGAACTAACCCTTTAAGTGAATTAATAACTATCCCCAGCTCCCCTTCTTCCCAGGCCTCTGTAAATGATCACTATTTTTGCATTTCAGTTCAATACCTTTATTTGTCCCCCAGTGGGGGCAATTAGTTTCACAGCATAGGAGCACACAAACTTACAAACACAAATACACATAATATGATAAATAAAAAAATAAAAAACATAATACACATTCTGATCAAGTTCAATAATGTGTAAGCTACCTTTCCCTCCTGGCATTTAGGAGAGAGACAGCAGACGGAACAAAGGAGTATTTAAATCTGTTTGTTTTAGCAAACGGGAGTCTGAGCAGTGAACCTGATGGTAGAAACTGAAACTGTTGATATAAGGGATGAGAACAGTCAGTCAAGATGGAGTTTGCTTTCTTAGACAGCTGTTTTTTGTAAAGATCCTGTAAAGTTTCTTGTGGAAGCCCAATAATTTTACTACTGAAACTAACGACCTTGTTCAGTAAGTTCCTCTCTTTTACCCTCAAGGATTGAAACCAACAAACAGAGGAGAACGTAATAATAGACTCAATAAAAGAACGATAAAACAAAGTCATCAAAGTAGAGTCAACCTGGAATTTAGATAGTTTTCTAAGACAAAAAAGACGCTGCTGGCTTTTCTTATAAATCGAGTCAGTATTTTTCTTAAATGTCAACTTGTTATCGAGAAAAGTGCCTAAGTATTTATAACACTCTACCGATTCGACTGTCTGACCATCAATCACTATGATGTCAGGGGAAGGCTGAACACGTCTAAAATCAATGCACATGTCCTTTGTCTTTAAAACGTTTAATGATAAAAAAGATTCCTGACACCATTTTAAAAAGTAATCGATCACGGGACCATGCGAGGTTTCAGTGCTATTCAACAGGCTCACTATAACTGTGTCATCCGCAAACTTCAATATATGACGGTTTTCAAAAATGCTACGACAGTCATTTGTGTACAATATATACAACAAAGGAGAGAGAACGCACCCTTGTGGAGAGCCAGTAGATGTTACATATAGATCAGAAAATTGGCCATTTACTCTGACTCTTTGTGTTCTGCCTGTAAGAAAGTCCAAAATCCAGCCAACAATACTACCTTCCAGACCAAAGTTATCCCTTAGTCTCTGGATTAGTAGATGAGGCTGAATAGTGTTGAAGGCAGAAGAAAAATCAACAAACATCAATCTGACATGATTGTTTGGACTGTCAAGGTGCTTGCAGATGTAATTCAACAGAGTTATGGTGGCATCCTGAACCCCTCTCTTGGTCCTGTACGCGAACTGCAGGGGGTCCATCAGGTGTTCAGTAGTTTTCAACAGTTCAGCTTTGATCAGTTTTTCCAGTGACTTCATAACTAATGAGGTTAGGGCTATAGGCCTAAAGTCATTTAATGATTTGGGATGTTTAGATTTACCAACAGGGACTATAATAGACTGTTTCCACAGATTAGGCACCTTCTGGTGAGACAAGGATAAATTAAAAATATAAGTAAAAATCGGGCCTAGTTGTTCAGCACAGTTGGAGAGTAATCGACTACTGATATTATCTGGACCAGCACTTTTTCTTAGTTTACAGTGTTTAAAAGTTTTGACAACAGAATGTTCATCAAAAAGAGGAGAAACTTGTTTTGATTCCAGTGCTGTATTTCTCAGCGTCATTATTTCATTATTGAAAAAATGCACATCGAATCTGGAGTAAAATTTGTATAGCTCTTGTGCCAGGACCAGATCAGAAGTGAACCCATCTAATGAGACCCTTTTCTTTACATTATCAGTCAAACCAACCATAGACCTGATACTGTCCCATGCTGAACCCATATTATTGTTGCTAAGCTTGTCTTCTAGTTTTCTTTTATAAGATAATTTAGCTCTCCTAATTTCCCGTTTAATTTCCTTATGTACAGACATTAGCTCAGTAGGATCTCCCTGTTTAAAAGCCTGTTTCTTTTTATTTAGTAGCACTTTAAGGTGTCTGCTTGCCCACGGCTTACTATTTGGGTAGGTTCTGACAGTCTTTATAGGAACAACAATGTCCTCACAGTAAGTTATCCATGAACTGACCACATCAGTGAGTTCGTGAATGTCTCTAGAAGATTCGATAAACACCTCCCAGTCTGTGCTCTCCAGACAGCCCTGGAGGGTAAGGGTGGCCTCTTCTGACCACACTTTGATGTTTCTAGTTGTCACCTTCCCCCTCTGAAGACATGTCCGATAGGATGGAACCAAGTACACACAGTTATGATCGGCTGAGCCGAGAGGGGGGAATGAAATTGATTTATATGCATTTTTAATGGGCCCATAACACTTGTCCAAAATCCTGTCTTTCCTAGTGGGGCAGGAAACGTACTGATAAAAACTCCTGAGAGATTTGTCCAAGGAGCAGTGATTAAAATCTCCTAAAACCAGGTTAGGAGCATCAGGAGATAAAGACTGAAGTTTATGCACAGACTGAGAGATAAGTTCAGAGGCGTTTTTTTCATTCGCCTTTGGATGAACATAAACGACAGTAACGAAAATCTGTGGGAATTCACGTGGCAAATACATAGGGCGCATGGACAAAGAAAGCAGCTCCACGTCCTTGGTACAAAGTCTCTCTCTCACTATAACATTTTTACACCAGCGTTCATTTATGTATGCGCATACTCCACCTCCGCATGATTTCCCGGTAGTCGCGGACGTTCTGTCGGTGCGGAACGGGATCCCAAACCCGTCTATAACCAAATCACCGTCAGCGTCCCTTTCCCCGAGCCAGGTCTCTGAAAAGGCCAGGATACAGGCGTCTTTAAATGCGTGTTGATGGCGAACAAGAGCCTGGAGTTCGTCAGTTTTATTACGGAGAGAACGGGCGTTGGACAGGATAATTGAAGGCAGGGGAATGCGAGACGGATGTTGCCGTCTCATACGCTCCCGCACCCCGCTTCTTCTTCCTCGCCTCCTTGGCCTCCGTTCTAAAGTTCTGAAGTGATCGCCTTTCCCGAGACCGGCCAATTCCTCCAGATCAGGTATGATCAAGTCCACTGGTGGTCCGCTGATCACAGATTTTTCAAATGTTAGCAGATAGTCTTTGGAGTATTGAATCGGCCATAGTGAACCCAGGTGCCATACGGACGCCAAAAAAAGGAACAAAGTCGGATCCATGTCGCTGAGTTTTAACAAGCCGGAGTAAATATTTGATCAGTACAAAAATGAATAAATAAATAAATAAAACAAACTACTTAACAGACTTTAAAAACTCTGACAAACAAAACAGACATGCTTCCTACTACTGCCGGTCGCTGCGTACGCATGCGCCCAAAACTATAGTTCATTTCTGTTATGTGACATTTGTAATGACACACTAATGGTTGTGATACAGAACTCTTAAAGCTGATCATGTTTATTCACAGGCTTTATCTTCAGTGGATCCAGAGGGCGACGTGATCTACAGCTCTGTGAAAAAACCTCGAAAGGCTGTGAGTTCATCCCATATCCACACACACCCTTCTCCTTCTTAATGACGTTATGAGCATATGTAGAAGTGAAGTAAAAACACTTTTTTAAAAAAAGTGACTTTACTTTACTGTAAAGAAAATGTTCTGTACTTAACTTATTTTATGCAAAATTATATATTTTACAAAAAAAATTGGACTCTGAAATTGCTATAAAATCAAAGCCACACGTCTAACCAAGTTGTGGTCCAACTTTAAGTTGATGTAAATAATTGAGGTTCTTGAGATTTGGTTTATGGTCGATAGGCCTACTAAAAATAGCCACGCACCAAGTGTCACTGTTTGTTGTAAACATGTGTACGAAGATGAAGGATCAAAAGTCTATATTATAATTCTCAGGCAACAGGAACACACAATAAACTTTCACAAAATATTGATGTGACACCCACATCTAGAGCTACTGTACAGCAGAAAAAAACTTTGTTGCATAATTTTCCTGTTATCTATGTAAAGCTGTTTTGAAACAATCTGTATTGCAAAAAGCGCTATATAAATAAAGGTGACTTAACTTGCCTTTAGTATGCATTCTCCTGTCACAAATTAATACATTTCTGCCCCAATATCACTTTTATTCAAAAAAGCCGGCAAATATGGTACCTTGAGTCTCAGACCTTTCCAAGGATATGTTGTTGTTGTTGTTTTTTAGAAAACGTTTTGATTGAAAAATAGTGCAGTCAATTTTGTGCAATGAAAAATAAAAGTGACACCGTCCACTAGGAGGAAGAGCTCACTACTAAACGGATTTAAACTACCATTTTCATCGTAAGGCAATGTCTGATTTGAACAAGAAAAAAACACACGCAAATAGAAAAACACTAGCAAATTGTGTTGTCGAACTGATGATTTTTTTAATTTGCATGTGTTTTCTTCAGTTGCAGCACGCTGAGCTCTCTCAGCCACCGTAGTTTAAGCTTTCGAATGATACCTAATTTAAGATGAATGTGTGTGTGTGTGTGTGTGTGTATATATAGTTTGCTTTTATAGTTGAAACAAAATAAATATTAATTCCAGTCTTGCATTTCATGTCTCTGCATCTTACATCACAGGTACATCCCAGAACGGATTCTTGACCAAATGAAGGACAAAAGCGACACATCAATCTTTAGAAAGAGATTAAACCTTCATTTTTCTTTTAAAGTCCAAATTAGGCCTAGATAAATTGTAGGCTTACAGAAATGCAAATTTTGTTAGTAGTAATTAAATTAGTTAATTAAAAAAACTGTTATTTTACTTTTTAGTTTATTTGTTTTGCACAATAAATAGGCTATGGACATTAAATGCTCTGTGTAAATTGCTCATATAGCGTAATATAGATGAACATCACCATCTGATGGTGAATTTATCTACAGTTTTACCATGTAGCCTACCTCTTCATCTGCTCAAATTTATATCAACAATTTTTAAAACCAAGTAATGTATCATTCGTGATGCCTTGACCTGTTCAACAATCATCTCATGTGTGTGATGTTCTCATTGTAACTTTTTAACATCTCAGTGATGTTTTCGTTTTTTTCTTTTAGTTCTGATGTGAAACTTTTATTCTGATGGGATAGTTCCCCTAAACATGAAAAATTCTGTCATTCATTTCTCACTCTCATGTCGTTCCAAACCCGTTAGACTTTCGTTCATCTTCGGGAACACAAATGAAGCTTTTTTTAATGAAATCTGAGAACTCTCTGACCCTCCATTGACAGCAACTGTCACTTTCAAGCCCCAGAAAGGTATTAAAGACATCATTAAAAGTAATCCATGTGACTCCAGTGGTTTATTCTCAGTTTTATTGAAGTGGTAGTTGCGTTGGGTGTCGATGAAGGAACAGAAAGCTCTCAGATTAACCTCAGAACTAACTCTTTAATATCTGCCTTTAGATGCTGTAGATACCATGCATGTAGCACTATATCTCTGTCATTTTCTTCAATTATGCATACATTAAATAGGTTAAAGGTCTTGTGTGTATCATATGATGTATTTATATAGTTACTGACCACGGACCAGCATAGTTTAGCAGTTTAATGATGATTTGTATTGGGTATATACCTGTAAATCAGGCATTATTTGAGTGTTTGTTCTACTGTGCTGTATACTATACGTGCAAAATGTAGTCTGTAGAGTCTCTGTCTCCCTCATCTGGTTCTGTTTGGGATCTGCAGCCCTGTAATGGGCTAATGGTGTGTGTTGAGATGATCAGGTGTTTCAGGATAATGATGAGAAGCCTTAAAACCCCTCAGATTGTGATGTTCCTGGAGGAGAAGGAGGGCTGAAGATATTTGCTGTGTTTAGTCAACTTGTGCTTTCTGTGTCTGTTGAAGAAATGACTGTGGGGTTTTTATTGAAAGAGTGGGATGATGTAAAAAAAAAAAAAAAAAAGCAAGGTTGGAAAAACAGTGAGGGATAAAAAATGAGGCCTTTGCTCTTTTGGGCTTTATTTTGGGTTTTACTGTATATAGTCAGTGAAGGAGGGCTATTTGGAGTTACTTGTCTTTTGGATCTTTTTAATCCAGGAAACAAACTTCCAGTTTGTTTTTCAACATAAAAAGGTTGTACCCTTTAAGAATCTGTTTAATGCACTAACAAATGCTTGTCCTCTATATGAACCTGACCAGTTAAATAAACCTTGTTTGATCAATCTTTTATACAAATGAGTCTTATTTGCATTCATCATTATTTACTTTGCTTGTTGAATTATTTTGGATTTGAACTTTGAACATGTTTTTATGGTCTTGACTTTATCAGTGAACATTTGTAATTATTTTTTGAAAATCATTCAAATAAATTCCTGCAATTATTACCCTGGATAAAAGGTACATAATCATTGTACAATGACCAATGTAATGGGGCATGTTGTCACAGTGGAACCTGCCATTTCAAAGCAAAATTTAAATGGTAAAAAGAATATGAAACGTCAAAGAACGTAACATTTTTTAAATTATTTTGGCCAGCCAATGTTATGAATGTATCCATTTATTTGACATACAAATTTAACACGTGATCACTTTCCCGGTCACAACCACCAGCTGGAGTGCCCGTGATCTCCACCAGAGGGCAGTCCATCATTCTGCTTTATCTCACCATGAACTACATTTCCAATAATAAACACTGTCTAGATAATCATGCTCTGATTACTTCTAATTGTGTGTTATTATTTGGTTTACTTTTGTCTGTTTAAGCCCTGTGTATTCACTCTTACTTTTGTGAAGTCTTGTATGTTGTTGCACTTCTGAGCATCATCCTGTTTTTTTTTATTCTCCGCATTGTTTGTCCTGTTGTTGGATTCTTTGCCCGTGTGTTTGACCTTTTGCCTGTAATATGGATTATGATTCTGGATTGTCCCAATAAAGCTGCGTTTGGATCTTCACCCCAAGTCTCTGAGAGGTTTGTAACACCCTGAAATTGACAATATATGAAAATGAACTCTGCTTTTTACATTGCATATCTGACTCTTGCCTGAATGTGTGTCAGTGTTGTTTTGTTGGGCTTGTTACACAAACAAGAATGGAACTGTAATTTTAGTTTGGAGGATGAAACAAGATGCTTGTGTATATTCTGTTCTGCCTGGTTCTTATGATGCATGAAGCAAATCATATATTTATATAAAATATCTCTTATTATGAATTAAGGGTCAATAATCTATAAGGCCTTCAGTTTCAGTGTTTTGTACATTATATTTGTGCATATTTAGGTTGTCTTCCTGGTGTATTGCCTTGGCATGATGGCTTTTCTACAATGTTTATGACATTAAAAATAAAACATTGGTAATGTAATATTACATTAAAATATGTTTAAGACTAAACTTAACTTTTGCCTCATGTCTCACTTTACCCCACCGCCACATTTGAGAAAAAAAACGCTCTCTCTTAGCAATTCAGGCTAATCTTCAGCTAGCATCATCACATGGTTTTATATGTTGGTAGTTCATCAACATGTATGATACACGTTTTTCTACCTGAATCAATTTGCTTTGGCACAACAGTTGATTAAGTTGACAGCAAGAAAATTTACTTTTACGTGCAAAAATAAATATTTTTGTGAAAAAAACATGCTTATCACAGCACCATGAGATCCACTCCTTCATGGCCAAAGGTGGGGCTTGAAAACGTGGGAGGGGAGGGGAAAACTTCATAAGTGGGAGGGGCTTGAAAACGTGATGGTCATATAGAGCTGGTAAGTCCCGCCCCCTCCGTAAACCCCGCTGGACCTCAAAGTTGAAAAACCGTCAATGCAAGTGAATGGGAGAAAATAATTATTTTCTGGTCCCGTTTGAATTGTGCCATGAATTTGAACATATGTTGACTGTGAATTTTTTATATAATCTTTCGTGTGAAAAATGCTACAATTTAGCGGGTAGAAGTTTGATACGGGTAGACTTTGTGTGAGAGCACTTCGTGGACTACAACTCTTCGCTGCTTTCGACGCGTTTGAAACGTCAACACCACTAGCTCACGGCTCTAGCTCACAGATCCCGCAAGACATGGCTGTGTCTTTGGTGCACTTCACCGCCTTCTTTCAGGGAGAGTACAAAATCGTTGAGGTTGGCGAAAACCACGGGTAAGTCAACTTTATGCGGTGACGTCACATAGGCGACATGTAGTCTTTCTCGTTATGTCTTTTCCACAACTGCTAGCCGACGAATCATACCATATACTGTCAAACTTGTAACATGAAAGATTATATAAAAAATTCACAGACAACATATGTTCACATTCATGGCACAATTCGAACGGGACCAGAAAATAATTATTTTCTCCCATTCACTTGCATTGACGGTTTTTCAACTTTGAGGTCCAGCGGGGTTTTACGGAGGGGGCGGGACTTACCAGCTCTATAACCACAAATGTGTTCCGTTGCCTAGATACAAGGGGTGTCTCACATTACCCGATGTCTCACTTTACCCCACTCTGTCCTATACTACTGATAATATAGGAATGTGGTTGGGAACCCCTGTGCTAATGTAATATAGGCCTATACACACACACACACACACTAGAGTGTGGATCGGGACGAATTTTTCTGTCCGAGCCCAGCCCGCGTGAGCGCATCAGAGCGCGCAGATAGAGCAACAAGCGCACATTAACACAGGCGCGCACAAGATGCCCAATCATAGCCAATTGAAAATAAATTAACATATGCCTACCAAAAATGGCCCAAACTAACAGAACAAAATAAGAAAAATAAAAAATTCACAAAGTAACATTAACGTAAGCCTAACATAAATGCGGCTTATTGAAATGAAAATCACTCTTTCCATTTTCTTCGAAAACTATAGGCAACTAAACTGCAACATGGGATATATTTACATAATCAACATTTACATATCAAAGTTTAGTCTAATCCATGTTCTTATGCAGAAAAAGGATTGCATCAACGGTAGATGGCTTCAAGGCTGTCCTCCTCTGCTCGATGGTCCTGATAGCAGCGCTGAAGTTGCGCTCACTGCTATACTGCTGCTGGCTGGAATGGCAAGAATGCCGCAGGCAAGGACACTAAGCTTCGGGTAGTTGAGTTGCTGATCTCTCCCCTAGCCCAAAACATCTCTGTCGTCCTGCATGGCATGATTTTGAGTTGAGCACTTCTCGACTTCGTCCATGGCATCTGCTGCCACAGGTACATTTTCCCACTCCTCAAAGTCAACTGGAGCTTTCTTGGGCGCAGGTCCTTCAGTGGTGGCCTCCTCGGTGCGGCGGAGGTCGCTGAGCTGTCTCCGAACCTCCAGGTGAAGGTTCTCTCTCTCTGAAGAGGACAACATTCGGAGCTGGCTATATTTAGCCCAAAGGAAAGTTGCAATTTTTTGGAATTCTTGGATCTTCACTTTACGCAAAATCCAAATGAGATGCCGCTCGCGGATGATGGCCTGATAGGGGCTGTCAGTCGTCTTTCTGTTGCAGTGACGCTTCAGTCGTTCAAACCACAGAAACACCACGTTTATGGTTGGGTACTGGCCCCCTTCAAGTTCACGCTGTGGGCATCATAAAATGGTTGCAAGAACTCAACAAGAAAGTCAAGGATATCTGGAGATATGGCATCGATCCGCCAGCTCTCTGCACGGTCATGTAGTTTTCCGCGTAGTTCTTGATAAACCGAGTGGAGAGAATTTAAGGTCAGATATACCGTTGTAAGGCTGGTGCCAGTTCGTCTGAGCGCCCCCTAGATGAAACAAAAGGCTCTCTTGGGAATTAACACTTGAACTGAATCTTGCATATGCAACAGAACACAACTCACACCCCACACACACACACACACACACCATGTCTCCCTTCAACCCCCTCCTCCTCACCTGAAATACACTAAAAACCTATGCAATGCTATGTGTGTATGAAAAAAGTAACGATATGTGTTTGGTCTCATTTAAAGTGTCTCAGTGCGCCTGGTAAAATGGTCTCTCTCCCAATCATAATGAAAAGCTAAAAGAAGTTCTAAGATATGAAAAATGTGATGTACTCTCTGAAGGTGTGTCCCCCTGATCTTCCATTCAAACTACCTCCTGTATGTAAATAAGTATTCTCTGCCACAGGTACCAAGAAGCCATTTGGTTGCTAATTTTGATCTCACATTGGCGAACCCCTCAATTGAGGGGTCTGAAATCTAATTATAATGACAGACACCACCATTTGGTGGATTTCTGGGTTTATAAGTAAAAAGAGAAAAAGGTTCTGGGAGTCTGTAGGTTGACTGCCCACACAAGCGATGCGTCTTTAATGATGGCCAAAACCTACTAAGGTCAAAACGGTTAAATTAAGTCCCTGAAGGACATTCATGAGGGCTACTGAATATATCTTTGATTGTTGCGTGTAGGGATTACGCCAAAATCCTAGATATTTAGCCATTGCCTCTGCTCCTGATCGTCAGGACTGAACGCTTGTGCCGGAGACCTGGTTAAGGATCTCAAAGCGACATAGTGTCCTGATCCTAACGGGTAAAATATAAACAAGAGTCTAAGAATAATCAACATTCGTTCATATTTTAATGATGTCCAGATATCATTAAAACCCTTTCATTTATGGAGTCAGATGAAATAACGAGAAAATACATATGAGAATTGTGTTCCATTTAATCTTGTTTTGTTGCGTAAAAGGAAGACAGTAACGCGCAAAGACCTTCCCCGTCGTTCGACTGCCCTCATTGGTTCGAACCTGCCGGGACTTTACACCGTGCTAAACCTCGTGTCTGCCATTTGGATGACGGTTTTTGACAGCAAAGCTGCAATGCCTGTCTTTTTGACATATTTGACCAGTGTCTTGGTAGCTTGTAGAGTCGCTGCAACAGTCGGAGCATCTTGGGCCAGTTGTGTGGGGTCCAGGGCGTGTCGCATCACCGTATTATAAAGGTGATCTTGGCAGTCAAGTCTTCGATATGGTCTGAGGGCACTGATGATGTTTGAGCCTTGGTCTGTCACCCACACCACTTTATTCAGCAGACTCATATCCAGGCCATACTCCATTAGACGTCTGATGATTTCTCTATTCTCCCCTGTCTTAGCCTCTTCCAGTGGGAATGCGACGGTTGTCAATACGGTGCTTATCATTTTAAATGTTCCTGTCACGAAATGGCAAGTGATGGTCAAGTAGCTTAATTTGTGGTAGTCCTCCGTCCAGATATCCGTTGTCATTCCGATCGAATTCACCTCAGTCAGAATGTCATTTAGCGGCTCGACCAGCTTTCTGCGTTTCTCTGTTGCCAGCTCACGACACCGTTTTGACACAGTGGTGGGATCAGGCAGTACGTCCTGCGCTGCCACAGAACCATATGTAGCACCGACGTTAATAAGCTGCTGGGCCAACTCAATGAAACCCCCTCCTTCAATGGAACGAAATGGCCTTATGTCTTTACAGCAGAACTCAACGCATTTTTCAGTCACTTTTTGTTTGGCCTGCTGAGGGATTTTTCTTGAGGTACTAGCAAAGGCAGTGATGGTCGGCTGCAGTAGCCCAGGTAGACTTACAAACTCTATCCACATGACGCTGCAGGGCGGAATTCCCGGTCCTTTTGCGGTCATATTTCATGAGAACTCCGCAAGCCCTACATTTAACATAACCAACAGGTTCATCACTATCGTTGACAACTATGTAGAAATACTTCCACACTGTAGACTTTCCTTCATTTTCGGTGGTTTTAAAATCTCCTGAGGCCAACTTCTTTTTAACGTCTTCCATCGTTGTGCTCGCTGCCACATGTAGCTTAATATGCATTATGCACGTGTTTTGTTGTCATAGCTACATAAACAAATGTCTGCGCACAGGAAGACAGATGTTAGGGTAATATTTTAAATTTATTTTAATCACAACGAACAACAAACGAACCTTTGCATCAGAGGCCTATTGGATTGCTATACCTACATAATAAAATGTAAAATGTTCAATTGCCTGATATTGCGCTGATGTCCGAGCCCGACCCGAACATCATTTCTAAATATCTGTCCGAACCCGGCCCGGCCCGTCGGGTATCCATGCTCTAACACTAACACACACACACACACACACACAAATTATGTTAAAAAGCCTGTGTTGAATAAAAAGCTTTCAAAATCTATTTTTTGCATAATCCTTATAATGTTGCATATCACCCCGGGATATGTTTAAACTAACCCCGACTATGGGGTGTATCCTCGTTTGAAACTAAGCCACACATTTTCTGTTTGTGCTGCAAAAATAACAGCCATGTCATTCAATAGCTGACACTTTTGTAACTAGTTCCTGAATCACATTTTGAATGCACTGCCTTATAAAAACTAAAAAATGTTACAACCATCCCCGGTCTCTCGGCTGGTGCATATAGTATGTTGCTATTTATTCAGGATATATACTTATTCTTACTTTTATAATGGCAGTCAACCGAGACAGCTGTTTTTTGTCTGCCTGTAGAATAGAATAGAATGAGGTATTTATAGCGCTTTCATATGTACTGTACACACCCAAAGCACTTTACAATCAGGGGATCTCAACCACCACCAATGCTATCCTATATCACACTGTGGTCTATTGCTGATGTCCATGTGATGAACAGTGTCAGTTGAGCAGAGTCTCTGCATGAATGTTTAGATGTTGCTTCTTTACTTACTTGTGTGTTTTTGTGGCTGGTTTCTGACTAACAGCCACAGTGATTCACATTATTATTTTTTCAGCAGAGGTTCGGCATGCCACAGCACATTTTTTAAATATTCTTGAATACATTTTTAATATACATAATTGGGAATTATTTTAAGGAAATATGAGAGACTGGGGATGGTTGCAATATATTATTTTGGTATGAATTTGTGTTTTGAAATATTTTGAGTTGTAATATTTGAAAACATGGACAGTTTATATTTTGTACATGGATTTATTTTGTTAATCAGATTTGCTTGTTTAAAATGATTTTAAAACAACCCCTCATGATTTAAAAACAAAATAACAATTAAACAGCTTGTGTTAATCACTTTCACAGTTTTGTCAAAATGGCGGCTTGAACAATTGTGGGTTTTATTTAGTATTAAATGTTAATAAATGTTTTTGAAGATTGAAGATTTTCAAATTGAAGATAATCTGCTTATTCAGATTATACAACTGCTATCTTTTAACATGCTTTAACCTGTTCACAAATCAAATTAGCCATAAGTAAAATGTTGATTGTTGTTGTGTTGTGGTTAGTTTGAGTTTGCTGCTGCTACTTTTATCACTTGCTGACGCTTATGTGGTTTCAGGCGATATTTCTGCTTAGAAACGGAAACCGGAGGAGACAGTTCAAGAAGTGACCAGCTCCTCTCACGCACACACACTCCGCTATAGACATGAGTTACCTTCTGATTCTCTCTGGGATTTTACTTTACATCTCAGGTAAAACAAATATAATGATTATGTTTCAAAAGCATTGCTAAACCACTGTCTCGATTGTCTGTTGTTAAATTGTTAAAATGGTTTTACTTGAATTCTTTAAGTTATAATTGATACATCATGTGCACTTTGTGAGTGTTTTATGTTTTCTCCCCTACATTTATTCTTGACTACAGGTGGTGCTGGAGTTAATGCACTGGAACTTAATATAGCAGTGAAATCTGGATCATCTGGCATTATTCCATGTGTGTATGATAAACAATATAAAGAAAACCGCAAATATTTATGTTGGGGGACACCATGGAGCTCTTGCAGTAAAATGGGATATGCAACAGGAAAGACAGGAAAATATTCCATCACTGATTATCCAGACCAGAGTATTTTTACAGTGCGATGGGACACACTGGAGACGTCAGAATCTGGATGGTACTGGTGTGCTGTGGAGATTGGTGACTATAACACCGTAGACGCCGGTTATTATTTGTATCTGACGATACAATCAGGTAAAAAACGTCTTTCCAAATAACCTCTTGTTTCTGAGAAACATGACAATGCATTTTATTAAAATAGATTATTATATAAATATGAAATAATGAAGCTATAAGTAACGTTATAAATAATGTAAAAGGTTAGAGTTGTTGTTGGGTTAGTGTGATAGATATAGCTTATGTCTGTATGCACAAGTAAAAAGAACTGAAAAAGGAGAACATGTTAACTGAAGGCGGTGACTAATGAAGAACCCATGTGACACCAACTATTTTTAATTTTTGATATTTCATGATCATTCTTCATTATCTGTCTTATTAACGCTAATTGTTCTGATTCTGATTCCTCTTAACAATTTCGGTTCCTTGGAGTTTAGTAAGTGAATCAGAATCAGAAATTGCTGGAATGGTGTTTTGATCCACTAAAGTAAGAACTGGCTTATAAGAATCATCCTTTGGGGAATCGGAAAAGTCTCGCAATGCGGAATGGTTTAGATTCATGAAAAATAACAGATTTCTAGCGGTCATTTGTTCAGGAGTCGAGCTATGCTTGTGCTTTATGTTTTTTACGCACATAAGAACAAACTCATAAGAGTCATATTGGTTCGAGAATCGGATACGGTGCGTTTACCAAAAACATTGTTAGCCAGCTATGGTTGCAAGTTCTATGGTCGCAAGATGCAGCAAAAAGAACCATTTGGGAATCGGACAACTTTGGTTCTGCTGTTTTTTGGCTTGTTCGGCTTGAAGCGGCGCTGCACATACGGTGTATGACATCAAAGTACCGCGAGAGCGATTCAAAAGCATACAGTGTCGTCTGCTCCTAATAGCTCTCGCTGCAGCCTACATTCATGTCATACACCGATCGGTCTATAGAGGGTTTTCACCAACGTCACGTTCTGGGCGGTAACCCGGATGCGCGGCCATTATGGAGGCACTCGGATGTAAACAAAAGCATGGATTGCACTGTGTATGTACTACTGAACACATTGTTACACACTAATAAACCACAGAAAAAACACCCGGAAGCTGCGAAATCATAGAGAAGGACTTAGTAAGCAGGAAAGAGCGCGAAATTTTGACAAACTAAAGTTAATGTGTGGTAAAGATCCGAACGAGCTAGCTTCTCTAGCCCTTACTGCAATTATTCCTTCTATTTCTTATCCCGACATAGGCTACGTTCAGATTGTCAGTCCAAAAAAGCACATGAAATCCGTTTCAATCTACATCCATGTGGTTTGAAATCCTATTCATATCACATATCAGGACATCATCTTCAGTCTGATTTCGCGTGGTATGTGACTCTCACGCCACTTCAAATGTAAACGTCAGATGTTGTTATATTGGAAATATGCTGAAAGTCGCTGCCAAAACAACGCTGTGTTGTTGCAAAGTGCCGGACGAGCAGAACATTATAATTTTTAAAACCTATTTTGAAACCGGCGCAGACAAGAGCGCGGAAAATAAGCTGTACATAACAGCCTCCAACAGTTCTGCCGCAGGCTCAAGACGCAGTAACGTTAGTCCAGCGCAGCGGATACACATTTCCATGTTTTAAAATTTAAATAAGACAACATCTCTATTGCAAATGCAAACCCCTCCATCAACGCAACGTCATTGCCATATTGCCAAAGAGCTGCATGGACACACACATCGGATCTGAACAGTGTGGACATCATTTTAGATCATATTCCAATCGGATACAAAGATAATCGGATATGTAAGTCGCGCTATTTTGGTCCAATGGGGGTTTCCAGTAGCACGGGGAAGGAAGCGCGTGTTCTAGTCTTTCCAGCGTTTTAAAGGAATTTTGGTTAAATAAGACACAGGTTCTCATGCAATTATCTCGTTTTAATCTGACTCCATGAATTAAATAAAAGTTCAATGTGCAATAAGGTTATGTTTACACTTAAATAGTTACAACATGATGTAATGAGAATTTAAACCATTTGTACCCAGCATTTAAATGTAAAATGTTACCTGAGAGAGAGAAATATAAAGAGAGAGAGAGAGAGAGAGAGAGAAAGAAAGAGAGAGAGAGAGAGAAAGAGAGAGGGAGAGAGAGAGAGAGAGAGAGAGAGAGAGAGAGAGAAAGAGAGAGAGAGAGAGAAAGAGAGAAAGAGAGAGGGAGAGAGAGAGAGAGAGAGAGAGAGAGAGAGAGAGAGAGAGTTTTGAGTTTTCAACACACTTTATTTATAACATTACAACGTCAGCAAAACATCGAATTACACATTATCTAAAAAAACAATAAAGATGTGCAAAAATCAAGACCTATTGTAACAGGGTAGTAAAGATCAACATTTCTTCTTCAACTGCACAAATAGCTCCATTACAACACCATTTATGCAAAAAACTTTCTAAATCATTCATTAGTTTATAGAACTTGAAATCAAACATAACCCTTGCTTTCACCATATTTTTAAAGACAATAACCACAGGTTGTCCTTCTCTACCTTCCATTTTGTTTTTCCTGGTTAAGTAAACAGCAAGTTTGGCTTGCCCAATTAAAAAATTCAACAATTGGCTTTTTATTCTTTGCGCCACACTATATTTGGGTCCAAGAATCCAAATCTTAGAAGAGAAAATCTCCCCAAAATTCAAGAAAAGAGCATCAAGAAAACAAAACATATCATACAGTCTTGAACATTCTAAAAAACAATGAAAAATTGTCTCCCTCGTTTTACAAAAAGGACAATCACTTGATACATTGGGATTAATTACGCTCACAAATGCATTTACAGCAACTGCGCCGTGCAAAACTCTCCATTGAATATCACCTGTGCGTTTTTCAATTGGTGGTTTGTATAAAACTCTCCAAACAGGTTTAAATTCATCATCTAGACCCAATTTCTCTCTCCACACTGTATCACTACGTTCTTTTAAGTTTGCTTTATTTAAAACCTTTACAAGACATTTATACAAAACTTTACTCTGAACCTCCTGCAAACTTAACCCTTGTAAACCCCTCAGGTTCAGAAAAGGTCCAGACAGTCCTTTGAGATTAGGACTAATACAAATACTTGGAAAAGGATCTGTATTATTAGGTACCAGTTTCCCATTATAAAATTCAATTATCAGATTATTTTCTTCCAATGTGAATTTCTGTTTAAAAAGGTCCAACATTTTTTCAACATGTCGTACCGACCGCACACCTAGATGTGTGGCCACGGACTGAGCATTATTTAAACCAGCACCAGCAATATCCAACAAATTATGCAGTTTTAGTGTCTTAGTGGTAACTAAGAAATAAAGCAGTCCAGGTGTAACTTCACAAGTGACAACAAACCGAGCTCCATGTACAAGCGGTTCCTCCAAAAGCCAGTACAACGAGGAAGTCGCCTCCAGCCTCCGTTTTTCAAATAAGTCCCAAACTTTAAAAAGTCCCTTATAAAAAGGAGTCAGTCCGTTGCACTGCAGCTTACTTAAGTCCATCAAAAACAAAGCAGAGTTCAATCCCAGTCTGCCAGCTTGATCAAAAATAACATCAGCCACTTTTCTCCAGACTAGATCCTTAGGTCCTGTGAGATACCTTTGAATAAAAAGAAGTCGAAAGGCTGCCCCCCTGCTGGGCAAATGGATAAGTCCTTGTCCTCCTTCATCTCTGGGTAGAAAAAGTATGCTCTGTGGTATCCAATGAAAAGTGCTCCAAAAAAAGTCCACCATACTTGCTTGAATTTTACTCAAAAGTCCATTTGGGGGATCAATGCATGCCAAACGATGCCACAAAACTGAAGCCACTAGGTTATTAATTATTATAACCCTCCCTCTAAAAGACATTTTTGGCAAAAGCCATTTCCATTTTTCCAATCGCCCCTTTACTTTTTCTAAAACTCCTTCCCAATTTTTACTTAACATTGAATCGCTGCCAACATATACTCCTAAATATTTTAACCCATCTCTTTTCCAGGACAAACCACCTGGTAGTTTGGGAAGACCATGAGACCATTTACCACTTACTATGGCTTCACTTTTGGACCAATTAATTTTGGCTGAAGAAATTGTGCCAAATTTGTTAAAAATATCTTTAAGAAGATCAACATCATTCTGCCCTTTAACCAAAACAATAATATCATCTGCATATGCAGACAACTTAAAATTAGCTCCAGAGCAAGGTATAGTCCAACCTTCAATGCTTTCTCTAATCTTAACCAATAAAGGTTCAATGGCAAGAGTATACAACATTCCTGAAAGTGCACAACCTTGTCTAATACCCCTGTTAATTTTTAAAGGAGCACTAAGACCACCATTAATTTTCAGTACACTCTCAACATCCTGGTACAAAACCCTAATCATGGCAATAAAACCAGAGCTGAACCCGAACTCCTCTAGCGTGCGCCAGAGATAGCTGTGTTCAACCCGGTCAAATGCCTTTTCCTGATCTAGAGAAATGAGACCAGTGTCTATATCCAATAGCCTAGAGACGTCCAAAATATCCCGAATTAGATAAACATTATCAAATATAGACCTGTTAGGCACACAGTAAGTTTGATCACGATGAATAACCTGCCCAACTGCCTCCCTCAACCTAGTGGCCAAAGCTTTAGAAAAGAGCTTTAAATCAGAGCACAAAAGTGAAACTGGACGCCAGTTCTTTATTTCTTTTAAATCACCTTTTTTGGGTAACAGGGTAATGACTGCCCTCCTGCAGCTCAAAGGTAGCAACCCTCCGGCCAGACTATCATTGAGCACAGACAGCAAATCACCCCCCAGCACTGACCAAAACGTTTTATAAAACTCAATTGGTAGACCATCAATTCCCGGGGCCTTACCGCAATCCATGCTCCGCAGAGCAACATGCAGTTCAGATGCTGAAAGCGGCCTCTCAAGCCAAGAATTGGTCTCATCTGGAACCTTAGGCAAACCCATATAAAAGGAACTGGCCAGCTCATCTTCCTCTGTATGTTCACTTTTGTAAAGCTCAGAATAAAACAATACAGCTCTTTTTCTAATTTCCTTAGGCTCCACCATTTCCACACCCTCCAATGAGTATAAAGAATGTATAAGTCTGCTTTGACCATTCTTCTTTTCCAAACCGAAGAAGAATTTAGTTGGGCCATCCATCTGTACTGCACTCTGAAAACGTGAGCGGATCAAGGCTCCCTGTGCTCTGATGCCTAACATGTCATCCAGAGTTCTCTTTTTAACTTTGAGGAGCTCAATATGTCCTCGATTTCCTGTGGACTCTACCAAATTCTGCAGTTCCACTATTTCAATCTCTAAGGTTTTCATTGATTGGGAGATGTCCTTGGATACGTTGAGAGTGTACTGACGGCACAGTTGCTGTATCTCTTTTTTCCCATGATCCCACCATTGTTGTAGGGAAGAAAAATCCTTTTTCCTAGAACTGAACTGTTTCCAAAAATAAATAACAACCTCTTTAAAAAAATTGTCCTGTAGCAAAGAAGTATTAAAGTGCCAATAGGCACTCTTAGACTTTATATTAGTAATGAAAACACTACAGATTACTAGACTGTGATCAGAAAACCCACTAGGCAAAATCTCGCATTTCTTAATAACGTTAAAATTATATTTAAAACAATAGAACCTATCCAATCTAGCCATAGAAATATAATTTTCTCTTGTTTGTGCCCATGTGTACTGCCTTTGTTCTTTGTATAAAGTTCTCCATATATCACACAAATCATGTTCTTCTATAAGCTTTCTTATAGCATATTGAGAAGGTAGATGTGGCTCTTTATGGTTTCTATCCATTCCATCATTTGCTGTACAATTAAAATCTCCTCCAACAAATATAAACTCTTCCTCTTTACTGTTTGACAAAATATTACTTAATTTATCAAAAAGAATCACCCTTTCAGGACCAACAACAGGAGCATACACATTTATAAAAACTAAAACCATTTTTTCAAATTTTGCTGTTACTTTCATTAAATGTCCCTCAACAACATGTTCTACCTCATATGAAATTGGTTTAAAGTTTTTCTTAAAAAGTACAGCTAAGCCACCACTACAGTGATTTTTGTGGCTTAAAATAATTAACCCATCCCATTCCATTAGCCAGTCATTCTCATTAGAAACATCACTATGAGTTTCCTGAACCAGCATTACGTCAATTTTCTTTTGATTAGTCAGTTCATAGAGCATTGCTCTTTTCTTGCTGTCTCGTGCACCATTTAAATTGAATGTGCCCAATCTTATCCTACTCATAAAAAGGTAAAATGAGCACACAAGTAACAAATACTTCAAAAAAAAAGAAAAGAAGCTAGACTGGTTCAAATTCATCATTCAATAAATTTAATTTTAACTTCTGGACAATTTTCTTCAGCCTAAAGACTTCTTGATCAGTGAAAACTCCAGCCTCCTTCATAAAAGCCCTGATTGAATCTATAAACAACTCACGATCTGGAAAGTAATCCTCTACATTTACACCTTTCATGCCTTTTGTTGCCTGAAGAAACGTTTTAATTTTGTCTGATGTGTAGGCACTGCGAACAGATCGCTTCTGTGAAGCTGAACCCGACGATTCACCATCACTATCCACAGTAGACTCCTCAGCATTACTTGACTCTGAGTCCACCTCCCTTGCATCACCAACAGCTATTCCATTAGCTTCTTTACTAGCCCTTTTTTCTTTTCCTTTTCCTTTGGTCTTAGTTTTCCTTTTTAACGTCGGTGTTTTAAAAATACTCTGATCTTCTGTCATGTCCACATCTTCTACTATGACCTGCTCACTGACCTCAGAAACGCCATCCTCATGAACATTTTCGTTTGTGGCCACACTCTCATTTTTATTACTTTCATGATCGTCACTTCCATTTTTTCCAACAAGAGATACTGTATCACTGGTTTGTGCATGATCTGTATTACTAAGCGTTTCGCATGTATTGTGATTCTGAGCTGCACTCTTCTCAGGGCACACGCGTATCACGTGACCCTCTTGTCCACAACCAAAACACTTCATTGAATCTGAGGTAGCAAAGATAACATAAAGAAAATCCTCAATCTTAAACTTCATGGCTAAATTAAGCTCTTCATTTTGGTTATTTAGGATCATGTGCACCTGTCTCCTAAAAGACACAACATGTTTCAACTGGGGCGATTTGCAACCGAGTGAGATTTTCTTTATTTTTGACACAAACTTTCCGTGTCTGGACAGTTCCCTTTCAATCACTTCATTTTTAATAAACGGCGGGACATTTGACAGTATTACTCTTTTCGCTGGCTGTACTAACGGCATGACTGGAGTAAGAGAATCATTCACAACAATCCCGGTTTCTACGACTTCATTCACTTTGTCAACATTGTTCAAGAACATCACTATTGCGCTGTTCATTCTTGATGCAGAAAGAATGCAATCATGACCAACAACAGCAGCAACCGCGAGGACGCAGTCCTCCACTGAACAACGCTCCGCGGGTACGACCTTAACGCCGTGCCGCCGCGTTAAACTTTCCAAACTCGCGTGCTGAGATGCCGCCATTGCGATCAGTGCACACTGACCGACGACACTCCTCACAGACACCTAAACTTACCTCTATTTACCTAACAACAACACAACAAAGGATAGATCAAAAGATAGAAAACTCACTCACACCGTAGAGCTCACTCCAACACACACTCACGCTGCTTCCACAAACTCCCAGCATGCACTCGAGAGAGAGAGAGAGAGAGAGAGAGAGAGAGAGAGAGAGAGAGAGAGAGAGAGAGAGAGAGAGAGAGAGAGAGGGAGAGAGACCCTCTCCCCAGCTTGGCATCCAAAGACAAGAGAGCGAAGAACATTTGCCGTCCTGTTTTGTCATCTCTCCCCCGACCATCTGCCTAACACCTAGGTGTGAGATATTCAAACTGACCAATCAGACCATCACAATTTCGCCCATTGTCCCAAACCTCTGGCTTACGGGCTGTGCTGAAAATGTCTTAGTGAAAAGCAAATGTCTTTTTTGCATTGAAATAATCTTGGATTATTTCCAACCTTACAGATACAAAGATAATCAGATTTGGACTGACAGTGTGAATGTAGCCATAGTTAACTACATCAATATTTTAGCCATAGTCAACGCTATTTACACATGTGGCTGATGCTCTACCTCTCCAACCACAAACGCCTTCTTTCATCAGTTTGTTGCACTCTTCTCTTTAACTTTTGACAGTCTATAGAACTGTAAATGTTTTCCCCCCGATGCGACCGATTAGTACAGACCAAAACTCAACCATTTTTCAGCAGCAATAATCAGCCAAATTTGCGAGTCCGTTCAGTTCAGTGGCAGTGTTTACGTTCAGTGCCTCCAAAATGGCGACTTCCGGATTGATGACGTGTAGTAAAAACCCTCTATGCAGCGCCACTTCTAGATGAACAAGCCTTTTAACTTACTAAAAAGAACCGACTCGTAAGAGTCATTCGTTCGGGAGTTGGACTGGTCTGTAACCTAATGTTTAATGTACTCAAAAGAACAGTCTCATAAGAGTCGTTTGTTCTGGATTGCGCTGAATGTAGACTAAAAAAGCAGTTAAGAGGTATCAGTGATACTGCTTCAGTGCAGTGCATGTATCAGTGCATTTACATTTCTGGATTAATACTTAATTTATAAAATTTGGTATATTAAATTATGTTATTTTGAATTCAGCCGCTGTCAGAGTATTTGTTCCCTGCACATCATCGTTATTTGGTTCCGTAATTATTTAAAAATAGAACTGGTATTGAATAAAGTGTTCACAACTGTAGTAGTAAACACTTCACAATATCAAGAGAATTTAGATATTTACATTTTATAGACAATAAGACAATTGATGGACAAATCCTATCGTCTTTTTGACTGTTTTCAGCTCCTGATGTGTCTGTGAAGAGCAGCAGTGTATCTAGACATGAAGGGGATAATGTCAGTGTCCAGTGTTTCTACAGTTCTAGATATAAGGATAAACTCAAACAGTGGTGCAGATATAAAGATAAGGGCTGTTACACAGTGGGGAGGACTGACACATCCCAGAATTCATCAGTCCAGATCAGTGATGATGGGAGAAGCTTCACTGTGTTGATGACTGGACTGAGACTCAGTGATTCTGGATGGTACTTGTGCTCAGTAGGAGATCTGCAGGCTCCTGTTCAACTCACTGTCAATGAACCCAAACCTGGTAAGATCACAAATCAGTTCAGCTATACAAATGGTTCAGATATACAAATATCTTAATGTTTTTCTCCTTTCAAGCAGTGACACGTATTCCAACAATTACACCATCTGACCCCGAGACAGACAAGTAGGTGTACTTTTTGACCATTTAAAAGAATCAAATGCATCTAAATACTTTTGCAGCCCAGAAACCTGTTGATCCTGTTCCCAAAACTGGTCTAAATGATTTGTTCACTATTTGAAAAGATTGGGTCTTTTTTGAGGAAAGAAGTGCAGAAGAGCCTACATTGTTTTTGTTTTCCACAGAAGAAATAAAGTCACACAGGTTTGGAATGATAAGATTCGATTGTTCTTTGATTTTTGAGTGAACATGTTTGTCTTTCTCTTTTTTTTTTTTGCAGGTACACAACTCAGACGTCTGCAAACAGAAATCCTACAAGTGTGAATGAAATAATAAACAGTAAGGAGCCGCTGAACTGTTAATCAGATCAAATATTTTTTAATTTAATTTTGAACTAATTATGATATGACGTGTAAAATAATTTATCCATCAGAAAAATATATGTTGAATTCTCCCGAGACAATTGTTGTTTAGATGCACCGCATAAAATGGAAGCCAATTTCAGCCGCACACGAAAAAAATCATGCTTTAGTAATTCATAATTATGACATAAAAGTAGAATTTATGACATAAAAAGTCATAATTATGATAGTCTAAATTATTAGATAAAGTCATAATTATGATAGAAAAAGCTGAGACAGTCAGAATTATAAAATAAAAATGATGACATTAAAAAGTATGAATAACGTATAAATTTAAATAAAAATCGTATAAAAAATCATGACATAAGTCTAAATTATTAGGAAAAAGTCATAAAGTCAACTTTTTATGTCATAATTATGATTTACCAAAGCATTACTTTTTCCCTTATGTGTTGGAAACAAACAGCTTCTTTCATTAATGATAACACTCTGATCAAACTAGAAACTTTCCCTGTTTCTGTTTTTAGCAGCAGTTATGATTACTGATAGACCTGAGACACACATGTAAGTGTGAACATTGTTATTCAGTCATACATAGCAACTGATACCAAACTATTGCATGTCACCATAGTAATATAATGTTATATTTAATTGCAGAGATGAAGCCCATCCATCTCCAACATCAGACTCAGAGACTAATAATACAGAAATACAGCACAAGGATGAGCAGAACAGGCATGTAATCAATGAATTAATTTGCTAAATTAGAAATAAAGCTTTAACAGAGGAACTTTCTGCACAATAAAAGTGAGAATGGTTCTGTATGATAAACACAAATATGTCTCTCCATCACCACAGGCATGATGGGATTCTGCTCATGAGTCTTGTAGCGACGCTTGTGCTGTTCCTGCTCGTTTCTCTGGTTGTAATAGTAACCTGGAGGCGGAGAGAGAAGCCGGGTGAGTTTTCTCTTTATACTTCTGGAGGACTGACAGGATTTTATTTACAGCTACTTAACAAATAAATCAATAAATGGACATAATATACTGTGTATATAGATTTGAGTTACAGTTACATACAGTATGTGAGAAAAAATTGACAAAAACTGGGTAAAATTTACAGTTTTGTATCATGATACACATACATTTGACAGCAAAATGATACGACTGACCATATTATGTACCTAGTATTTTGTACCTTTTGTATATGTCATCCATAAACATGGTCAACTTTAATTGTATAATCTTAAAAATAAAGGTAAAAAAAAAAAAAAAGGTTTTCACAATACCATAGAAGAACATTTTTGGTTCCCCAAAGAACCTTTCAGTGAACCGTTCTTAAAATAAACATTTTGTTCTTAGTGTGAAGAGCACTTTAAAAACGAAATAACTTTTTTCCACTATAAAGAACATTTTGTGCAATGGAAAGATTGGAACATATTATGATATTTAATCTTCATATCTCACTCTGACAGAGAGAGGTCACATTAGAGAAGAAGAACATTGTAACACCACCAGTAATACAGTAAGTATTTTACACACTGATGGAATTCAGAAATCTTCAGAAAAGAATCTAAATCTGTGTTTGTGTTTGATGCAGACGGCCTCTGGAAACCAGATGACATCCATGAGTCCAGCAGCCGCTACTGTACGTCATCAGTCCTCTCTGTACACGTTTCCTGAGATGATGACTGAAAATTAATGATCATCAATTGTGTTTCTTCACAGTCTTCTTCCTCTGTGGACGACTGTCCGGTGATTTACAGTTCTGTAAACTTTCATAAGGCAGTAAGTGTCGTCTTTGAATGACTTAGTCACACTGCAGTTTGGGCCGGGACGTCCTGTTTGTCCAAATCAAAAGGGAAACTTCTTTTAGGATGAGGTGCTGGGGTGTGTGTGGGTGGGTGGGTGGGGGGGGGGGGGGGGGGGTGGGGGGGGGGGTCAACACAGATGTCCGGTCAACACAGATGTCCGGTCAACACATCTGATTAAGAAACAATATTGTGTCTATAAAACGCATCACGAACACAAACACAAACTCCACGACACACAACAAGCATATGGGTGAAAAGAACACTTGTTACACAAAAATACACACCGGGATTTGACTGTACATAACATTTTTGACATCATCTATACTGCTTGCAATCATCATACAATGGGAATTGTCTACGGAAAGTAAATTTAGCCTTTAAATGAAAGGGTTTTGAGCTGTTGTTTACACTGCCACATACAATAAAAGTGCATGCACAGCGACAGGAAATTAAAATGAACAACATTTTTGCCTACCTTACACTGAACACTGAAAGACTTTCTCTTTTGAGATGCAGTTTCTTCACATCATTTACAGCTCATGTCTGACACATGATGAAGGATTAGGATAGGCTTATCCAGTTTCGAGAAAGAAAACATCACATGCTGAATGAATCCTAGTTAGAAATGCCCACTTACAATTTAAGTGTTTACTACAAATTAATTACTAAATGCTAAAAAGGAAATAATGTAAATGAACACAAAATAATGTGTGAAAATCCCCAGCTCCCCTTCTTCCCAGGCCTCTGTAAATGATCACTATTTTTACATTTCTGTTATGTGACATCTGTAATGACACACTAATGGTTGTGATACAGAACTCTTAAAGCTGATCATGTTTATTCACAGGCTTTATCTTCAGTGGATCTAGAGGGCGACGTGATCTACAGCTCTGTGAAAAAACCTTGAAAGGCTGTGAGTTCATCCCATATCCACACACACCCTTCTCCTTATTAATGACGTTATGAGCATATGAAAGTAATTCATTGTAAATTAATAATAAATCTATTTGTACCATTTCAGTTTTTAGTTAGTGTAAACCTGTTAACTGTCACTTTGGAATAAGATTGCTGAAGTAAAAACACTTTAAAAAAAGTTACTTTATTTTACTGTAAAAATCTGTACTTAACTTATTTTATGCAAAAATAGATATTTTACAAAAAAATGGACTCTGAAATTGCTATAAAATCAAAACCACATGTCTAACCAAGTTGTGGTCCAAACTTTAAGTTGATATAAAAATTGAGGTTCTTGAGATTTGGTTTAGGGTCTATAGGCCTACTAAAAATAGCCACGCACCAAGTGTCACTGTTTGTTGTAAACACGTGTAAGATGAAGGATCAAAAGTCTATATTATAATTCTCAGGCAACAGGAACACATGATAAACTTCCACAAAGTATTGATGTGACACCCACATCTAGAGCTGCTGTACAGCAGAAAAAAACTGTGTTGCATTATTTTCCTGTTATCTCTGTAAAGCTGTTTTGAAACAATCTGTATTGTAAAAAGCGCTATATAAATAAAGGTGACTTGACTTCACAAATTAAAACATTTCTGCCCCAATATTACTTTTATCCCAGAAAAGTCGGCAAATATGGTACCTTCAGTCTCAGACCTTTCCAACGATATGTCGTTGTTGTTTTTTTATTGGAAAACGTTTTGATTGTAAAATAGTGCAGTAAATTTTGTGCAATGAAAAATGAAAGTGTCCACTAGGGGGAAGAGCTCAATACTAAAAGGATTTAAACTACCATTTTCATCGTAAGGTCTGATTACTGATTTGAACAAGATTAATACTGAGGTCACTCAACAACGCGCTGCAATTGAAAAAAACCCCACATGCAAATAGAAAAAACACTAGCAAATTGTGATGTCGAACTGATGTTTTTTTTTATTTGCTGGTGTTTTTTTCTGGTGTTTTCTTCAGTTGCCACACGCTGAGCTCTCTCAGCCACCGTAGTTTAAGCTTTCGAATGATACCTAATTTAAGATGAATAATAAGATGAATGTGTGTGTGAGTGTGTGTATATATAGTTTGCTTTTATAGTTGAAACAAAATGAATAATTCCAGTCTTGCATTTCATTTATCTGCATCTTACATCACAGGTACATCCCAGAACGGATTCTTGACCAAATGAAGGACAAAAGCGACACATCAATCAACACTTTAGAAAGAGATGAAACCTTCATTTTTCTTTTAAAGTCCAAATTAGGCCTAGATAAATTGTAGGCTTACAGAAATTCAAATTTTGTTAATTAAATTAGTTAATTAAATAAACTGTTATTTTACTTTATTTATTTTTAGTTTTAAATACATTTTAATTGCACAATAAATAAGGACATTAAATGCTCTGTGTAAATTGCTCATATAGCGTAATACACACTTGTCCTGTATGTGTGACGCCATCTGATGGTGAATTTATCTACAGTTTTACCATGTACCTCTTCATCTGCTCAAATTTATATCAACAATTTTTAAAACCAAGTAATGTATTATTCGTGATGCCTTGACCTGTTCAACAATCATCTCATATGTGTGATGTTCTCATTGTAACTTTTTAACATCTCAGTGATGTTTTCTTTTTTTTCTTTTAGTTCTGATGTGAAACTTTTATTCTGATGGGATAGTTCACCTAAAAATGAAAAATTCTGTTATTAATTTCTCATTCTCATGTCGTTCAAAAACCTGTTAGACTTTCGTTCATCTTCGGGAACACAAATTAAGCTTTCTTTAATGATATCTGAGAACTTTCTGACCCTCCATTGACAGCAACTATCACTTTCAAGCCCCAGAAAGGTAGTAAAGACATCATTAAAAGTAATCCATGTGACTCCAGTGGTTTAATCTCAGTTTTATTGAAGTGGTAGTTGCGTTGGCTGTCGATGAAGGAACAGAAAGCTCTCAGATTCACCTCAGAACTAACCCTTTAATATCTGCCTTTAGATGCTGTAGATACCATGCAGCGCCGGTTCTCTGTAATTTTCTTCAATTATGCATACATTAAATAGGTTAAAGGTCTTGTGTGTATCATATGATGTATTTATATTGTTACTGACCACGGACCAGCATAATTTAGCAGTTTAATGATGATTTTTATTGGGCATATATACCTGTAAATCAGGCATTATTTTAGTGTTTTGTTCTACTGTGCTGTATATGTGCAAAATGTAGTCTGTAGAGTCTGTCTCCCTCATCTGGTTCTGTTTGGGATCTGCAGCCCTGTAATGGGCTAATGGTGTGTGTTGAGATGATCAGGTGTTTCAGGGAAATGAGAAGTTTAAACCCCTCAGATTGTGATGTTCGAGGAGAAGGAGGGGTGAAGATATTTGCTGTGTTTAGTCAACTTGTGCTTTGTGTGGCTGTTGAAGGAATTACTGTGTTTTTGTTTTAAAGAGTGGGATGATGTTGGCAAAAAAAAAGAAGCGAGGTTGGAAAAACAATGAGCGATAAAAATGCTTCCCTTTATATAGTCAGTGAAGGAGGGCTATTTAGAGTCTTTTGGATCTTTTTAATCCAGGAAACAAACTTCAAGTTTGTCTTTCAACATAAAAAGGTTGTACCCTTTAATAATCTGTTTAATGCACTAACAAATGCTTGTCCTCTATATGAACCTGACCAGTTAAATAAACCGTGTTTGATCAATCTTTTATACAAATGAGTCTTATTTGCATTCATCATTATTTACTTTCCTTGTTGAATAATTTTGGATTTGAACTTTGGACATGTTTCTATGGTTTTGACTTTATCAGTGAACATTTGTAATAATTTTTTTGAAAATCATTCGAATTAAGACAAAAAAGCTGTAAAAAATATGCCTGGAATTATAACCCTGGATAAAAGTTACAGAATCATTGTACAATGACCAATATAGTGGGGCATGTTGCCACAGTGGAACCTGCCATTTCAAAGCAAAATTTAAATGGTAAAAAGAATATGAAACGTCAAAGACAAAGACCGTAACAAATATGTAATTATTTTGGCCAGCCAATGTTATGAATGTAGCCATTTATTTGACATACACATTTAACACGTGATCACTTTCTATGTCACAACCACCAGCTGGAGTGCCCGTGATCTCCACCAGAGGGCAGTCCATCATTCTGCTTTATCTCAACATGAACTACATTTCACATAAAAACCATTGTCTGGATAATCATGTTCTGATTACGTCCACATGTGTGTTATTATCTTGTTTACTTTTGTCTGTTTAAGTCCTGTGTATTCGGTTTTACGATGTGAAGTCTTGTATTTTGTTGCACTAGTTCTGAGCATTGTCCTGGTTTCCTGTGTTTTCATTTTTTTTATTCTCTGCATTGTTTGCCCTGTTGCTCATTTGGATTCTTTGCCCGTGTGTTTGACCTTTTGCCTGTAATATGGATTATGATTCTGGATTTCCCAATAAAGCTGCGTTTGGATCTTCACCCCAAGTCTCGGAGCAGGTCGTAACACCCTAAAAATTGACAATGTATGAAAATGAACAAGTTCTCAACTCTGCTTTTTACATTACATATCTGACTCTTGCCTGAATGTGTGTCAGTGTTGTTTTGTTGGGCTTGTTACCCAAACCAGAATGGAACTATAATTTTAGTTTGGAGGATGAAACAAGATGTTTGTGTATATTCTGTTCTGCCTGGTTCTTATGATGCATGAAGCAAATCATGCACAATATATTTATATAAAATATATCTTATTGTGAATTAAGGGTCAATACTCTATAAGACCTTCAGCTTCAGAGTTTTGCACATTATATTTGTGCATATTTATTTTGGAAGTGTTGTACTGTAAGGTTACTTCAGCGCGTTGCTTTGATTCAAACCTTTTCAAATGCAAGTTTAACTAAAATACTCTTGTGTCAAACCTGTCCTATAGCAGTGTGTGTGTGTGTGTGTGTGTGTGTGTGTGTGTGTGTGTGTGTGTGTTTGTGTGTGTGTGTGTGTGTTCATTACATCAATAAGTACAGAAACAGGAACGGCTCATTATCAGTGGCAGGAAGTCAGATTTTCATTTCAGGTTCTGTCTTTTACTCATTCTGACGGTCACATGGCTCTTCCTCTGATTCTCTTTGGTGTTTTACTTTACACTGCAGGTAAGATAGAAATTACATTTTACCCTCAAAACATGCTTTTATGTTTGTTTTTATAAACCACCCTTTTCTTATGTTGTTTCTTTATATACTTTGATTGATTTCACTTCTTAAAGACAGCAGGGTGAGCAAGTATAGTAGCCTACTGCATGTAGACTATTTGATTTTAAGTGTGTATATATAATATATATACTTTACAGCTCTGTTCAGTTTATATCCAGCTGTGTAAGACTTGAACATTGCACAAAAAACCTTTCAACAGCTTTAAAAAAAAAAAAATCAGTAACCACAAGGTTGCAACACTGATTGTTGACATTTAGTAAATGTGGATTGTTGAAATTTTGATTTTTTTTTTTAAATGACAGCATTCATTTTTTTTTATTTAATGTTAAAATTGTTTTAGCTAATTTTGTACCAGTATTATCACTGTTGTGCAACCAAGCTAAGTGTTTTAAAGTAGTGTTTTGAGAATACTTGTTTATAACGTGTGTGTGTGTGTGTGTGTGTGTGTGTGTGTGTGTGTGTGTGTGTGTGTGTGTGTGTGTGTGTGTGTGTGTGTGTGTGTGTGTGTGTGTGTGTGTGTGTGTGTGTGTGTGTGTGTGTGTGTGTGTGTGTGTGTTCTCTACAGAAGCATTAAGGATGAATACATTAGATTATGTATCTGTGAGAGAAGGAGGAACTGTTACAATCCCGTGTCTGTATGACAATCAGTATAAACTAAACTCAAAACTCTGGTGTAGAGGGTTTTATTGGGCATTATGCCAAATCACAGCCCGTGAAAACGATACAGGGAAATGGACAATAACTGATTATCCAGCCCACAATATTTTTACTGTGAAACTCAACAATGCAACATCTTCAGACTCTGGAAGTTACTGGTGTGCTGTGGAGATTCAAGCAAAACCAGATGACAGAAAACATTTGTATTTAACTGTTCAACAAGGTAAAAACTGTTTATTTTTATTTGTTTGTACATTGTGGTTTTATGCTTCAGTAGATACCTGATTAGATTAAATAAAATACCAAATCCAACTTTTTTGTTTGTTTGTTTGCTGTCTGTGTTCAGCTCCTGGTGTGTCTGTGATGAACAGCAGTGTATCTGGACATGAAGGTGATAATGTCAGTGTCCAGTGTTTCTACAGTTCTGGATATCAGAATAAAATCAAAAAGTGGTGCAGAATTAAAGATAAGAGCTGTTACACTGAGACTGACACATCCCAGAGTTCATCAGTCCAGATCAGTGATGATGGGAGAAGCTTCACTGTGTTGATGACTGGACTGAGACTCAGTGATTCTGGATGGTACTTCTGCTCTGCTGGAGATCTGCAAGCCCCTGTTCAACTCACGGTTCAGAAGGACAATAATAAACAGAAAAATACATGTAAGTCATTTATTTCAGTAATCTTGTGGAAAAGTATTTTACTTTACTTAATACTTTATTAGTCCCATCGCTGGGAAATCTCTCTTGGACAACGTGCAAAGTCCGTATACAGAACAAAACAACATAGAAATTAGTGAAATTAAATACACAAAAAACACAATGGCAGTCGATACATACAATACAACATACATTAAAACAAATAGAGAATAAGTGAAGTTAAATGCATGCGAGACACAATGACAGTTCACAGTATTTTATCTCTATTTAACGCTTTGAACAAAGGAATTTCAAGACCCTATACCTCCTTCCTGATGGTAATCATTTAAAGTGGGAATTCAGGATATGAGTATCGTCTCCAACAATTTTCTTGGCATGGTTTAAAATTGAAGCATCAAACAACTCTTGTGGTGATATCTCTCCTCACCCCTATATATTTTAAAGGCGGTGTGCACCAAACGTCTTAACCTTGATTTTAATTGGACAGACAAATTACCATACCATACAGTGATATCATATCTAACCAAGCTCTCGAAAATAGACTGGTAAAACAAGTACATGATTCTCTGATTCACTCCAAACGCTTTTAGCCTGCGGAATAAAGTATAATCTCTGCTGTAACCTGGAACAAATATTGTTGACATGAAGAGACCAGCATAGTGAATTATCTAGACTCCCAAGTACTTATATAAAGGAACATGATATTACCATGTATCATTACCGGACTATCCCCTACACTTGGTGGTAGTGTGTGACCCCGGTTCCACCTGACCAAGTGTCGAGGTGCTGTGTCATCAGAAAATTTGATTTAAAAAAAGTACTGTCTTGGTGAGCAGACGCAGACGCATCCCTGCGGGGCTCACGTGTTCGTGATTTTAACCTCAGAATACGAGTGACTCTCACCTGTTGTGTGTAGTTGTTCAGAAAGGAAGAGAGCCACTGAATACAGTATGGATTTACCTTAAGCTCTTTTAACTTTGTGGTCAACAACATGGGATTCAGGGTATTAAACGCTGAACTAAAATCAATAAAAAGTAAACGGGCATATGCTTGAATGTCTTCTAAATTACTACTAACCAAAATGAGAGATGCAATTTATGGCATCTTCAGTGCCTCGCCTCTCCCTGTATGCGAATTGAAACGGGTCGAGTAACGGTTTGACTTGATCCTTTAAACCCATTAGAACAAATCGTTCAAAACACTTCATAACATGAGATGAGATGTAAAGGCCACTGGTCTAAAATCACCATTCTCCACTGAGTTCTGTTTCTTAGGAACTGGTAGGCTATTACAATGTGGATTTCTTCCATAGAGATGGGATAGTATGTGAGTGTATGAAATGAAAAATGCTCCATAGCACAAGTTTTTAACAAAAAGGCCGAAATGATATCCGGGCCCATAGATTTTTTAGAGCATACACCTCTAAATAAAGTGCTGACCACCTGTGGGTCAACCACTAGCCTCTGACCCGGTTCACATATTACATTGTCCAGAACACCCGTATAATCAGCTGGTGACTCAAACCTCAAAAAAAAGTCATTTAAATAATTTGCCATGTGTTCGTCATCATTAGTTATAAAAGTTTTGTGAGGTGGTGCCATATTTGTTACAACTTTCATTGCATCCCACAGTTTTTTTGAATTCCCTGTAGCAAAATTATCATATCTCTATATTTTTTCCTCGCCCCCTTCAGATTATTCAGTTCCTTTTGGACTATTTTTATTTTATCATGATTTATAAATGCCAACTTCTTCCTATTCAAACATTCCTTGACTTCCTTTGTTATAAAACTTTTGTTATTTGGAAATACCGTTACAGTTTTCTTCTCCACAATTGAGTCCACACAAATGTATACGTATAGTCCGTTATGGACTCATTTAATTGACCAAAAACATTATATCTGGAATATGTTATTTATATTCATACTATGTTGAATGCTTGAATCTGATAAATGATTTCAGTAATTTCAAAGGTCCTTACAGACTACAACAGCAGCAAAACCAAAACCCACAACAACACTGACCAGCAAATAATAAATAATAGGATAAAAAAATGATTTCCATGTTTTTGCCACAAAATTACACTTTATTACAGAAAGCACACGCTCTCTTTCTCCCGCTCTCCTCTCTCTGAACAATGTTTTGAGGTGTGGAATAAGCAGAATAATTGACTCCGGGCCATTGAATTATTGAAATCCCGGGTGTGCATTATTTTTAATAATTCAACGGCCCATCTGCAATGATTCCTTACATAATTCACCTATTATAGATGTAATTTCATATTTATAAATATTATTTTATCTTGATATAATAAAACATAATTGCAACAAACTAGAATCAAACTTTTTTTTATTATTATTAGTTTTTACAGTATCCTATGTAACTAATTTTTTGCTTTTTCTCCTCCAAACTCAGCTGAGAATGATATAAGCTCTGAGGAAGCTGGTCCGACTTCGTAAGTAAATTCCTGAAACTTGAAATAATCAAGTAACTGATTTAAAAAAGGGACTTTTCTTAAAGGAACATGGAAATAGGCTAATTTCCCAACTCCCCTAGAGTTAAACAGTTGAGTTTTACCGTTATCAAATCCATTCAGCTGATCTCCGGGTCTGGCAGTAGCACTTTTAGCATAGCTTAGCATAGATCATTGAATCTGATTAGACCATTAGCATCTCTTTAAAAAAAAAAATGACCAAAGAGTTTCTATATTTTTCCTATTTAAAACTTGACTCTTCTGAAGTTACATCGTGTACTAAGCAGGCGCAGTGATATTATGTAGCGCCTGAAAATAGTCCCCAGCTTGGTAACTTCCAACGTGACCGGCACTAAGTTTGTATTGTAATATCATTGTGCTGCTGGTACGGCAGAACTGATTATTACGCCCTTGATTATTACGCAGGAATGAGAGTTCCTAGTCATATAGGCCTAGAAAATCACAACTTTTCATTTTCTGTCGGTCTTAGTACACGATGTAACTACAGAAGTGTCAAGTTTTAAATAGGAAAAATATTGAAACTTTTTGCTCATTTTTTTGAGAGAGATGCTAACGGTCTAATCAGATTCAATGATCTATGCTAAGCTATGCTAAAAGTGCTACCGCCAGACCCGGAGATCGGCTGAATGGATTTGGAAACGGTAAAACTCAACTGTTTAACTCAAGGGGGATTGGAAAATGAGCCTATTTCCACAAAAAGTGGAGTGTTCCCTTTAATTATGTCATTGACATTTTAGACTCATAAAATGATTCTATTTATAGTAGCAGCAAAATAGCGAGAAATGAGACCGAGGACACCTCGTCTGACCACAGAAGCAGGATCTTTCTGCTGATCTGGACAGCTGTGCCGCTTCTGACGCTGGTTTTGCTGATCTGGAGGATTATACAAAAACACAGTCAGTTCTAACACAGCTTTATATTCAATTCAAAGCAATATTTCACTGCTAATGCCTCAAATCCAATTTCACGGGATTTATTGCACTGCCGCATTACATTACCTTGGTGAAAACTCTTAGTCTCCACGAATAACACTTATCTTTTTTCATTTGTATAGCATTTTGCATACAAGAAGTTTTTTTTGTGTTTGTTTTTTTTGCATGTGGTTTTATGATGTGATTCTTCCTGTTTTAAGATTTGCCCACACAAGGACAAGACGTCTGTTCTGAGGTATGTGTTTAGGCCTTGAAATATCTATCAGACATGCAGTACAAATCATCTAACACTACAGCAGGACTTTAGATTCATACCTGAATAATCTTTTGAAAAAAGTTGTTTGCACTCTTCTTACACAGACAGAAAGTCCTGTGATGTATGACACAGTGGTCTTCAAGAAAGGAAAGAACGATGAACAAAACCAGGTCTCCATTGTAAGCATTAGTACATTGCTGGTACCATTAATGCATACGTATACTGTAATATACTGTGTGAAGTACTATAATATAATATAATGTACCATGATCTCAATGCTTTTAATCACTGGCTCATTGAAATTCATCTCACTCTGTCTTGTGTTTTATTAAATTATTTTCAGAGCCGTCCTCTTGACCAAGAAGTGATTTACAGTGCTTTGAAACTTCACTAATAACAGATGATCTCTGACACACCGGCAATTCACATTATGCATATTACAATCTGAAGTTATGGCATATTCGTCGGTTTTACATCATGTAAAGCTTCCTTTAAAGCAACCAATGAGGTGAGAAAGAAAAAGAGGAATTTCCAGCACATGTTTGAATGTGTTGTTTGCAGATTAAGAGGTCATGGTTGTGTCAGATTATCATTTTACTATTAAGAGTTTTGCCACAACTGCAAAATGCAATGTGTGAAAGTGTCTCCTATTTATTTGCATATATGTTTCTTCTGCTATTCTACTTTTATTCTTAATCAATGTGAGAAGTAAAACTGAAACACTTCATGACCACATCAGAGAGCAACACAATCAGTTTCGGTCAACTTAACATTTGTAACACCACTTCAGAAAAACCTAAAAATATACTAGCTTGAAATCTATATCTTATTACTCGGTATTTGGCTTTGCAATTAAAGGATTTGTTTTGAGCTGCTAAATACATGTCAACACATTTTCTCCTATTCCAGATTAATATTTGCTGTAACCATTTGTAGTTTGATTTCCTCAAAAACTGTATGTGAAATGCATGGGACGTATTTCAATCTGTACATCAATAAATATTTTGCTTAAGAAATCATGTATGTATCATAAATATTAATACATCAAAAAATAAATATGCTGTTATGGCTCTCATTCAATGTAATGTTATGGGATTTTTATCACACAAGTGTACACACACACAAAACAAATTAGTATAAAAAGTCTACACACCCTCAAATATTACATTTAAAACTAGCCTACACTAAAAAAGTACAACTTTTTTTGTTCAAAATTAAAAACATTTAAATGAGTCAATCCTTCTTCCAAAACGTATTTTTGTCTTACCCTGATTCCCAATGGCTTAGCCTCAGTGTGCGAAATACCCGGAGGGGTCTATCATCTCCCGATTGTTGCGCAATCCCGATCTAAAGTTTCTCAATATACAGTAGAGTAGGCATATAACATTACAATATGTCATGGATGCAAGCCAATACAATCAGTCTATAGCCTACATAACAACACACACCTATAGCCTACAATTTAAGACATGTAAGTCATATTCACCCCAAAATGGGCCAGTAGTATTTGCACATTATCATTTTTGCTGCTTGACTTCACGGAGAAAGGATCATTATGAAATTAAGTTAGATGTTAACAAGTGTTTATATTTTAGACCTGGTTTTCACAGGAAATTGCGTAGTACAAACGTCACTCACCAGTGGGTGTATCGTGATCGCATATCCGTAAATAGAGAAAAGTTATTCCAGTCTGGTGTGGTAGTGGCATAGCTTAGTTGTCACAAATAGCGAGAAAGGTTGACGCGACGGAGCAGCTATAGACCCGATCTCAGGGCAAAACGACCTGTTTTAAACAAACGCCGAACAATGGAGAGTCTGCTGGCAAAAAGAGAACGGCACAGAACTCATAATAAAACAAGAATCAACATTTTGGAGATGGTGAAAAGAAAACTGAGGGTTTTGAAATGTTGTTGTAAACGCAACGCGGAGATGCCGTTTTTATTAACAGGAGGTGAGTAACGTGTTTATTGAACAGATTCATTTCCATGTAGCTCTCTATTTTATTCTAAAGCATTATTGTGAAGTGAAGGGTCGTTTCATTATGGTTGTTGTAGTAATGCTGTGCTGCTGGTATGTATTGTCAAGTAAGTAAGTTAGCCTACCATGTCTATTAAAGCTAGCATATGTTGGTCTTAACTGGGACAACCTGAACCATAGGCCAATCCGCAGTGTCAGAGCCGAAGCACAACCAAAACAACGTTCTTCCGCGAAATGCATGCCGTTTTTTTAACCGCTAGAGGGCCAAAAGTTACAGTCTACAAATATATCATGTAGCATGTAAAAATCAGAGGTGGACAGTAACAAAGTACATTTACTTGAGTTAAGTACACTTTTTGAGTAGGCTATCTGTACTTTACTTGAGTTATTTTTTTCCGGAAACTTTTACTTTAACTTCACTACATTTGAAAGACAAATATCGTACTTTTTATCGTACCACTACATTTCTGTCAAGGTCCTTCAGTAGAAAGTAGTAACGTCAGGGATGATTTTGGTTGCATTTTGGTTGTAAATGCAAGTCGGGTTGACGCCAGAACTCGACTGATGTTGGTTTCTGACGTCAACCGATTTTCAACCACAATACAACATCCGTCCAACGTTGAAGATTAACGTCAATCTGACATTGGATTCTGACATCAACATGATTTTAATTTTCAGCGTTGGGTTTGGTCTTCTTAATGCGAATTTTGTCATTGTTTTGGAGCACATTAGTTTATAGATAACAGTAAGGCTAACATATTCATACTAAAAGCCCAAAAACTGGGAACAGCCATTTGTGTGTCCGAAAGTTGTGGACGTTATTGAGTGACTTATTCAATCCCACGACTGGAACTGTGTTCTAGAAATACATGTGATATTGATATGAGGGTAGGCAGGCAGAGATTCAGAGGCATACGGTAGGCCTACTGTAAATTGGCTATTACATGCAACAATAAAAAAAAAAAAATGCATTGACATTTACTTTTATACTTAAGTACTTTTATAAATGAGTACTTCTGTATTTTAACTTAAGTAAAAATTGGTCTTTACAACTTTTACTTGTAACGGAGTAAATATTTGACCAGTAGTATCTGTACTTTTACTCAAGTAAGGAAGTTGTGTACTTTGTCCACCTCTGGTAAAAATCTGATTTTATATATAGGCTGTGGTCCAATAGGAACCAATAATAATCATTTAGTTGTAGGCTACATCCGTTGTACAAATCCGCATAACGAGTTATAGGCTACTAACTAAGGTTTAATTTAGTGTTAAGAATTTGTTTACTTAGCCTAATTAACCGTAATAAAGTTTGAGAACCATAAAGAATGTAATGTGTCTGATTAGAACATCATCAGGTTCCGGTATTTGTATTTATCTGTATTTTATTTTTAAAGCAAACTTCCTCCAACTGTAACAGTGATAGTGATGCATTTTAATGCTACTAAATATAAAAAAGTTTAAATAGTGAATGTAAAGCAGCTTACCTTTGAGTCCTGGTGACTTTCAATATTTCCCTTTGACACACAGTAGCAAATCTCAAATAAATGCATAATTTATTAGGATAAAATAGGTTGATATTTGTTAGACATTTGACAGAAATACACAAACTATCGTATTGAGCAGTAGCTTAACACCTTGAGATGTTCCCACAAGCTGTAATGAATGCTTTTATACAGTATACCCTGATGTGATCATCACTAAATTGTCCGTATAATGCTGGAGAAGGAAATAGCAAAGAGGAAAAAATACCCACACTCTCAAAAACAATACTGTTATATATGAAAGAAACTGGCATATCTAATAACTTACAAAAGCTAGCTGTGAATGTAGAGTCCTGTTTGTTTATTCACAGTGTTATTCCAGCAGAGGTCAAGAGTATGAGAGCAAATGAGCCTCGGACAGAAAATAGATGCGACTACTTCATTTGTATCCCGCCTGTAGTAAACACTAACACACCAACCCACCCGCATTTGATTCTTGTTTAAAGCAGGTTTCTTTCTCTTCTGCTGCCTGCCGTTCACAAATAAATACACACAGGAATGCATGTGAAAAGAAAGAATACTTGAAATATGTAGACAGCATTTGCAAGAAGAAGGACATTAAGCTTTTCACACACTGCCTGGCACAGGGACGTCACGGCACAGATGTCCTCACGGTCCCTGTCCAAGACCTTGTGTGATTGACCTCAGCCTGGATCACTTCATTTCACAGTAACACGACAAAAAATATCCAGTTTTTTGGTAGTTTTATGTAACCTCTTCTTTTAAAGGTAGGTAGCGGCTCTCATTCTACAAGAATTTGCTTTTAGCAAAAACCAGCACTGTCCTCTTGAAGGAATAGTTCATCCAAAAGTGAAAATGTATTAAATTATTCACCATCATGTCATTATGAAGAGGATGCGATATAAATTATCATTATCTGTCATAGTGAGTTGGGATACTGGGTTGTAAAACATTTTTTTTTAAATGACATTCAAATTACAGGAACGTCTGTGATAAGAGCACTTTTAGTTTTATCAAGTGCTGTCGCAGTTTGGCTTTTTTTTCTTCTTTTATCTGCCCTCGCCAAGTGAAAAACACGCCAGATTTAATGAAGTACACTACCGTTAAAAAGTTTGAGGGATGTTTTTTTAAGTTTCTTATGTTCAATAAGGCTGCATTTAGCTATTCTATGATCATAACAGTAAAAACAGTAATATTGCTAAATATTATTACTCTTTAAAATAACTTTTCTATATGAATGTACTTTAAAATGTAATTTATTCCTGTGATCAAAGCTAAATTTTCAGCATCATTACTCCAGTCTTCAGCGTCACATGATCCTTCAGAAATCACTCTAATATTCACTCTAAACATTTCTGATTAGTTGAAATCAGTTATGCTGCTTAATATTTTGTGGACAAGTTTTTTCAGGATTATTTCATGAATATAAAGTTCAAAATAACCATGTTTATTTGAAATATAAATCTTTTGTAAGATTATAAATGCCTTTATCGTCAATTTACATCAATTTAATGCATCCTTGCTGAATAAAAGTATGAATTTCTTTAAAAATGAATTATACCAAATGGACTACACTTCTAAACTCTTTTCTCTCCCCTATTCTATTTTTCATTAAATGTGTAGCCTGTTTTTTTGTAGCCTGCCCCTGTATTCACTTCTAATACATACTGTATTTAGAAACTATAGGAAAGTTTCTAAACAAGAAATGCAATCTTTTTTTTTATCGGTCTAAAATTGTTCACATGACAAAAATGTATATCACCAAAATGCTGTTGTTATTTTTTTTATCTGTGAAACACAAACAGGAACTTGTTTAATATGCACAATGTAGAGTGTTTTTATAAATAACACCTTATGCTTCCATTTGTGATTCTACCAAAAACAACCCAGCATAAACAATGCAAATGAGAACGTTTTCATTTTTGGATGAATTATTCCTTAAAAGCTGCTGTGTGCAATCCCAGTTTAATGTGCAGAGACGATTATATAGCCATTCAATCACAAAACTGAAATTTATACTCGCCCTCAAGTCATCCTAGGAGTGTATGACTTTCTTCTTTCAGCCGAACACTGAGTTATATTAAAAAATATCCTGGCTCTTCCCAGCTTTAAAGGGTTTTGAGTTTTTGAAGCTTCAAAAAGTGCATCCATACATCATAAAAGTAATCCATACGGCTCCATGGGGTTAATAAATAACTTCTGAAGCAAAGTGAGGGTTTTTTGTAAGAAAGATATCCATGTGTAAAACTTTATAACCTATAATCACTGGCTTCCGGCAACGGTCGTACGCGCGTTCATGAGAGAGTTGAGTTCCGGCGGAAGCGTGACCTCTGACCTGATGTATGATGTAAGCGTAGCGTAAGCTTCGGTGAGAATTGATGAACATGGAAGTGCAGAAGATGGAGCAAATCAAAACGCCCGTCACAAATTGAAAAGTCTAAAACGAGAAGTTTTGGAAAGAGAATATGGATATTTCTCTTACAAAAACCCATCGCTTCGTTTCAAAAGGCATTTATTAAGTCGTATGGATTACTTGTATGAAGGATGGATGCGCTTTTTGGAGCTTCAAAGACTTGGACACTATTCAATGCCATTACAAAGCTGGGAAGAGCCAGGATATTATTTAATATAACTCGGATTGTGTTCGACTGAAAGAAGAAAGTCGTACACCTGTGGCTTGAGGGCGAGTAAATTATGGAATAAATGTTCATTTTTGGGTGAACTATTTCTTTAAGTTGCCCTTTGAGGGTTGATTTCCCCAACGAGAGTAAACGCTGATGTTTTTAACATTTCTCTGCTTCTTTGAGCAGCTCAACATACAGTCTTAAAAATAAAGGTTCTCAGAGGGGGTTTTCATAGCAGTGCAGTAGAATAACCATTTCTAGTCCCCAAAGAACCTTTCACTGAACAGTTCTTAAAATAACCTTTTTTTTCTTAGTGTGAAGAACATTTAAAAAACGTTTTACACTCTAATGAACATTTTGTGGAATGGAATGGAAAGGTTCCATGGATGTTTAAGATTCTTCATGGAACCATAGATGCCAATAAAGAACCTTTATTTTTTAAGAGTGTTGCAACACTGCTAACAGGGGAAGTCAGACAATAAATGGCAAATCTTGATGGCAGTGAAATTGCACAACGCAGCTTTAAAGTCTCTTATTCCCTTAATGCTTTAAAAAAAAAAAGTTTGTGCTCTCAGAACGAAAGGAAATTCAGCAGGATAACATCCACTGGCAAAAACCCGAAGTCTGTCCAGCGCTACAGTTCAGCAGTGGATCTCATAAGCGATCTGCGTGTCAAACAGCAAGCTCTGGTTCATGAACAACCCTTCGGGATCAAGCGGAGGTCCTTCTCCTCCTTCTGCGGGAGCTCTGCGGGGTCCGATCCCTGTGACCCGGTCTGGAGTCAGACACACACTGGCCTTTAGCACTGACCCCTGTTGGATGCATGTCGGCGGTGAGGGCAGCATCGGTTTGGCGCGGTTTAACACGTACATCTCGTGGCCGCGTTCGTCCCGGTACTCTTCGAGCTGAGCGAACGTGGTGGGACCGTCGGAGTAGTCGTTGACGTAAAGGATGCTTTCCTCTTTGCTGGCGCCGTACCCGCCTTCCTCTTTCTGCCGCTGGCGATGACGACTGTAAATCATGCAGAGCAGCAACAGCGCCGTCAAGGCAAGCAGCGAGATTCCCACCGCGATGGCCGTCTGCGTGGCGGTTCCCAGTGCGTTGAAGTCCATGCTTTCCAGTTCATACAGCGGCTCCTGGCTCACGTCCACAGAGGAAGGATGGTAGTACGACGAGGAATGCAACCGAGGCCAGATTTCCGAGCGGGACGAAGACATGTTCACAGAGAGGTAAAAAGTCACACGAGCCACACCGCCGGGATTCCAGGCCTCGCACTCGTAGCGTCCGGCATGCGCCACCGTGACATTGCTGAGAAACAACATCCCGCTTCCCGTATCAGGGTCGAAGTTTTCCCGGTCGCCTCCCTCCTCGGCTCCTCCTCGGACTGGCCCGCGACTCGACGGCCCTCCTTTTCCGCCAGGCCTGGCCGTCACCAACCTCCCGCCGGCCCTTGCGTCCCCGTCCATCCCGACCTCCTGCACCAGACCTCTGGGAGACAGCTGGGCTTTTCCGTGAGACGCTTTCCTCCAGGTGACTTGGGGCTGCGGGTATCCGGACGCCTGGCAGGACACGCGTAGACTCTCCCCCAAACGCACCGTCAAGTGGCTGGGCTCCAGTTGCACTACAGGCGGGATGCAAACAAGGCTGTTTGGGGGAACCTCCACCAGACTGAGGTGGGACAGCCGTGGAGGTTCGGCACACAGCATCCGGCGCTCGGCTGAGCTCAACAGCCTCTGACCCTCTTCGTTTATCCAGCCGCGCAGCCAGTGCAGAGCGCAGTCGCAGCGCCACGGGTTATCTGTCAAAGCAAACGCAATATAAGCCTCTCAAAACACGGCATTATTAAATATTTATCCAAATGGCATGTTGTGCAAAAATACTTGAGAAAACATCAAGCTTGGCTGACATCTAAATGCCATGTCGATGTGGCACGTTCGTACAACAGCACAGCACTGGATCATGAATATTAATTAGTTTACTCACCGGTAATAGCTACCAATGGAAACATGACTTAATTAATATTCATGAGATAATCTCACATGTGCATTTCTAAGGAGAACAAATCGAAACAGTAGAATGCTTAAAAAGAGTTATTGTGATTCTTGTGGCAGAAGCTCTTACTGTACCTGTGACTCTCAGCACCTGCAGGCTGACGAGGGGTTTCAGAGACGCCGGACTCAGGGTCCTCAGGTTGTTCCTGCTCAGGTCCAGAAGAGCCAGAGAGGACAGACCCACCAGAGCTTGGTCTCCCAGCACCTCCACCGCATTCTCCTGCAAATGCAGCTCCTGCAACCGCTGGAATACATTCATCAACATCGATGAATCAATCATCATGGTTATTGCAGCGAGCATGATCCGTACGATCATAAAACACAGTTTGTAAAGCAACCTAGAGTGATGCAGTGTCATCTATTTTCAGTTCAGTCCATCCAATAGACCTTATTCAGAGCAGCGCCATGACGGGTATGAAAGTAAGGTTGTGAGGGATAAACTTAGTGTTTTCAAAGGCATCCGCTGTAAAAAGCTCCTAGATCACTTCTAATTTTCCACAGCTCATGGTGTCTGGGAGTTTTGTCTACTGAAATCTCTCAGAAAGATATTTTTGCAGTGTTTCGTCAGCAGAACAATCCAAAAACACACTAAATAACAGTACAACCCCCTGAAGAGATGTATGTCTATCCCTCACAGCCTCACTTTCATTCCTGTTAAAAATCAAAGATGGGGCTGGTGTGAATGTTTAAACCACATTGCTGAAAAAGTTTTTATGCTTCTAAACTCTTATGAGCATTTCAAAACTTGCAAACTTTGTGAAAGTAACATCATGTAAAGGTTGTGCAAATGTCTGGAGCTTTCTAAAAATCGTTTGATTTGAACAGCCATATGATGGTATTAGTATTTCATAAATGTTAGGATAAAACGTTGAACCAGGTTTGTTATTATAACTGATTCTAAAACTAAAACCATAAAAAAACACTTTCGCTCTTTGAAATCAAATCAGTGTTAGTCAAATAAAATAAAATATAATACCGGTATATCATTTTTCAGCTAGTTGCCAAGGCAACATTTCCCTGTTTTGTTTAATCTAACTTGATATACAAAAAAAAAAAAAAAAGAATAATAATAAAAATTATAGCATATTAAAAAAATTAAAATAAAATGTCCAACACACAATACAATTACTAAAACATTAACTGAAATGAAAATGGAAAATATAAACAAAATCTAATTCAAAATATTATTAACTATAATAGAATCTCAAAAAAAAAAAAAAAAACACTGGTTTCCCCAAAATGTTGTCAAAAAAGTGCAAAAATCATCTTGTTTTCGTAGGAACAATAGTATAGATGAATACTTGTACTCAGTCAAATATATTTACAATTATTATTTTTTTCTCCTTAATTTTATTTTGGAAATCTAAGTAACATTATTATTTGTAGAAAATCATGATCGCTTGTTGTTGTTTTTTTGGACCTTACAAGCCAAAAAATGAAAGTCCTGGCTAAACCTTTATCTTTAAATGAATGTTTTAGTCACATTTATACTGTAAATGAATGTTCCCAAATCCCATAACATACTGTAAATGTCAATTTTCAGACGGCACAGAGTCGTTTCACCTGCAGTCCGCGGAACGTGTAGTCGTCGAGTCTGGTGATCTGGTTTCCTGCGAGGTAGAGGATGCGCAGGTGGTCCAGGCCACGGAAGACGTCCGCTGTGATCAGGTGGATGCGGTTTCCATTGAGCGCGAGCTCCAGAAGCAGACCCAGGTTCCTGAAGGCCCCGGGCTCAAGCGTGGAGATGCTGTTATTTTGCAGGTAGAGGTAGTGCAGCTGGCCGAGCTCCGAGAGATCCCGCTGACGGATCTGTCCAATGGCATTGTCCTGTAGAAAGATGGTCTGAAGCGGACACAAATTCCATGGGTGTAACATTAGTACATATCACAGTTTTAAAATAAAAGAGAGAGTGAGTGATGTGATAGGTGCTTTATATAATTATTATTAATAATGGATAATATAATATTATATTAATACTATTTGAACATGGAAAATGTAATATTTAAATTGTTATATTAAAATATACAAATATTATATATTATTATTGTTGTAATTAATACTATTATTTGAATATGGAAATTATAATAATATTATACTATTATTATATTAATAATGGAATAATAATAACTTATATTAACAATAACATTTTGATTATTATAATTTTTATTATGCATATAATTATTGCAAGTATTATAATTGTTGTCATAATAATCATATTAATAATGACAACAACAAATTATATTAATAATGGATATAATAATAATATTATATTATAAAATTGTAATACAATATGGAAATTATAATATTATATTAATAATGGAATAATAATTATATTAATAATGAGATGATTATTATTATTATCAAAACTGTTATTATTTTTGTTATTATTGTTGTCATTTTTAAATACAACAATATTAGTAATACATTTAATTAATAATAGAATTATTATTATTATGTTTTATTGTCATAGTCTTATGGTTATTTAGTTGAAAACTGAAATAAAACAATAATTAAAATTAGTCCTGCATATTATTATTATTATTACTGTTATTGTTAATATAGTTGTCATAAATAATAAGTTAGCTATATTAATAATTGAATTAGCATTTTACTGTTACAACGATAATTAAATTGGCTCTGCATATCGGTGTTCAGATAAAACATGGTCTGTATCGTATCAGTCATTAAAAGGCAATATTGATCAAACTCTAATGAGAATCTGTTTCTCTTGCAGTATAAGCTTCATTGATTTTATACGCTAGCCTACATCCGTCTCATCCACGTCGACCTGAGTTTCTGTCCTAATCACTGAGAGCAGCGAGACTGCTGACAAAACACACTCACGCATGAATATTCCTCTTGCTGTTCATCTTTGCTCAGTTCCAGCTGAATTCAGAGTCAAAGAAGGTTTCCTTTAACTTAAAATGGATCAATACAAAGTTCTGTGAGTGTTGCACAGTTCTGGGTCGACTATCAGTGAAACGCACAAACAAATCAATTACCAGCGTCAGGAACGGCATTAATGGGCTTTCAAAGAGTAGGACTGAGCCTGTCTTCACTACTATAACTCTATTAATGATGCAACATATTACACTAATTAATTTTCTAATTGATTCCTATCAAGCTATTGTCTGTAATCAAACACAGGCCGAGCCGAAGCAAATTTATTGTGCAGCATAGGTTACACGGGTCAATTGAGCAGTTTATGCAAGCCGGCTCATGAATATTCACGAGCTGCAGTAATGTAAGTGATGTGACTGGAGCAGACACATAGACATGCAAATAAGGGAGTCGCTGATGTAACGAATGATCCCAGCACTATCTGGAGTTATGATCTATGGTTTTGATCTCAACTTTGCTGTATTGTGGGTCAAGGTGTGGAAAGAAGGCCGTATCTTATCGTTTAGGTTGACCAGATAAGAGTGTGTGACCGGATGCTGAGTAGACCTGAGGTCAAATGCAGCCTGGTGTGATTAATGTATATGTTTTGGTTTTCATTCACAAAAGTGTGTAAAGAACAATGGCAAAACCATTCACAATAAGAACAAAAACATTTACTACAGTAAACTTTAATTTTATGTCGACTTTGACTGATCAATCGTTACTTAGGTCATTCTCAAAGTTTGTAATTCAGCTCCGTTTTCTACCGTAAAAGCGAATGGAAAGTATTTATAAACATCTTGACAATATTACTGATCATACACCAAGCAAAAATTTGGTGTAGAAACTATTTTCTTTCAGAAATTGCTAGTAAATTTCTAAAATAAATACCATGAAATGGCAAGTAACACATTGAATTAAACATGAAATTTTGAAGTAGAGAGTGAAACTTTTCTTGTACAATAGTCTACAAAACACTACAATAGTCTTTGTTGTATATTATAAAACTTCTAACTTTTTTTTTTACAGTATACTGCTCAAAAATTATAACAATACATTCTTTTTATTTAAAAATAAAATATTTTTCAATGAAAACTTTTACACAAATATTAAACATAACACCTATGGCACATTTAAATTAACTTTATATGACTAAAGTTATTAATTTACAAACAGTAAATCAACTTTTTCTGGTAGCTTCTTGTTACTCTAAACCTTAATGTTGTAAGTATTTTCCATATTTTCTTCATATTGTTTTTAACATCAAAACACACACACACACACACACACACACACACACGCACACACACACACACACACACACATTCTTATGATTTGAATATGTATTTAAAAAAAGTTAGCTATTCTTATTTGAGAGTTCGTTGTACCCCGTGGTGCGGTTGGTTTGGGCCGGTGTGAATGCAGCAATCGCATATATATTACTATATAATAAACTATGACCAGGGATACAATCAGCCCACGCAGTCGTCTCTCCATAGTAAAAAGCGGCGCGTTGTCTGCCGGATTTTCCTGCTCTTTGTTTACTTCCAAGAGTTGAAATTTCCCCGCACGTTAATTCTGACCAATCGAAGTGCAGTTATGGAAATACATTCAAGACACATCTGGCCAACGAGTAATGTGTGGAGGTTGTCATGTGACTGCATTTTGGTTCGTTTCATCAACTCATCAACTGATTCGGACCAGAGCAATATCAGTGTGGTAAGGAACCAAAACGCCTGAAAATGCTACAAAGTATTATTTTTCGCCCTTGGTCCGGACCAAATGAACCGAACTACAGATGTGAAAGCACCTGTAGCGGCACATAAAAACAATCCAAAGACTGCTAAGGAGCTGAGTGGAGGAATAACTTCTGTGACGCGTTTATCCTTGAAGCTTGCATGTTGTTTTATTTTGTACAGGTTTGCACGGTCAATAAAATGTGTGCTCCAGCACTCACCCCCATTCTTCCAAACAAACACACACACGACAGGTGTTTTAACCCCACTTAATTAATGACACCATTATCATGTTTTACCAACTACCTTCTTCTCTGAGGTGAATATATCCGTTGTGCTTGTCGTAAGTTATCGCGTTCACATCTGTCATTCTGACTGTCATCAGACAAACGAGTTTCGGTCCGGTGATATTTGACTCAGTGATGAAAGTAAACGGATACTTTTTTGGGGATTTCTAGGTGTTGTATTTCATGTCATGTCATGTTAATCTTTATTTCTCACAGCTTTTTCTGGGTGAGAAAGAAGGGCATACAGCATTACAACAACACCAGGGTGAGTAAATAGTTACTTAATTTTCATCTTAGGGTGAACTATCCCTTTAAGAGTTTATCTGGAGTTTCTTGACTGACTAAAATCGCTTTTCAAGTCATTCTCAAAATATGACACCGCCAACAGATCCACATGCTTAGTGTGATCACTGACCTGTGTCCCGTGAGTAATGCCTTGCGGGATCTCTTTGAGTCCGGTGGATCCACATTCCACGGTCAAACTGTAGCAGCGACACCCAGATGGACAACCCAGAGAAGATGCGCACAGCTGGGCCAACATCAGCACCAACACCACAGAGAGCTGAGGAGGATTCATCTCCGGGGAAAAACTGCAAAAACAGGGAAGACGGAATGATAGAAAAGAGGCGGCAGAACTAGGGCAAAAGAGAGAAGAAGAAAGAGGGATGGATTTCAGTTAAACCAGCTGAATAATTGCCCGAAAGAGAGAGAGAGACAGACACAGAAAAAAAAACTGGGTTTGTTGTTAAAGAGTGCATGCACGTGTGAACTAATCGGATCCGTAACGCATGAGAATCCCGCCTAAGTGGATCGGAAAATTGAATCCTGCGGTGCAGAAAGGGAAGAAAGTGTAGAGTCAACATAAGGAGGAGAAAAACCCCCAGCTGAAAGACGGATAGCGCTCACTCCTGCCTGCTGGTCCCAACAGAACAGTCTCTTAGGAGGAGTCTGTGCTGGGCTTTGGTTAATTAAACATGAGGCTTGAGGTGCACATGCTCTGCCTCCAGGATCTCGCTTCTGTTTTGAGAGAATATGAAATACAACACCAAACACTGCCCAGCGCACACTACACACGCTTCTCCCAGGAGGCCAGATCAAACCCTCCGCCTGCTCCACTCGCCTCATCCATCTGAAATCCCCAGCTTTTCATTAAGACATGGATTAGAAGAGTTATGAACAAAGACATGTGCGTTTCGGCCCCCTGGCCCCAGATTTACAGCTTTACTCGATCCACTTCACGACTGGACAGTATGACTGTTCATAAGCCTGAGATTATATAACACCTACTGTAGCGTTGGGTTTAAATAATAAATAATAAAATTGCATTACTTAAAAACAAGGATATTTAATATATCTTCAGTATTGTTCAAAAGTTTGGGGTCCGTACAATTTGTTCAAAAGCATTTTATGGTCACCAAGGCTGCTTTTATTTGATCAAAAATACAGTAAAAAATTTAATATTGTGAAATATTATTACAATTTTCTATTCAATAATAAAAATTAAATATATATATATATATATATTAGGGCTGTCAAAAGATTAATCGTGATTAATCACATCCAAAATAAAAGTTTGTGTTTACATAATATATGTGTATACTGTGTAGAATGTGTAGAACTGTGTATACTGTGTAGAATTATTATGTATAAATACACACACATTCATGAATATATTTAAGGAATAATTGCATTTATATACTGTATATACATTTATATAATTTATATTATATATAAATATTTGATATATAAATAACCAATTCTTCTTAAATATATACATGATTGTGTGTGTTTTTATATATATATATATATACATAATTATACACAGTACACACACATATATTATGTAAACACAAACTTTTATTTTGGATGTGATTAATCACGATTAATCTTTTGACAGCCCTAATATATATTTATTTCTGTGATTCAAAGCTGAATTTTCAGCATTATTACTCCAGTCTTCAGTGTCACATGATCCTTCAGAAATCATTATAATATGCTGCTCAACAAACATTCATATTATTATAATATGTTGAAAATGCTGCTAATTTACTTTGTGGAAACCGTGATGAACCAAAAAAATTTTTTTTTTATAAATAACCATTTTTAAATAATGAAATATACACATATTTAAGTTTAAATGTATATAAATATATATACATTACAAAATAATGTTTTATATAATGTACATGAATGAGTGAAAGAGTGACATCTGGACATCAAGTATGCTCTGACTGACACATGTTGTGGTTGTGTCAAACATGTTCACTTTTGACAGTCCAATGACTTGTTGCTGGAAACTCGAGGCCCTGCTTAAGACGCAGTGAAACGTGCTTTCATAGAACAACAAGGAAAAACCTGACAAGAAAAGACTAAATCTCTCTGTACCTGCCAGCAAAAGCATCCTTTGTGCTTTTGTGTTTGTCGCCTTTATTTCTGTAGCGCTTTATACAATAGATGGTTTCAAAGTGATACAGGAAAATGCTGCATTTTGGCTGTTGTTCAGTGTTGATTCGGTTCCGTTGTAAATATAATCAATTATTAAATTACTTTATAAAGCAGTTCTGCAAAAAATAACGTCATTGTCCAGTTCAGTTCTCATTCAACAGCGTCATACAGTCAGATCAATAATATTGCTGCATATTAGGGCTGGGTATCGATTCAGATGTTTCGATTCGATTTCGATTTTCAATTCGGATTTCGATTCTCGATTCGACTCAATGAATATAGATTTAATACAAATCCTATATTTATAATAAAGAACAGTGAACATAAGTTTACAAGTGGTTAATTAATAAAAAGAAATAAAAAGCTACAAACCTGTATATTAAACTCTTCTTATTTTAGGTACACATGGGAACATTAAACCAGAACCCAACTCTATATTTCAAATGCATACAATGAATAGACAGGATTTTGATAAAAGATGAAAAATTTATGCTGAAATTTGGACAAGTCAGAACAGTCGCAAGCCTTGATCACACAGGATCAGGTTATTTTATGTTTAAGATAAAACACATACATCTCACAGCATTCGCTGTAACGTGGAGGCTGCACGGCTATGAACAGTGGAGGAAAACTAATACTGGCTTTTGGGGGATAGATACATAAATATGGAAAAAAAATCGATTCTTGGCCTTTGAGAATCGATTTTGAATCGACCACATTTTAAAGCAGAACTCTGGTCATTTCTTCGCTGATTTTCACTTTTGTTGTCGCATGTTTTCCCCACGAGCTCCCCCTACAGCTGTGGGGTGTATATTTCATGTGCATTTGTTATGATCGGAGCCGGCCAACTTTATCGTGTGGAGCTATGTCTACCGAGGTGGGTAATACATCATACACATTATCATAGAACATTGACATGTACATTTTGTATTCTGTTATTAACCATAAAGCAGTTTGTGTTTCTCGCTCGTTCTCCTTTCTCACAAGACTTCCAATTTCTATCTTGCCGGGACGGTAGTCCCCAAGTTGCAAGGTTGGTTTTCCACCTGGGAACACTGGGGGGAGCAGGGAAAGTCACCAATGTCACCAGAACAGGTTGTTTAACCATCCAAATGATTTCTAGACAGTTTTATTAAGTTAAAAAGTTGCCAAGTTCTCCTTTAAAAAAAGATTAATTGTTAAGTGTCCCTAACCCAAGCCAGAGGCGACAGTGGCAAGGAACCCAAACTCCATCAGGTGACAGAATGGAGAAAAAAAAACTTTGGTTCAGTCGGGGGGGCCAGTTCTCCTTTGGCCAACGAACAAACACAGTGTGATTATGATTCAGGCTGCTTCACAAGTCAGAATTCAGATTGTGGATCAGTAGCATTCAAATATTCATCCAGTTCCTTTTGCTATAAGATCTGATTCATCACGCCGGATATATGGAGCCGAAGCTGGTCATTGGTCTGGTTCTTTGCCGAGGATCTGAGGTCTTTACAGGGGATTGTCTAGTAGAAACGGTTTCTGCTGACATTCAGGGTTATGCTCCTAAACTACTCTTTCTTTCTTTAGCTAATCTTTTCTAGATCAAATTCAGAGTGAAAGAGAGTTTGCTGAGAGCCAGAGCATCATCAAAGCCCTGACAAGTCTCACGAAATGGATCAATACAGAGTTCTGTATGCGTTTAACAGTTCTGGGTCTGCTGTCTCTGAGCTCAGAGCCTGAAACATGGTCGTGCCTGAAAAAGATCAGCGCTGAAAGATTTAGAGGTCCTGGCCACGTGGATCAAAAGCGACATGAAGCCATTTGGAAACACAGATTTGAAATTAATGCATCAAGAGCTCCAAAATCTTAAATATAAAAATAACATCTCATTTTTGAACAAAAACAAAAAACAAAGATATAATGGTGGAAAGAAATAAGATTGTCTCTGTGAGAGCAGTTTTGCTTCACTGTTGATGTGAGCTGTTCTTCACTTAAATGTGTCATTGAATGATGAACCATGAGCAAATGTGAATATTTTATGCCGGTTGCTTAATTTAGAGAGTATTTGAGAGGACAGCGAGCTCGATTAATGCAACATGACCCACATAAGCCTTTTCTCTCTGCTCAAAGCATGAAGGAGAAAGATGATAAACATCAGTGGAGAAATGGCAGTCTATTCAAGTCCACTGTCCTGCACTCAAACGCTATTCTCCCGTCGCTGGAGAAAGAGAATGGAAATCACAAAGATGGAATAAAGGGGGGAAAATGGGAGTTTTGCCTTTCATTTGCTACGTGTGCCGCCTCACAAACATCAGCAAGTCAAAAGACGGAGCCGTGAAGTGTTGAAAAGGCGATGTTCTGTGAGATATGGCGCTCTCTTAGTTACATGTGCGTCTGGGTTCTGAAGTGATTCTGCCAGATGAGATCCTGTAAACGCAGAAGGAACATCTACAGAATTTAATATTTGCCGGCTTCGCATCATGAGAACTTGTGTTTGGAATTCACTGCATTCTCGCTCCAAGAACAGCAGAGTGTGTTGAGAGTGGAAAACAGAGGCATGATGGGAGGATGTTGAAGTCTCAACAGATGTCATATCTCAGATGGATGGATATTAGACGGACAGACTGACACGTCTAAGGGAAACGGGAAATTCAATCAGAAGAAAGTGCAGCGAGGGACTTCATTAAGCCTTCTAATGTTGACTGAATCATGAAAAGTGGGAATTGGTGTTTGGAGAAATTTGGCAGATTTGCAACATTGAAGTTTGACTGTCGGTAGATGCTAAAAGCAGGGTTATTATCGTTAACTAAAACCATTAAAAAACACTTTCATTACTTGGGGAAAAAAAAGTAAAGTAAAAAAAAAAAACTTAAACTTAAAGGGGTGATAAACTGAGAAATACAATTTTTCTTGAGCTTTTGACATATAAGAGGTATTCATACTATAAGAATATCCTGTAAGTTTCAGAACTGAAAACTTCCTTGTTAGTCCAATAAAAGCTTGTATTGACAGCAGGCTCAGCGAACGACGGGTTTTTCAAAGTGGGGATCTATGACATCACAGGGTATCAAACACCGCCTCCGCAGAAGAAGATCGACACCTACTTCAACACTGCCTGTTTAGCCCCGCCCACCGACTCGCACATTTCATGAAACTCATTATAATATGCAAAACTGTTATCTTCAATGCGGCACACCCATACAAACCCAGTGTTTCAGGAGCTAGGCTCAAAACCAGGGTAGAAAATAAACTATTACTTATTCATTTTGATGTTTTTGAATGTAAAAACCAAGCAAACGTCATAAATTGACCTCAGACAACAATATCATTTTATTTTTAAAAGCCGGTTCATTACCCCTATAATTTCAGCTAGTTGCCAAGGCACCATTTCGTTAAGTTTAACTACCGTACTAAAATAACAACAACAACAACAAAAACACGATATAGGCATATTAAAATATATATATTCTGTGTATAATAATACAAATTACAAAACACAAAAAAATTACTAAAACGTCCACTAAAATGAAAATAGAAAAAAATATATAATTCTAAATCTAATACACTCTAAAAAAAAATGCTGGGTTGTTTCAACCCAATTTTGGGTCAAATTTGGACAAACCCAGCCGTTGGGTTAAACTTTTTAATTACATTTTTAACCCAACGTTTGGGCTTGTCCATATTTGACCCAAAATTGGGTTGAAACAACCCAGCATTTTTTAGAATGTAACAAAGACTATAATAGTTTCTTGACAAAAAATAAAAATCATATATCTCCATTGATATCTCCAATTTATTTATTTTTTGTCAAGGAACATGCGTGCAATATTAATTGGCTTTCAATGGAGAGATGTATCTTGTCTACTAAATATTGCTTTTCGTAGAGGATTTATGAAAATAAAATAAATAAATAATATGTAAATAAATAAATAGACCTGCCCCCCCCCCCCCCCCAAAAAAACAAAACAATACTTCTGTCATTACATACTGTAGTTCATGTCATTCTTTATTTTTTTGTAGAATACAAGTGGAGAAATAAGGTCTTTCTATCTTCATAAAAGACACAAAAGTATCATAAAAGTAGTCCAAATGATTGATCTGCTATTCCACGTCTTCTGAAGACACATGATTCATGACCCTTTGAGAAACAGACTGGAACTTGAGTCACTATTCACTGATAATCATTTCCTCCAGTGAGCTGTTAACTGCGTTCTCATACTTGCTTCATAAATTATTTTCCTGTTTTTCGACTCGGAGCATTATGTTGAACTCGCACAGAAAAAAAACAAGAACAAACACTCAATCTGTTCTAGTGAAAAAGCACATCTGCAATTCAATCTGTTTTGCATCAAATTCAGCTCATCCGTTTCTTAAACAACTGCAAAACAAGAAAACAAAAAAGCATAATTTTTCACTGGTGGAAAGCTTCAGTGGGTTTTCTAGATGATGTACAGTATGAATGTCAGTTTGCCTCCGAGATATTTTGTGCTGTCATGAGTCTGGTTATAATGCTGTACTCTTTGGATGAGCTATAAGGGCTGTTCAGTTCTGACAAGCTAATAGACTCTTGTTTATAGTGTGCACCAGTTCTGAATGCAGTAAAGGCTAGATCGCTTTGTTTGCTCTTGTCTGAGAGCAGCTTGCCTTGGAGGGTTTAATATCTACAGTGCCGTATGTAACTGGGTGTTTCGTGAAATGCCACTTCATTCAGGATTCTGCCCCTGAGCGAGACAGTGTAGACCGCAGACTGTCCTTTTACTGGGAAAACTGTACTTGAAAAGTGCCATGTGTTGCTCTGCATAAGAAAATATGAACTCGGTGGAGGACATTTTTAGATAAACTGTATATTTAAAGGGGTGGTAAAGTATGATTTCACTTTTCTAACTTTAGTCAGTGTGTAATGTTGCTGTTTGAGCATAAACAACATCTGCAAAGTTCAAAGCAAAGGAAGATATTAGCTTTTAAAGAAATCGTTTTTTTTAAGGACTAAAACAAACGGCTGGTAGGGACTACACGACATTCCTCCGGGGTTAGTGACATCACCAACCCTAAAATCTACATAAGCCCCGCCCCCGGAAACACGCAGTCCATGTTGAGAAGAGGAAAATCTGCATGTTGTATAAGACTAGTGAGTCAGCTTGCATCCATCACCTTTAGCATCCATCTTTTCACATGCAATAGAAAGTCACTCTGTGTGCATCTCACAACTGTTCCTATACGAGCGATTTATAAATTAGCATGACAGAATATGCTAATTGAAGATAGTTAACTCCACATCAGCAACATAAATTCATCAACTAACCATTCAGAGTCGTCCTGTTGCTTCTACATGTTGTCACTTCTTCTTGAGTCTCTCCATCTTTGTCTGACTCTGACATTGAGGGCAGAACAGTTTCTGTCATTTTAGTGTGTGTCTGCGTGAGGTAATCGCAGCTGCTAACACACACTAGCTCTTGAAACCCCGCCCTCTGCAGCAGCTCATTTGCAGTTAAAGGGCCAGGCTCAAAACGGTGCGTTTTTGCAGACCCTCAAAAACGGACAACTTTAACATGCTATATAAAAATATCTGTGGGGTATTTTGCGTATCTTGTGAAAAGGGCATTTTACCACCCCTTTAACATCCGTTTACATGCCTATTTGCTTCCTTCATGGTGGACTGTAGTTTCATCCTTTCGGCTGCTGGAATGAGACTGAATATGCGCACAATACATTATTCCATGATGTCTCATGATTCATTTTTGGGTGAACCTTCACTTTAATGATCATATCAGTCATATTATCTTGATATTGGCAATTTCAAAATAACCACTCTGTTATTTGTCTTTCTAGTGTTTATGATGCAAATCAATGTATTGTAGGAAATCTAAGTCAAAAACACTGTCAAATCACATACCACAAAATTTAAAGAAATTAAGAAATAATATTTTGCATAAAGAAAATGAATTGCATTTTATTTTTAGGACCAATGGCACTTAACCTTTCATGAATATTAAAAGGGTCATGACATGAGAAATCAAATTTGCCTTGATCTTTTGACATATAACGGTCTTTGCACCATTAAAACATTCCTGCAAGTTTCAGAGCTAAAAAACGTCCTCCTTGATATAAAAAAGCACTTATTTAATCAAGCTCTAAAAATGCTGTTTTTGGATATTGCGGGATTTCACGGGCGAATACATTTGCATAATATACCTGCCTCCAGAGCAAGACATTAATGAATACATCATGGCATCATAGGCTCCTCCCTCTGGTGTTCAGTCGCTTAACTGCTGACATTTGCCTCAAATATAATATAAAACGTCAAAAATAACCCATTAATCACTGACGCTGTCTAGTGGATACAGTTTACAGATGTACGTTCAGTTTCTGACAAACTCCACGCGCTCGAGTCTGTCGACAACAGGACGAGTGAAAGAGTGAAAGAACGTTTGCTTTGACGCGTCCGGTTTAAACGGCTCTGTAGAGACTTCAGAAGGGGAAACAAGTGGATGGTTTATTTTAATGCCGTCCTGGATCGTATCAAAGGATTATATGTTGGTTCAGAGCATTTTGTTTTGTAAACGAGGCACAGTGTAATGGAGAGTTCGCAAAGAAACTTTTGTTTAAAGTAGGGCTGTCCGTTAAACGCGTTATTAACGGCGTTAACGCAAACCCATTTTAACGGCGTCAATTTTTTTATCGCGAGATTAACGCCTAGCAAACTTTGTAGTTTTTTTCACATGCTTTTGCAACAACTAGTAACGTTATTAAAACTACAACACCACAGCGGATCTAGCTAGACCAGAAACAAAACAACAGGCGCCGCACACACTTGTTTGGGCTTGCGAGCCGCCAAATAGTGGACGAGAAGCGCAGAGCCGAGCCGCGTCTAGGACAACTGAGCGCGTCTAGCACATCGGACGCGCACTTTCTCAGTTTATGGCCAGCAATAAAAACGCTGAATGGCGCCGCCGGTGTGTGTACACTCATAGAGAATAATGTGTTAATTTTAAATACGAGCCGCTGCGCGACGCGGCGCTTCTCGTCTGAACGTTACGTTTTGAGTGGATGAATGATGAGCGCGAGACGCCGAAATGGATGCCAATAAAGAATCTGAATGGAAAGTTTACTTTTAAAAAGTTGCCAAATGGTTCAATTGACAAGACCAAAGTAATCTGTGTGTTTTGTCGTTATGAACTGAGCTATCATCGCAGCACGTCCAGTCTGAAATACCACTTGATGGTCAAGCACACACACACACACACACACACACACAGCTGATGCGTTTCTACGCCCACTCGTCAACATCAGTAACGTTACCTCGTCAGTATTTCTTTCACCCTTCTATTGATGGACAGTGTTACATTGTGTGAGAGATTATTTGCTCCAAGTGAGAATGTTAGTGTGAAATTTAACACATATGCCAATGTTGTTTTCAATAATAATAAAAAAAACATTTGCACAAAGCAAGCCGATCCACTTTTCCATGTTGATAAGAGCATTAAAATGAGAAAAAAATAATGGGACAAAAAGAAATCAAGAGACATTTAGAATAGATAAAAATGTGTGATTAATCGCGATTAATCACACATTTTTATCTATTCTAAATGTCTCTTGACTATGACAGTAATGGGATTAATCGCGATTAAATATTTTAATCGTTTGACAGCCCTAGTTTAAAGATGAAGCGGTCAGTATTGGATCTGACAGCAGCTGCATCACAAACCATAAGTCAATGATTTCATAATGCTTTGTCTGTAAATTACGGTTTTATATGGATAATGTTTTCAAAACACGTACTCGCATGCGATAGCGTGCGGGTGTTGATACTGTTTTCTTATGCAATGACGTTAGCCAATCATAACAGGCCATTTACTGACAAGCCTTAAAGGAGCCGCCCCTTAAAAACGGATAATTTCAAACACAGAGGCTCAGAATGAGGGTTAAATATATAAACTTTATCAAAACATTAAAATAATAAAAAAGATCCATGTCATGACCCCTTTGAATTTCCCTCTGAAATTCTCATTTTGTAAATATTTCTGTTAACGATTCCCATTACTGTAATACAGTAGCCTACACATACATATTATGAATTACTATGATTTTTTTTAAAACATTTTCTCATTTTATCTCCACAAACACACATCATGCTTTTTTGGTGGCTGTCACGTTTTTAGATCTAGCCTGTTGAGTGTGTCATTATTTCAGTGAATAAACTCCCTGCGCTTGCACCTGACACCCTCATATAACATCACATTCAAACCTAATGTGTTCCCACGAGTGCTCTCTTAATGGCCAGAGACGCAAAGAGGCAAATGGCCCGAGCTTAAAAGCTTCGAGTGTCTCCTAACCCATATCATCAACACAAATCTCACCTATTGCGTCATCTGACACGAGCATTCATCTGCGACTCTCTGCGGTCGAGTCAAACGCACATCTCTAATTTGAAATAAAGGTTCTAAATAAGAATACTTGAAGTGATCAAATTCACTGTGTCAGGAAGAGATAAAAGATCGAGAAATTGTGAGTGAGAGTGCAAATACACAGCGATGCCCTCCGGCCATGCCTCCCATGTTGTCATGGAAACAATAGCACAGGGCTTGGATTCTGAAGGCAAGGCCTGCAGGCACTATTACGACGAGAACTGTGTTCAGCAACGAGCAGAGACTGAAGAATAAGACAGAGACAAAGAAACAGAGGGCGAGGGAGATTAACAACGTGAACAGGGGAGAAAGAAAGAAACACATTCACTAATTGCTTGTAATGAAGCACTTATCATGCATCTTGAGTCAAGTATGCTGCAAGCATCACTAATAATGCTCATACTTAGGGTTAGGTATAGGGCCCTATGATTTCGTGGATGGAGAATTCAATATTCATTTGATAAAAAAAATATAATATCATGTCATAACCTAAAGTTCTTCACGACAATCTGACAAAATAAATGTTCGGTTTCACTTGAAGAAATATATAATAGAGAAGTAGAATGCAGAAAATGTTAAGATATATAATTTACTTTTCAAAGTAATAATAAATAATTTACATTTATGCGGTTAGGAGATGCTTTTATTCATAATGACGAAAGCAATCCATATACATAACAAACGCAATCTGTAAAAGAGTCAGCAATATTCGTAATATACAATGTCTGGTTTATTAAGATAACTAGATAAAATAATAATAATGTTAATTATTAATATAATCATTATTAATAATAATATATTTTCATTAATGTTTTACTTTAAACAGTAAACCTCTGATGAGCAGCACTTATTTAATCAAATCTTCACTTGATAACAGTTTGAAAGATTAATTAAATGTATGCATTTGTTTTATTACCACCGTTTTTGATAATACATTTGTATTTAATTATAAAACTCGAAAAAAAAAATTATAATCTGGCCTCATTATTTTTCAAATTTTGCAATTGTTAAAAAAAATATTAGACATTAATCCATTAAATGGATCCATTAAACCATTAAATTGGAATCCAGGAAAATTCACCTGAAAAACACAGTATTTGTGGAAAAATAAAATGAATTTCATAGGGCCCTTGTTAGTGACCTGAACAAAGCCCTGACCTTCAGTTTGAAACGTTAGCACGTAATTCACCCTGCATGTTTGAGCTGCGGACATGAATGATAAATAATGAGGCGAGGTCATGTGTTGGTACTTTTCTGAAGCGATCAGACTTACAATTTTAAGAAGATAATGGGGAATGGGGAAAAAATTATTTCACAATTAAGATTAGTTAAATGTTATTTACAGTCACTTTCATGAAAACAACATAATCCATTCATCCATCCACCTAGAGAGCGTCAAATGTTTCTATTTACAACGTGTTCTTGCAGGATCGAGCAATGTAGCCAATCTGTTGATTTCTTAAACACAATGGCCAATCAGAAGAGTTTAAAGGGTAACTTTTTTTAGTTAATGATCTGTAAGACTGGGGCTTTATTAATGCTGTTCATTGATTCAAGTCATTTTTTTTGACATTTGGGTATAAAGTGTTTTAATTCTACAATATATGGTGTAAAAACGTCTGAGTGCTGCCCTCTTCAGGTTGAACGGTGGCTAATGCAGTTGAATTTTCCTATTGGCAGTTGTGGTACCCTGTGATGAAAGAGAGGGTACCAGCTAACCCCGCCCTTGCCTACAGAGAGATGTGTCTGAGGTGCACGCACCCCCTCCACTGGGCTCTGCCCACTTTTCCAGCATTTTTCAAATATTGCCAGTGGGTGGAGTCAGGCTCTGACCAGGGGTTTAGTTACCCTTTAAGTACTCACCGCTCAAAACACTGAGTTGTTTCCCAGTGCTGAGTTGTGCACGTTCGAGAATCGTGTCATTATAACAGAGTGTAGACATTATGCGAATAAGAGATTCATAGAGACAGAGCGTATTTAGGCCACGCCCCCACCAGGGGGAAAACAATCCAACCGTCTCCATTGACTTTGCATTGCGAGAGGCTGCCTCCTTGTCATTTCTTGCTTTTAACTAAAGACAGAAAAATGCCTAAAAGCTGCTGTGTGACAAGGTGCACAGCAAACAAGCCAAAAAACCCAGAAATAAGTTTTTATAAGCTGTCGACCCCAAAAATTTCGTTTTTTTGAGTGTTTAAGGACATAAAAGTGGATACTGGCAGTTGAGACAGAGCGTAACGTGTCTCATTACACTGAGAACTAACATACGCCCACTGGAGGAGAACGTAATCGGCAACACAGGATCGCTTATCTTACAGAAATATAATATATAAAACTGACTCTCCAGTGACCAAATGTTTAACTTACTGCACATGTAACTGTGTTTTTAGTGCATACTGAGTGTCAGGATCCCACAATTTACCCATTCGTTCCAGCCTGTTCCACTTTTAAGTCCTTAAACGCTCGTTTTTTGGGGTCGACAGCTTATAAAAACGTATTTCTGGGTTTCTTAGCTTGTTTGCTGTACACCTTGTCACACAGCAGCTTTTAGGCATTTTTCTGTCTTTTGTTAGAAGCAAGAAATGACAAGGAGGCAGCCTCACGCAATGCAAGTCAATGGAGACGGTTGGATTGTCGTTGTCGTCCCCCGGTGTGGTCGTGGTCTTCAGATTATGACGCTTTACGCTCTGTCTCTATTGCGCAGTCGGCTTCATTGATTATAACAGAACTTTGTGAGATTGCGATGAACTAACATGAGTGATTACAAAGGAAGCGATCTTTGCACGGTTTGTAGGTTCAGAATTCAGAATTTGAATAAAGCTCTTGTTTTTCATGCTTGACCAGCGGCCACGTACAAACTGCAAAGTTTCAGGAGTGATAGCTAAATCAATGTATAGTATTTGAGTGATTATTATTGTACATGCGTGATTTTTTTTCTCCTTTCCCCAAAAAATGATGTTGTGTCTCATTTGATTGGGGGGACCAGCTGTCAATCTAAGTGTGCCAGTGCCTTCCCGACCCTTATGTAGCCTCACAGATGCAACATACGTATGACCAGACTTCTTTTGCACTTTTTATCTTCTGCTATAGGTTAAAACTGCAAGATGCAGTTGTGTTTGTGTGCTCAACTAAGAGATGAGATTATATAAATTGTTCTGCTCTGTGATGTGTGTTTTCCATTCGGCTCATGGTAATCACAGAACACGAGGGTAGTAATCAGAGATGCAAACACACTCCCACCCCGTTGTCTTTTATCATTTCTCATCAAAAGTAAACTCACACACACTCCACAATACAAGCAAGCATCCAAAACCTGAAGCTACTGTCGGCGAATCAATACGGGGCCTGTGAATGTCTATAGCGCGTGCTGGCGAGTCACCAATTTACCCAGAGAGTCTGAATCTTCGGATGGTCCAAATGAATAGACACATCTGCTTGTTATTTAATCGCAGTACCGTGTCCAGATGCGGTTTGCTGTGATTGATTTTTCTGGTCGCTAAGCACAGATCAATATGTGTGTGTGTTTGCCAGAGGAGCAACACTGTCCACAGATTTTAAATCTTTTAAAGAGGTAGTTCACCCAAAAATATAAAGCCATGTCTCTTCAGAAAACTTGGACTAAACCGCTCAATTCATGTGGATTAGTTTGATCTCTTAATGAACTGCTTGAAGGCACAGAAATCGCTCAGGTTTCTAAGATCATTTGTGTTCTGAAGATGAACGAAAGTCTTACAGGTTTGGAACGACATTCGTGTGAATATTTAATGACAGAATTTACATTTTTGGGTGAATTAACCCTTTAAGATGCAACAAAAAAAAATGCATTGTGGGAAACCTGAGAACGAATCTCACGAAAACATGTCCAGGTCGCATTTCACCCCAAAGTCATAAGAAATTAAACTTTCTATAAAGGAAATAAAGCCTATCTATTTGGCATTGTTGAATTATTTTCATGAATATTAAATTAAGCACATTTCCCCTGACATTCTCATTACCATAATGCACCCAGACGTTGGTTATTTTTATTTTATTCTCATTATTCTCTATAATGATTCTCATTAGATTCTCATTACTGTAATACAGTATTTTGTGTAGTGTAACACAAATTGCAGATGTTTTTATTTAAGTCAGCACAAATTAAAGGCAGTGCAAAAATAATATCATAAGGTATTTACATAATAATAATGTTATTATTATTATTATTTGAGCACTATTTTATTTTACTTTATTGCAAAACAATTATCAGACTAATTTTCATTACAGTAACGATAACATGGAGAGAGAATGAACGACTTAATTGTCATAATGCAGTAATGGTCCTAAAATAAGCCTGATTTTATTTAAGCAAAGTATATTTAATAACTTTAAGCAAAACGTTTGCATGGCTGATCAAACACCCACTATATTTGACTGGCAATCACACACAAACCTCCATTGTTCTTTACTCGTGTTGGGTGTTGTAACATTACAGGATCCACACGTGTGCAGAGAGGCTTGCTGGCTGGTTTGTATCGATCGCTGCTCTATTATTCTCTGCACGCTGGTTGTGCGTGTGACACTGGGCTCTTGTGCTTCTACGCTGGACTTCCAGCCAGATAAAGCCTGAAAATAAACCAGCATCACCACTAAATCACCTGTAGCTCGACTTCAGCTCTGTGTGCTCAGTGCCATTCACATGCCTTTCTGAGCGCCTTTATTAAGAATTGAAGGAAATTGAGTCTCAAAATCCACATGCAATATGTCTTTTAAGCAATAACAGCGGATTCTGCACATTCTAAGAAAAGCTTGTAAAAATAGGACCCAATGTACCCTGTTGATATGCAGAGAATATCTGTATTTTGAATTACACATTGCATTGTGTCGTGTTTTCGGGTTAAGGGAAATGTCAATACAACTTAACAGGTAATGTGCAGGCAGAAAATTACTAGTACTTCTTCTGGTTTTATATGGATTTTTCTCTAACAGTGTATGATGCACTACATCTTTTTCAAACAACTGCTCAGTAGATTCAGTATATGGTTAACCAATATGGCTGATGCTGATACTGATCTAAATCCATGTAATATATAATAATAATAATAATAATAATAATGTAATATTATTAATTTATTAAAATGTATCTAGAGGTCCTTTACATGCCGTATGCAAATCAATCACATCATTACCACATGGCACAAGCTGATTGGCCTCTGCTGATCCTGCAGCCAATGAGACAGCCTGCTCAAAATGTAATAGTCTGGTTCATTGATTGCTGTAAGCTAGTCCTGAGTTTCTCTGAAACCCTCCACCTCCCCCAGCTCCGCCTGCCTAGATCTGCTACTGGTTTTATGGATGACTATTCATGCAGCAGTGTGTCTGTGGCCCTGTTTAAACCTGGTATTAAGATGCGTTTTGGTCGATCGGATCACAAGTGGACGACGCTAAATACAGGTGTAAAATGTTTTGAGCTTGTCTACTTTTGACCACTTCCTGAGGTAGTCAAAAAACGGATTTGACCGGATTGCTTTCGTATAGTGTAGGTTGAATGTGTTCGAACAGCCACAAAAGACTCTACGTCTACTGATCTAACGCTTAACATTATGGGAAGTGCGTGCGCTAGACAGACGGGATTTAAACTTTGTCAGCTAAAGACCCGAGTTTGGGTTGAAGTGGGTGGAGCACAATGCACAATGTTCTCTCACCATTCCTGATTTCTAACACACACTCACAGCGTTCGGCTGGTCTGTCAGAGCAGAAACGAAGACTGCTACTCTCCATGTGTTTTTACGTCGTCTCCGGGCGCGTTCATATGTAAATTGCGTGAGCTTATTTTGTCCATTAGATTGAAAGATCTGAAAAAGTCCATACATTTACCCGCACATAGACCCTCCCCTTGAAGAAATCAGGACAGAAGTGGTTGAAAGTGGACAAAAGAGACGGTTTAAAACACCAGGTGTAAACGGATATGTGTCTCCCTCGTCTACTTGTGATCCGATCGACCGAAACACATCCAGGTGTAAACAGAGCCTAATCTACTTGTAGTAAGTCCATACTTGCTCTGCAGCAGTTTAGCCAAGAACAAATACATTATATATTTGAACATAGCTCTCTAGATCAGTGTCAGCATCAGCCATATATTAGACAACCACAATTTAATATATTTTCACTCATTTACTATATTGCCACTTATTTACTAAATATTACCTCAAAATTGACTAAATACCTCAGAAAATGTGCTCTATGCTTTGACAAAGCTGTCAGTGGTATGACCATTTCCAACCGTTTTTTGAGATGACAGATTCTCACAAATCGCCTGAATAACTGGCTCGGCAGATGTATCAGTCTATCACTAAACGAGACGGTTTGTAATATTTTCATATTTCCAGTTCTATTCCAAGAATGTCCTGTATGTTTGCCATATTCAGACTCTGACATTCAGCGTCTGTTGCACAACAACTGACATATTGAATAGCATGCAATCAAACTGTTGTTGAACTGTTGTTATCTCTGTGTTGTTGAGTAGTGTGTATGTGCATGAACTGTGCTAAATCAACCAGCCTTCATAAAATAATAGTATTTATAGTAACATCAAAATATACAAAAAAAAAACCACTATAATGCTTTTTGTTGTCTTTGCTACTTTGTATCTTTGTCAAATAGTACAAGATTATTCTTAAGTGAGACATCAAATAACAAAAGAGTTATATCTGAAGAAATAGGATTAGATTTACATGAAATGTTAGTCATATAATGTGTAATAAATTACATATCAAACATAATAACCCTGAGCACATCTACTCTCTATCACTGACAGCTCAGAACAAATGATCTCCTTCTCCATGTGGTCCAATTCAGTTCTGAATAGCCTTAATGATACTGATTTTACAGTATTGCACATCATATTATAATGCTGAATAGGAGAGACCCATTTAAAGTAAAAACAATAAGCACACGAGTGCATTAGCCTACTACTTCCTTCAGTTAGTTGCAGGCAGAAAGACACTGTTGTGAAAGCATGAGAAGAAACAGCAGTGCACGTGTTGTGCGTTCAATTAGACAAAGTGTTTTAAAAGTCACAGGATGCGTGAGTATATCCATCGGACTAGTGCAGACGGATGAGCTTACCTCCTGTAACGTCGCGTGGTCTCGGTGCAGTGCTGAGTGTGTGCGGTGTTGAAGAGCTACGCTGTTGGTCTTTATACGGACTGAATTCAGATGCACATGAATGAAATATCAATCCACGTCTGGACGGCGAACAAAGCGGCATTTGAGCTGCGATCCGAAAAGGCCACCGCTCCGTCCTGCCATCCTCACAGCAGCGAAGCTGGAATATTCCTCTGTGACATCCCTTACAAACAAAATACCGAATCAATATCGGCCGAGTCGTGAATCTCTTACCAATAAGAGATTAACAAACCAAAAGGACGTTCAGCATCCCTGTAAAATAGGTTAAGAACCTTTCTCAAATTCCCTGCTTCCCTATGAGCTCAGCTGGGTCGCCTACATCTCTCTCTCTCTCTCTCTCTCTCTCTCTCTCTCTCTCTCTCTCTCTCTCTCTCTCTCTCTCTATCTCTCTCTCTATTGTTCACTCTGATTCGTAACGTAAGACTCGCATCAGTGCTTGAATCGTTCATTCAGAGCGTGTTTCCTTTTAATATCTTAATGTAGGCTGTAACATGAGAAGAATAAAATACTGTTCTTGATTATTAAATGACTGCTAAAATATATAAATACATGAAATACTAATTTTAAATTAATTTGCGTATAAAGCCTCTGCTAAGAAAAACAGTAGCCAACGTAGGCTACGCTACAGAAAATATCGGCCTATATTACGATAATATTATTATCACTACTAATACAAATATTATTAATCTGCAAATTCACTTCCTCTTTTTAAGTACTCTCTCAAAGTTCTTTGTCTCGATCTGCTGGACTTTCAATGTTTCTCTGTAAGACTTGAACCGTTGACCGACACCTTTTTCCGGTCACATGATTTCAGCACCATGGACAGCGACACGTGACCAAAATACCCAGGCTTCTACAACAAAGGAAAACATAAATGCACTAGATATGAGATGGCCTATATCTAAGCAACATCACAAAAGCATGAGTGCAGTTGTTCAGAATATCTATTCATAACAGCACAATTTTAAGTGTAAAATTGCTTTTAAACAACAGTGCAATAAACAAGAAGTTAATGGGTAACTTACATTTTAGACAATATAGCCAGTCATTTTTTTTTCTTTCTATTTTTGTTCCACCAATGAAAATAGCTCCAAACAAAGCCAAAGCAGCAATGCCTCTCTCATAAAGACCGGCACTTTACGCCTCCTACTGGTGCATTGATTTAACCAGCTGAGAAGGTCAATGGGGGATAAAAAAGTGTCTAACATATTTATTTATATTTATCATTATGGTATATAAATACAGTAGGTAGTTCAAAAGTACATACATACAAACATTGTAATATGCAATGTTTTGTTAGTTCGATCAAAACGAACAACTGGGATTTTTGCCATTTTCAAGTTATTCTGTACTTTATAACAAATCCATCAATTAAAAAACCCACTGAGTTGTTGTTGTTGTATTTAAGTTTATTGCCATATCAGCATCGCCGGCTATTACATGGCATTACACATAATTGAATACAAATTAAACATTTAACAACAATAGCATCATAAATACAATATAAAAAATAAAAATTGTAAAAGTTTTTCTGGATCCATAAATGAGTCCTTAAAAGTGTGTCCTGATAAAAAGCGCTGTTTTATAACATAAAAAATTGGGCAGTGCAAAAATATATGACTAGTTGGCACTACCGTATTGATATTTTGGTGCTTCTTCACCCTTAAATAAATGCCCATGAGTCAGCCTAGTATGGCCTATCCGACACCTTGTATATACAACTTGGTCTTGTCTTGATTTAGACATTACCCTATTCTTAACCACAGAATTTATTTTTAATTAATTTGTTATTTGACCCTCCTCTGAAACTCCATTAAGCCTCTTCATGAGCAGACAGGTGCAGTACAGTATACACCAATGCACCAACTCACGGTCCATTACTGTCTTTTAGTGTTCAATCACATGAAATAACACTTATGTGTGATGGGGAGTTGGTGATCGCTCTGCTGTAACTGCCATGTTCATGCCTGTGTGTATATTTATGTCTGTGTTTATTTCATAAAGATAAAGTCATTGTATAAAAGAATATGCTTGTATTGTGTGTCGAATAACAGATTTGTTCTTTGCTCCTGGGGCGACTCTCATCCCAATAGCAAAGACGAATTGAGTGTCACCCTACTTTAATAATGCATCTCTCCCAGACTGATAATAACACCATTTATTTCAGAACCAATCCATGCTTTTAATGAATGTTTCGACAGAAACAAGCTCTTCATAAATGATAGCCGCCCAGGTGTCAGCGGCATAACCCAAATCTCAATAATGTTTGTCCTCAGCTGCCGCACTTTGTCATAAAACAAGGGCTTGGTGATGTCATTTCCGCCCTTGTGTTAAATCCATAAAACTAGGAGCACGGCACACAATGGCAGGTTGAGTTTTCAGCAAACAGGAATGGCACACTGTCACCATGGTGATGTGATCCTGGGATGACATCAATATTGGTTTACGAGAAGGAAGAGAAACTCTGCATTTTCCCCTCTGTTTGCTCTCCTGCGTGGAGAATGCAGTTGCTTATCTGTGCACATAATCCCTGTCGTGTTCGTTTGACGGCTGCGTTATTGTTTATATATGGGTCGTATTAACCTCTGGGATGGTGCAGGGTAGAGGGGGATCAAGGCAAGCTGACCCACATTCAAATACATTTGGATCCGCGTGCATCTGTGCTGATGCATGCATTCAAACTCGCTTTGAGCAGTGAGATTGTATTGTGGTGTTTGTTTGCATTTACTGTGCGTGTAAATACCCTCAGGGCTGTGCTGGTCCATGTCGACCCAGATCTGAGTAATTACACATCAGAGACCAGCGTCTGGAGTAGATGAGAGATTTAGCTGTACACACCACACAAAAACAAACACACATTAGTTCATATAGCTTCATTTTGAATATAGACAGATACAACCAAAACCAATTGAGCAGCTTAACTCAATTTTTTATTTTTAATATATCAAACACACATTCTCAGGTAACTTGTTTTGACCAAATCCTGCACTCCATACTTTATTGGACATTCAATTGATATTGCTGACCTCTGCAACAAAATCATTTCATTGCATAATGCATGGAAGATGGGTTTTGGAAATTGGAAATTCTGAGTTTCCAGGTTTTCAGCATAAGGTAGAATCACATGTATTATTTCACAGATGAGGCAATCCCAGAATATACTGCAAGAAAACTAGATATAATTTTACATATTAAATGTATGCCGTTCAAAGGCCTTTTTATCTTTTTAAAGTCTTTATTTGATATAAAAAACAACATTATTTGTCAGGTTTCTGGTGCGTTCTAGTCAAAACACATGAGGAAGTACTGATTTGAAGTCTTTAATAAGAAAACCAAAATGCAGGAGATCACAGGAGAATACAAATGAGCATACTCTACATAAAGACGACAGAACAATGAACGGAGGAAACTGAGGGCTTCAATACACAGAGAGTATTGAGGTAACTAAGGCCCTGTTTACAACTGGTATTAAGATGCATTTTGGTGGATCGGATCACACAAGTAGACAAGGGAGACACTTTTACATCGAGGGGAGGGTCTATTTTTTCCAGATCTTTAAATCTAATGGATGAAATAAGCTCACACAATTTACATATGAACACAACCGGAGAAAAGATACGGAGACAGCCGCAAGACCAGCCGAATGCTGTGAGTGTGTGTTAGAAATCAGGAATGTTGAGATAACATTGTGCTTGGTAAATTTTTCGTCTTAGTTCAAAAGCAAACTTGGGTCTCCAGCCAAACTTTAATACTTGTCTGGCTAGCGCTTCCCATAATGTTTACGCATTAAGTCAGTAGGTCGAGAGTAGACAGTCTTTTGTGGCTGGTCGAACACATTTGATCACATGAAAGTTTACGCTACGAAAGCAATCCGCTCGAATGTGTTTTCAACTACCTCTGGAAGGAATAAAAAAAAAAAAAGACAAGCTCAAAATGTTTTAGATCCTGTTTACACCTGTATTTAGCATCATCCACTTGTAATCCTATTGTGATCCTATTTTAAGAAACAGGGTCCAAATGAACAACAGGTAGGAAACTAGGTCAACTACAATGACAGGGCAAACAGGAACAGGGAGAACAGGCTGACGAAAACCAGCGGGACGATGGACGGAGATGACACCAGTAAAGCTGCTGGTGAGACTGAGGGCCAAGGTGAAGCCGGAAGGAAGGCGGAGCCAGAGAGAGCAAGAATGGGTGGAGAGACGGAGCACAGCAGAAGTCCGTGGCGCAGGCAAAGTTACTTTGATCATCCGGATCCGAGATCAGTGACGTAGATCAGTCGGAACTGGGAACACTTCCCATAAACCCTGATGTACTTGGTACATCATAAAAAGGATGGCGTCTACGCTAATATTAGTCTCTCTGTTTATCCCAAGGTTCAAAGCAGTCCGGATCTGATGAAGGACCTGCGCCTGGACATGACGACAACGCAGTCCTGAAGTGTCACAAGTCTCTCCCCTGTGAAGGCCTCCTTCCCTTCACCTCTGTACAGATAAAACGTTGCCGGGATAATTCCGGTTCACGTGGCTATGCGGAAGCGATAAAAAATTCTGTATTATACATTTTTCAAAGCTTGTACCTTGGAACTTATTTCATAGTTTGCATTCTCGAGACACCAGGCACTGTTTTGTGCAAATGAGCGGCCGGATCGCATTAAGGGTTTTCTGTTAGAACGGTGTTGTGTAAGCGGCCCCTAAGTTAATAACTAATGATCATTGCGAGGAAGTGAATCAATCAAACTAACTTTAGCTGGACAATAACTTTAATCTAGAACTGCTGTAAAGCCAAAATAATCTCTGTTACTTTAGTTTCCTATTATCACTGTAAAGCTGCTTTGAAACAATCTATAGACCCTTTTACTGTTTGTACACACTGATGACGTAGCAACGTATGCGCGCGCATATTGGCAACGGAAGTATGGCTAGAATTAACAGTGTGTCAAGTGGGCGCTGCAGACGCGAGCATTTTTTATTATGTCCTCGCACCAATCAACACGTTTAATCGCCTGCAGCCACAGGCGCCGCTGGTTCTTCTGAAAAGGCCGTGATCCTGTCGGAATCCTATAAAACTTAAGCCCCTTGGTGGAATATCGATTAGTGCAACCGTAAACGCAACATCCAGACATTTTGATGCTGGGAAACCGTTTTGATAAACTTTCGGAGTTGCTAACACGTTAGAGCCAGTGGGGAACAAAACCACTTCCGTTGCCAAAATGCGCGCGCAACTATTTGATCACGTGGGCTGTAAAAGGGTCTATATTGTAAAAAAATGCTATATAAAGGAAGGTGACTTGACTTGACGTGTGACCAAGGTGGAGCCGGAGGAACGGGGGAGCCTGGTGGAGCCGTAAGACCGATGGTCCAAGGCGGAGCCGACAGGTCGACAGGCCAAGGTGGAGTGGCGGGATCGACGTCTGGAGGCGGAGCCAGGGGATCCTCTTGACTAGGCGGAGCTGGAGACCGGAAGACCAGAGGTTAATCCACACAGTAGAGTGGAGTCAGAGGAGGAGCCGAGGGGCTGAAGGGAACCAGTGTACATGGGGTCGGCGGACTGGCTGACTTTGAAAGAGGTCTATGTAAATGTTCCAAAGCAGTTCTACGGGTCTCATTTGAGTTAGCGTGCTGCCTTAGTGGGCAGTGGACAGCAAGGATTAGCTCACTAGGTTTTGGAACAGAGCAACTGTCTCTGTGAACTACAAAACAGTAGCTATACGAGCTCTGAATGTGTAAGTGTGCAAGATTGTGCATTTGTTTGTGTCCAAACATAGGCAGAGTGCTTTGTAGGAATTATTGTAACACTGAATTGAGAAACCGTACACGTTTTTACCCTGGAGAAAGAGGTGGGCCATGACTAAAACAGCTTTGAAGGATTACAGCATTGAAAAAGTCATATTTTGGAAAGAAAACATGAGCAATGGTGTATAGACAGATGTTTTCTTCTTTGCTAATCTTCGGGGGTTTTGGGGAGGGATGAAAACAAGGGCTTTAGCACAAACAGCAGAACAGAAAGGCTCAGACACACACACACACACACACACACATCTGTCTCTATACTCTCTGCTCGAGGTCAAAGAATAAGCAGATTTGACTGATTAATGTTGTGCACTTTTATCTCTCTCTCTCTCTCTCTGTGTGTGTGTGTGTGTGTGTGTGTGTGTGTGTGTGTGTGTGTGTGTGTGTGTGTGTGTGTGTGTGTGTGTGTGTGTGTGTGTGTGTGTGTGTGTGTGTGTGTGTGTGTGTGTGTGTGTAAAGGCCCGTTCACATCAAGAAAGGATAAAGATAACGCTAACGTTCAGCTTTGAAATAATAGCGTAAAATAACTTCCGCTGTAGTCTGTATCAATGGCTGTGTACATAGCATAAGATTGTTGTGATTTATTGATGTGTGTTATGAAGAAACAAAGAAAGATGTGTCATGTCATTCTGATACATATTTCATGATTTATAGGGGAGCGCACGAGCCTACTGTATGTGTATGCATACTACTTCAGAGTCCTTTTTTTTATTAAAGAGATGCAATAAATACAAACAACATATCACATTTAAGATCAATATAATTAGAAAAGGTTATACATCTCATGAAACATTAATTACGAGTAAAGACTGTACAAATGAACAATAATAATGTTAGCATTACTTTCATTTACAACAAATTGAACGTATTTCCAGCCCAGAGCCGATTATTTAAAAATAACTGGTTTGATCATCATAAACGTGTCATATCCTCCAGGATTGAGTGCAATGATCGGACAGCATTATATTGTAGACAGTATTTGAGATTAATCATAATAAACATGCCACAATAATAAAATCAACGACATTAAAAATGAAAGATCATTTCATTGATCTTTGATGCGTGCAGATCCTCATTTATCTCATGACTGTGGCCTTGCTTACATAATACTGCACATTAAAATGGAAGATTACACACATGGTGGGTTAGCATTTATGAACTGCTTAAAATACTGATGTTTATTGTCAAGTTCAACCAAGTTAGTTACATTTTCTTGTCAAAATTGGGGACCATTAATGCAGGCAGAAATTGGATTAAGCTAAGCCGGTGCACGTGACGACATGCAGACTGTGATAAAGGTCTATTATAAGCACACAGAGCATTAAAGGTGACATATTATGCCCATTTTCACAAGATTTAATATAAGTCTATGGTGTCCCCAGAATGTGTCTGTGAAATTCCAGCTCAAAATACCCCACCGATCATTTAGTATAGCTTGTCAAATTTGCCCATTTTTGGGTGTCCCCGTTCAGAAGATGGCCGATCCTTTACACGAGCTTCGGATACAATAACAAAACACGCGATTCTCACTCATCCAGAAATCTCCGAAATAACCAGTGGAGTGAAGCCTTACAGAGAGACTAGGTTGCAACTTTTAGACGCAGCTGGGCGTTTCTGAATGGTTAGTGGATACATTTATGTTGTTGTTGTTGTGGAGTTACATTGATTCATCTGTGTCTGGGTGATTTCCGTTGAAAATAAAATTAATACACTGCTCTCTTGTCTCCTATTTACAGTCTGGGACTCGTCTGTGCAGAAATGAATAGAACAGTTTTCATGCTTTGCTCGAACTTTTGCCATTGCGTTAGAACTGGTTACTCTGTTGTCGCTTGCGAAAACAAAATGGCGGTGCCGTGGGTGGAAATGTTCAGATTAAAGGGCCGGTAATATTATAATAAGGTCCCCTTCCTATGTCAGAAGGGGAGCGAAATCTGATTGGCTTATTTTTTCACATGCTTGCAGAGAAAGGCTTAGCCTACCAAAACAAAGTTGCTGGGTTGTGACTATTCACGTTTTCTGGGTTGGTAGATTCTTTTGATATGCCACTTTATATCTACTTTATATAGATTAGTTTGTGCAACTCCTAGTCCACCTCATCATGCGACATGACTTTATATGAATAACCAACGACCACATTTTCTGCTAAAAACTTCTTTACTGTTCTACTGAAGAAGAAGAAAAAGACGCCTACATCTTGGATGGACTTTGGGTTAGTAAATTAACAGCAAACTTTCATTTTTGGGTGAACTATCCCTTTAAGATAAATCTATCTGAAAGTCCAAGCCACTCATTCCAACTCACTGACGCAAACACTCACAGCCCATCAACACCGTCGTCTGTAAATACTCCTCAATGCTTTTCAGCAGCTACCCCTCAATATGCTCATTACGATTTCAGAAACACATTGCAGCACAATCGATACATTTCCATTAACGTGATGGACGACTGTTTTTCAAATGCTCTCCTGTCTCAACAGAACCACAGGATGCCGTTTATGAGACAGAAGTGTCATGACTAATGCTCGCTCGCTCCTCAGACGACGTCTGTCTTCCTGGAATTTCAGCCCATTTAACTTCAGCCGATTATTCACATTCAGACACACTGCAGAGCTATTATTTTCACGTTAAAGCTTTGATGAATTCATGTAGTAATGCCTTGTGTGAAAGGAGAATGGGGGAAGATGGCTACAGTCATTTTCCGTTTCTTTCAGACGTTTCCGAAGGCCCGTTCATCCCTCTCCGTCACTGACAATGCCAGACTCAATCTCCTATAATTCATCATTCATATTGACTTACAGGACTTCACAGAGGACACAAACTGCAGCCAAAGCAGGAATGAATCCAGCAGATATGAATACCTGAATTCATAAAATGACAAGGAACCTTAAAAACATGTAAATTTATGCATCCCACATGCTCATTAATAACAAAAAAGAAAAATGAAAACACATTAGCAGCATGGATGTGCTATAGTTTTTAAATAAACACTCATTCACAACATGAATTCTGTGAGAATTTTCTCAAACTAATGCAAATCTGCTCATGCTAGGATTTTTTTAGATAGTCAGTACATCCAAATTTGAGCTTCTGAGATTCATAGCCTACTTAACGTAATGTAAAACAATATGGTTATATGCAGCATATCTACTGCTACTACACACACACACACACACACACACACACTGTGTACAGTATACAGTATACACATTTTATGTAAGAATGGAAAACCTACAACATTTGCCAAAATGTAGCTTACGTTATAAACAGCATCCCACAATGGAACGTGCTTGACAAGAATGTTGCAACGGAACCACAATAAATCCCACAACCTCTTTGATTCATTTTTTGAAAAGGCATTTTTACACAATATTAGAATAAAAATAGCCGTATTTATTTCTGAGACTGAAAATACCTACTCTTATAAATACATTGAATATTTAACTGAATTATTACTAAGGCTGTATATAAGCAATAACAATTCCGATTATTTCTACCATTAGTTTTTTTTATAAATAAATCTATTACAGATTTAAAGAAAAGAAAAAGAAAATACATAATACAGTTCAATTAAATACTTTTTATTATTAACCTTGAATAACAATAACATAAGAACGTTGCCAAGGGAATACACACACACACACACACACACACACACAATAAATTATTTCTACATGATTTACGCATGACCAAACACATCTTACAAAAAATTGAAAATAATTACAAATTAGTCTAATATCAATTACATAAATAAAATAAAAATCGAAAAGTTTTTAGAACAAACAACATAATCAAAACCTTGCGAAACAACATGACAGCGACACAAACACTGCAATTGTATTACTACATACAGACACTGATACAAAAATGCTTCTAAATACATGGATTTTCTTTAAATATTTATTCATAATATTTAAGAAATCTCACGGTTTTAAGGAGATTTAAGAAGAGTTTAATTCAATTTCAAAGTGGGGATAGGATGGAATACCATTAGCAAACTTCTGTCTCCTGAAACAGAGTGTAACATTGGCAGAATCAAATATGTGAGAACCTAGGTCAGACCAAATTTGTTTGGATATAGGGCAACCAAAAAACAGATGTGCAAATGTCTCCTCTGCTTCTTTACAAAAATAACACGAGCTGTCAATGTCCAAATAACAAATGATAAATACATATTAAAATATTAAATATTACTATTGTCAGGCTATATTTTATGTACAATTTTGAAATGTATTTAATTTGCCTCGTTAAAATACAACATGCTCCAGCACTAACAGGTAAAAGCCAGGCCCTTCTCCAATCTGCCAATCTTCTACCATTTTCCTTCCGAAGCGTTTCACGTTACGTCATATTTAGGGGGCGTGTCATCGTGCGTTCAGTCTGGAGACGTGAAGCACGTAAAGCAGCAGCTGGTGGTGGAAACAGCGTGGACATGTAAGTGCTGTGTTTGACACTTTCACTACTGTTCATTTACTTTTAACGAGTAGTTTTATCGTTGTAAATGTGTAATCGATTTAGCCAAGGTTTAACTTTACACAGTGCACAAAGTTGACGGTTTTCTTTAACAGTTTCTGTTCAAATGACAACTCTGGTCCTTCAACGTTGTAAATAATGTGAAAGTGCTGCATAGTAGGCTAGTTCATACAACAAAATAGTATGTTAATGCATGAAATACAATGAGCAATATGTGTTACAGTATTCATTAACCTTTGTTAACGTTAGTTAAATTAAACAAAAGTACATAAAAATACAGCTGTTCTTCGTTAATTCATGTTAGCTCAGGTCTATATTAGATATAACTTTTGATCTTAACTAAGACATTAACTAAGATTAATAAACACTTTAGAGCTGTGTTTTATTGTTAGTTCATGTTAACTAATGAAGTTAACTAAATGTAATGGCTTATTGTAAAATGTTACCACAAAAGCACAAGTATGCTGGCTAGTTAATAGTTGTAGTTTTCGCTCAAACAAAACCCCTATGTTAAAGTGTTAGGGTTAGATTTAAATTAAAGTGGCAATGTGGATTTTAATCAATTTCTCAATGCATTAATCAAAAAGATTACTCAAAATGTATTTATATATATATTTTTTTTTTTACCACAAATAATACATTCTCTGGTGTCTGGTACTGGAAATACGTTTAAAATCAGATACAAACCTCGTTTAAAACGTGTTCACAAACCAGCCTAACTAGTCCTACTTGAATGAGGCTTGTAGCAAAAACCTAAAAATCTGTCATCATTTACTCACCCTCAGGTTGTAACCTGTATAAGTTTGTTTCCTCTGTTGAACACAAAAGATGATATTTTAAAGAATGTTTGTATTAACCAGACAATTGACGGTAGCCATTGACTTCCATTGTACTTTTTTTTTTTTTTTTGGTATTTTTCTGTATTTTACTATGGACGTCAACTGGTTACCGTCAACTGGTTACCGTCAACTGGTTACCGTCAACTGGTTACCGTCAACTGGTTACCGTCAACTGGTTACCAACATTCTTTAAATTCAAAATATTATCTTTTGTGTTCAACAGAAGAAAGAAACTCATTCAGGTTTGGAACAACTTTGTGAGTAAATGATGATAGAATAAAACATTTTGGTTGCACTATCCCTTTAAGATAAGTGCAACTTTTTAAATAACAACATAGAATTGTAATAATAAAATAGAATAATTTTAATGCTAAAATAAATTAAAATAGTTGTTTAAATCCCTGATATGGCGTGTCAGTTGCCCATGCATGTGTTTAATATGTCTCCTCACTTTGACTTCTGTCTATGGCAGGGAGGACACACTGCTGTGGATTCTGGGTGTGTTGCTGCTCCTGTTCTGCAGTGTGGATGTGTGGTATTACATACGCGGAGTGGTTGTGGTGGTCAGGGCCTGGTTCCTCTCACCTGTATTTGACATCACAGGAGAGCAGACCGCTGGCGGACGAGTCCTTCTCCATGACGTTGACCTTTGCCATATGAACAACGCCCGCTACCTCCGCGAGTGTGACTTTGCCCGTTTGTCTTTATACACCCGCAATGGGGTGTTCAAGGCGTTAAGAGCTCTAGGGGCCAACATGGTTGTTGGGGCAAGTACCATCCGCTACAGACGCCCACTGTGTGTCGGGGAGGCGTTTGAGCTGCGCAGTCGAATCATCACCTGGGACGACAAGTCATTTTACCTGGAGCAGCGCTTTGTGTCTTGTAAAGATGGGATGGTGTCCGCTGTTATGTTCTGCAAACAGAATGTCCTGCGCAGCAGCCCGGACAAGATCCTGCAGTTCCTGTGCAAAAGAAAGGTGAGCAGCTTTAAAAGATTTATTAAACCTTTAGTTTTAACTCTCTGTTGGTCATCGGTGAATGCGATTTCACCAAGTACAACATGTTCCTGGATCAACATTTCAATCATCCAAACCAAATTTTAGGGACAGGTTTACAGTTTGTCAAGTTTAGACTAATAACCAGGGTTTGGTGCTTCTACATTAGTGTTATTCACCTATCATAAGTTATGGGTAGGGATAGGGTTAGCAGAGGAGGACTTAAAGGATTAGTTCACTTTTAAAATGAAAATTCTGTCATCATATACTCACCCTTAAGTTGTTTCAAACCTGTATGAATTTCTTTCCTCTGCTGAACACAAAGGAAGATATTTAGAAGAATGTCAGTAACCAGACAGTTTTTGGTACCCAATGACTGCCATAGTAGGAAAAAAATATACCATGGCAGTCATTGGGAACCAAAAACTGTCTAGTTACTGACATTCTTCTAAATATCTTCCTTTGTGTTCAGCAGAGGAAAGAAATTCATACAGGTTTGAAACAACTTAAGGGTGAGTATATGATGACAGAATTTTCATTTTAAAAGTGAACTAATCCTTTAACCATCAGGCAAAGGTAGGCGGCCCCCAAAAACCAAAGCCCCCCTGACATGCTTTTTAAATACGAAATGCGTGTTCATCCACGTTGACCGTGCTTCTTGTGTATCCTGCTTGTAGCAAATGAAAATATCATGCATCTGAATCTAAATACTGAGCAACATTGTGTATTATATTTGTATTGTTATAAAATGACACTCACTCGTTTCTGTGAAGGGCCCAAGTAGAGGATGCATGTGCAGATACTTTGCACAACTCAACTTCATTTTTGGTTGAAATAATCCTTAAGTGTGTGAATGTATAATTTCCTTTTCATTATTTTTTCACTTTCATTTAAATTTGTACCTTAAATAAAAACAAATGTGTTTTTAAAGTTTAGAATTACAATGAAAATTACCCCAAAGCACCACCTAGTGTCCAACCTACTTTAATACTGGTTTCACCTGTTTTAACATGAATACTGTAACATGAATACTGAAAATTATAGGGATTATTTTTCTGGGGCCTCCAAATCACTACAGTGTATATCCGCCCCTGAGGGTTAGGACTACATTTTTTGGACAGGAATGTTGTTCCTTAGACAGGAACATGTCTTTCTTGGGAAAATCACGGTGACTGGTGGTCTTCGGTCATTTTAGACTAAATTATTTCATGTAATGAAATGATAATGAAATATATTATTGTAATATAAACACACACAAAAATTGATTAGAAAACGTAAATGGTCTTAAAAAATACAGAGCAATTTTTGGGGTACAATCTACAAATCAGCCTTGATGAAATAGTCGTTGTTAATGTCTAAATATATGCAAAACTTAATAAAAGATAAGTAATGTCTCCAAATAAACTTATAAGCAACTAATGAATACTCAACCTTATATATACATTGTATTAATTGAAAATATAAACTGTTTTTATATAGAAATAAATGGTGCATCATTAGAGGGGAATATTATACCATGAAATCCATCCCAAAAAAAAATAAATATTAAAGAATAAATATTATTGAAATAAAAAAGTACATTAATTTTATTAAAAAAGATATGCTTCTATCTTTTTTGAGTTTGACTCACCCTTAATTGACGAATACCAGAGAGTTAAAGGAATTGTTTACTTCATGTTGTTCCAATCGAATATGAATTCCCGCATTTTGAAAACACTGAAGCCTGACATTTATAATCTGACTTTCTAGGTTGAAGTGCCAGAATTTCCTGAAGACCTGCAGCACTGGATCAATTTCATCTCGGCCAGCAGTAAAGCCCTCAGGGGGGAATGCCAGCTCGATAATAGAAAGAACGAATGATGGCTCACTGCCTTAAATGAACTCTTAGTCAATGGTTTACAAAAACACAAGAACGTTCTGATGCACATTAATGTTGGATACTCGTATGCAAAATAAAAATGAGTTCTGCTGTACTCTAAAAGCCTTATTCGTGCCCCATTTTGTCTCATGCAAGCTGGAAGATTGTGAATATCTAAAAATATATTCTTAAAAACAATGGATGAATATTTTCTGGTGTATTTCACGGTTTATTAACGCCACCTACTGGACTGGAGTGGAAACAAAATAATATTTAAGGTGAGACACTACATACAATTTTTTTTTTTCATGCATGAGTTAATTTTGGGCTTTTTACCTTTTCAACAAGTTTTTTTTTTTTTCAGATTTATAGTGGAAAAAAAACATCGAAAAAATACTATTAAGTGTATATTTTATAGCACCTTATCTATTTGCGTCTGTAGTTTTCAATTACAGTACGTAAGGCCGTTTTTTTCTCTAAATGTGTTTTTCTGCATTGAGCCAGAAATCTCCACTTCAGCAGCACTTGCATACACCAAACTTCAGTTTGATTCCTATCTATATCCTGAAGGTTTTTACAGAGGAGGTTGTTCATATATAATTTACCTAATATTATACATTCTATTAAAAAAAAATGGTGAAAATTACAGTGTTTTGTTTCTGGCTGTATTTTCTGATCTATGGAGTAATAAAAAGAGAAATTCAAAATCCCCTTTATAAAAACCTTTCCCTTTAATATGTAAAAAAAAAAAAAAAAAAAATTTGAAACTTGACTTCATCCAATGTTTAGATTTTCGTTCTAGAAATTTTTAATCAGAGAAGTCCTCATTTGCATATTTAAACATAACTTTTCAGAAATATTGTAATAAAACATGTTTGCAAATTTTTTTTTACCCTATTCATCTGGGGAGTTTTAAGTAGGCCTAATTAAAATGTAATAAACAACTATTTCATATGTTTTAATCCTGTTTCTCTGAGATAATTATTTCTCTATGTATTTTAACTATCTTAGTACACATTTCTGTAACCACCATCCAAAATATTTTGTATAAATATGAAATATGTTTTGTCTTGGAAACCTGTTTTCTAGTGGGATGATAGAAATCTGGCGTCATGTAGTGCGGCCTACTGCTCAGTCACGTGATCTCATTACACCAATCCGAGCGCAGTATCTGTCATTGCGGAAGTGCGTGAAGCCGGTTTTTTGGGTGTCCATCGCGTGAGTAGATCAAGAATATCATCTTTGCCAAGATTATGCTTATAAACATTGATAAATGCACCTAATTCACCAATTTATATGTATTTAAACTCAAACCAGTAGACTTGGGATAGGTTTCGTTGCACGATATTGTCAATGTTCTGTATGCGTTTTGATATTTAATCTAAATGTAGATTTTTCATTAATTTCCGAAATGAATGAGTGAACGTTACATGTGTTATAACAGCAACTATTACATTAACATTTTAATAATGACCTAATAATGTCTTGCGTCGTATTTTGCAGCATCTAAAGCCTGTCAGCATCGCTTTTTCTTTACTATCAGAGTAGCCTAAATGTAAAAAAAAAACTCAATTAACCCAGTTCTGTATCTCCATCTGACGTTCGTGAATTATTCATGATGTGAATAATTAATACTCTTCACTGTGTGTAACAGAATCATGCTGCTGTGGATTCTGTCCGGGTCTCTGGTTCTGTTCGGCAGTTTTGACGTGTGGTACTTCCTGAGAGGCTCGTGGATGGCGATCAAGTGCTGGTTCCAGGGTCCGGTTCGAGATGTTCTGGCCGAGCAGGTCGTTCACGGACGGGTTCTGCCTCACGACCTGGACTTCATGTGTCACATGAATAACGCCCGCTATCTGCGCGAGTGCGACTTCGCTCGCTTTGCGCACTGCACCCGGAACGGGCTCTTCGGGGCCGCGCGCGCGCTCAACGCCACCATGGTGGTCGGGGCCACAACCATCCGCTACAGACGCTCGCTGGCCCTCGGCGAGGCGTTCGAGCTGCGCACCCGCATCGTGTCGTGGGACGAGAAGTCCTTCTACATAGAGCAGAGATTCGTGTCCAAGTCAGACGGGTTCATCTCTGCGGTCATGCTGTGCCGACAGAACGTGATTCGCGGAAGTCCACAGACAATCTTGGATTTCCTTTGCAAGAGGGGGGTATGCATTTTTCTAACATTTATGTGCATTAAAGCAGTTGTTGTTTTATATATGTTAAAAGACACTGGACTTGTCCTCGTGTAAACCCCATCCTTCCATTTAAAAGGCAGTTAGCTATATGTTTTTATAAAGACCCAATTTATACCGTAATAGAATAACATTATGGTTACACTTTATTTTGTAGACCTTTAGTTTAGGGTCGAATTCTCACTATCAACTAGTTGCTTGCATAGGATATTGGCTGTTTATTATAAAGCACATATTAATGCCTTGTTCTGCATGACCATATTCTACATCCCTTAATCCCAGCCTACCTAAACTTAACAACTACTAACTATTAATAAGCAGTAATTAGCAGTTTATTGAGGCAAAAGTCATAGTTAATGGTAAATGGACTGCATTAATATAGCGCTTTCACAGACCCAATGGCCACCAAAGCGCTTTACATTGCCTCACATTCACCCATTCACTCACTCATTCATACACCGACGGCGGTGTCAGTACGTTATGGGAGCTGAAACGTACGTAATAGTACGTTAATAGTGAGAATTGGACCCTAATCTAAAGTGTGACCCTTTATTTTAAGGTGACATAGTTACATTGTACTTAAATAAGTACTTAGTAATATTAATAAACTATAACTTACTATAGGTTAGGCTTTGGTTTAGGGTTAGTTACTTTTACATAATATGCTAAACTTACTCTTATTACTAAGTAGTAACGTGCAACTACTGTAGGTCACCTTCAAATAAAGGGTTACCTAAATAGTCATAAATATTGTTTTGAAAATATTTAATTTACGTTACTTAAAATATAAAACCCCATACTAGAAAAAAAAAATATGTATAAAGACCCAATTTATAGTATAAATATACATAACATACTACTAAAATTGTGTGTACGATATTATTTTGAAAATATTTAGCTTCCATTTTGCTACATTACATATTTTAAGTATTATTTTTTATTTAAATGGAAATGTGAAATTAAAGGCTTTAATTTAATAAAATGTAAGTGAAAATGTGTGTAATAAATATGTGTAAAATATTATTTGGAAAATTAAGTTTCTATTATGTTTTTCCGGTAACACTTTACAGTAAGGGTCATTAGTTTACTACCTTATTTAACATGAACTAAAAATGAACAATACTTCTTCAGCATTTATTAATCTTAGTTCATATTAATTTCAACATTTATTAATATGTTATTAAAATCAAATGTTGTATTTGTTAACATTAGTTAATGCACTGTGTAGTGTACTAACATAAACAATGAACAGCTGTATTTATATTAACTAATGTTAACAAATATTAATAAATACTGTAACAAATGTATTGCTCATTGTTAGTTTCTGTTAGTTAATACTTTAACTAATGTTAACTAAAGAACCTTATTGTTAAGTGTTGCTGTTTTTCCTTATATGCCTAGTACTGTACTGTTAGTTGTTTTTTTACTTTATTATTATTTGTAAAAAATAATAATCATATTTTTGTTTATTTTGTTTATATAAAATCAATGTTTTAATAAAATGTTTTATTTCTCAACTTATTCACGGATCATCTTGCGGCCCCCGGGGTCCCGGTCCCAATTTGAAATTAGAGCATATATTGTTGGACATGTACAGTACCGTGGTAATACCATGGTAATTTTCTTTGAAGCATGTTCCTGTTTGACTAACCTATAACGCATATGTCTCTAATTTTAAGGTGGACTGCCCTGACATTTCAGAGGATCTTCAGCACTGGATTAGATTCATCTCTGCCAGCAGTCAGGCTCTGAGAGCAGAGAGCGGACTAGACGAGAAGACCAAATGATCATACCTAAAACTCTTACCGTAAGCCTTCCTTGTGCATGTAAGTTTCCCGTGATGCTAACCTTCAATCATGTAGCTTATCTCTAAATGTCCGTTTTAAAATGTACAAAAGGGTTTTCTGGTCCAGAACCTGTGTTTGGAAGCTTCAGTGTTTACTCTATCATATACCAGCCCTTTGTAGAGTTTATTTTAGTTCAGAAGTATTGCACTCTCATTATTGCATTTACAAAATCCACTCCAGAAGCTGCAAGGAATGAACCTGACAAACGCAGAGCATGTTTCTCTGTTGACAAAGAGAACGCATGAACGAATGTTGAAAAATCTTGAATGCTTGGAGCTTTTGAACGCTCCCATGACCAAATACGCACATGAACGTAACGAAAATCACTTTAAAAGGATTTGCACTGAATATTTTAATAGTTGAAATGGTCAATGAGATCTGAGCGTGTTGTTTTATCATATCACCTCATGAATTTGTTGTGCCGGTCAGATATGTTATTATAGTTTACCTTTGTTATTATTATTATTTATGAAAAGGGAACATGTATTTATTCAAGTCAAAAAATCAGAAATTTGCATCATTTATTTAAGAAGAGTATTTATGTAAAGTTATTTAACCACCTGTAATGAAACCTGAAGACTTGCATTATGAAATAAAGTACTGCATCATAAATATTGTTTGTATATGTTTCTAAGTTATTAGAAGCATTTGCTTATAAACACTGTTCATGTATCTGTATCAAGTGAAAGCAGCACTGCTGCCATCTAGTGTCGTGTTACACTCTCAAAGTGGGGAAAGTTGAATTAAAAATGTACATGAATTTCAGAATGTCTCAGCGTTTGTTTATTTGATGAACGGCAGCAGCACTGGAGATTAACATGAATAAACCCTGATGATCATGTTCTCCATGATTTGAGATGTTCCAGAGAACATCTTGTGCTTCAGTGTAAGCAAACACAAATCTGACAATTATGTTTTTCTAATCAGTGTTACTTATTTAGTTTTATCTGACCAGAGAACTCCGAACAATCGGAAATATTTTGTATTAGTTTTACGATGCAATGTTTCTTTGTTACGATATGATGTTTCTTTGTTTTACTTTAAAAATTTTAATTATTTAGTTTTATTTCCAAATTCCAAATATTATTTGTGGACCTCGGAGTGTATATTAAATAAAAAGATAAGATAAGATAATAAAGTTTAATATATGATCCTAAAAACGTTTTTTTTTTTTTTTTTTTTTACCTCTTGTTTATATAATATAATAATTATATATAATTTAATTAAGTTACCTTTTTGAAAAAAATCTTCTCTTTTATTTAAATATATAGGCTATAAGAGAAAAATAAGTTAAAATAAATAAATAGAAAGGTGTAAAACATTTTATAATTGTATTTATATAATCATATTATATATATATATATATATATATATATATATATATATATAAAATCTTATTTTTATTTTGTATTGTTATAAATAAATGTATATCTGAATATAGAATATAAATCATTCAAATAATTATTGTTTTAACTGCTGGTATATATATTTATATAAATATTGAAATATATTAAATAAAATATATTTTATACATGTGAAACTCGAATTAGAACATCGTGCAAAAGTTCATTTATTTCAGTAATTCAACTTAAAAGGTGAAACTAATATAGACGCATTACATGCAAAGGATATTTCAAGCCTTTATTTGTTAGAATTTGGATGATTATGGCTTACAGCTTATGAAAACCTTTTCACAATATTCTAATTTTGAATTTGGGGTTTTCATAAGCTGTAAGCCATAGTCATCAAAATTATAACAAATAAAGGCTTGAAATATCTCACTTTGCATGTAATGAGTCTGTATAATATATTAGTTTCATGTTGAATTACTGAAATAAATGAACTTTTGCACGATATTCAAATTTTTCGAGTTTCACCTGTATTCATATATATATATATATATATATATATATATGTGTGTGTGTGTGTGTGTGTGTGTGTGTGTGTGTGTGTGTATATTTAGATGTGTGAGATTCACCATCTAATACTCGTAACAGAGCTGAACACTGTTTTCTGACATGCTCAGTTGTTGTGAGAGCAGCTGTTCCGCCCCTCCCCCTCCTGTCAGACTCTGGTCACATGACTCACTTCCTGCATAAACAAAGCTTGCCTGGGCTTCGTTCTGCCACTGGGGCTGGACGGCAAGAATCCTTTTCAAAATGGCGCAAGCTGGGGTTTTCCTGGAGCATGACCAGTTCAACTGTTCTATATGCCTGGATGTCTTAAAGGACCCTGTGACTATTCCATGTGGACACAGCTATTGTAAAGACTGCATTAAAGGCTACTGGGACCAGGACGAGTATCTGGGGATTTATGGCTGCCCTCAATGCAGGCAGAGCTTCGCTCCCAGACCTTTGCTGGGCAGGAACACAATGCTGGCTGATGTGGTGGAGAAACTGAAGAAGACAGGACTTCACGCTGGGCCGACCCCGTCCGATCCCACCCAAGCTGAAGCTGGAGATGTTGAGTGTGATGTGTGCTCTGGGAAGAAAAACAAAGCCTTTAAATCCTGCCTGGTCTGCCTGGCGTCTTACTGCGAGACTCACCTTCAGCCTCACTTCGAGTCTGCTGCCTTTCAGAAACACAAGCTGGTTTCTCCTTCTAAGAAGATGCAAGAACAGCTCTGCTCTCGGCATGATAAACTACTTGAGGTGTTTTGCCGCACAGATCAGCAATGTATTTGTTACCTTTGTTTGACGGATGAACACAAAGGACATGACACTGTTCTAGCAACAGCAGAGATGAATGAGAAAAAGGTAAAATTGTAGAGCATTTGGGATTTTTACGAGTCAGAACAAACGATTATGTAACCTGTGTTTTTCTTCCCAGAATGCTCTGGCGGAGATGCAGATGATTTCCCAGCAGAGGATTCAGGAGAGAGAGAAGGAGCTGGCAGACCTGAGACAGGCTACACAGACGCTCACTGTGAGTGCTTTCTGTTTCCCAACACAAACTTCACTGAAGCTCAATCCGAGGAAACCGCTAGCTTTTTAATAATAGTTTATTCATTGGGTGCAAATAACACTGCTGTCTAGTTTAATTTATATATTAAATGTTCATTGTGAGAGGAAAACAAGTTTAATGTATTACTATTTTATAGTTGTATGTATGCTACCGTTTGGGATCAGTAAGATTCTTATTTTTAAAGAAATTAATACACCAAGGATGCGTTACATTTATAAAAAATGACATAGTTTTTAAAAGATTTCTAGTTCAAAGAAATTCTGTTCTTTTGAACTTCTTATTCATCAAGGAATCCTGGGGAAAAAAGCCCAATTTCAACAAAAATATAAACAATATATTAAAAAATAATATACAGCACAAGTTTTCAATATTGATAATAATCGGAAATGCTTCTTGAGCAGCAAATCAGCATATTATAATGATTTCTAAAGGATCATGACACTAAAGACGGGAGTAATGATGCTGAAAATACACCAGATATATGTATTTTATATACAAATATTCATAATATACACCAGTATATGTATAATATATACAAATATTCATGATGTATAGTTATTTTAAATTGTAACAATATTTACTGTATTTTTGGTAAGACATATTTATTACTGCTCAAGTACAGAAATAAACCTACTGTATATCGAGGCAAAATCAAACAAAATGATTACTACGTTTCACTAAAAGTGGACACAATTTGTTTTTATACTTTTATTCTTTTAAAGCTCTTGACAATAATTTAAATCACAGTAATGTCAATATCTCAAATGAAAGAACAAATGAAAATAAGATGAAAATGTTTATCTTAAACTCTGTCATGGAAACGAGCACTTATGAACCTTAATTAAACTATTTAATAATAAAAAAAAAGGAATTTACGCTGTAGCCACATTGGACGAGCGGTTTGGAAAATGGATGGATGGATGTTTCAGTTGCTGGCGCCATCTTCTGGTCAGACGCTGGAATTTACTCAGCGCTCCATTCTCACAGTGCATTATGGGTATTCTCTAGCTGTTGAGCATACATTGGTTGTACTTATTATTACGGTGCATTATGAGATTGAATGAGTGCACTCGATAATGTCCACTACTATGGTTTCAGACACCACTACAAATGGCTGTCCCCTCACATAGTGCCGTATTTAGGGGTATAGGGGGCGATTTTAAACACAGCCCTAGACTAGACTGACTAAGACTAAACTAAAAGATTCAGATCCAGAGGAAACCCCTTTGAGCCACAGATCCAGGGCAAGACCCATTGGTTCATCAATCAGGCAGTCCATGATTGAAACAAATAAAATGCTGAATGTATTTCAATAGTCATTTAAAAGGCTCAAATTGTTTTCAACTTATTTTTATTAGTTCTGTTTTTTTCACAAAAATATCAATACACTCCTACGCGAGTATGTTACATCTTTGACTACGACACAGGCGCAGTTATATGGTCTCAAATCCAAAGGCCGTATAAAGACGAATAAAGATTTCTGAATGAGTTTTTGCTCTTAAAGGGAAAGTTCACCCAAACATGAAAATTAGCCCATGATTAATAAATTGATTAATGGTTAATAAAGGCCTTCTGAAGCTATATGATGCATTAGTGTAAGAAAAATATTAATATTTTAACACATTACAAAATAAAATTCTAGCTTCCGGACAAACAAACATACGCAGTGTACTTAAACCTAAAGCACAACTTGCGTAACTTATGACGTCAAAAGCAGTGTAATAAGTCATGGCGTAGTGTAAATATCAGCAGTAGCCTACGTCTCATTACTCGCATAAGACTTAAGTGAAATCCATATGTTTGTTTGTTGAAGTAGGGCTGGGTATCGATTCAGATGTTCCAATTCGATTCGATTTTGATTCGCAAGCTCTGAATTCGATTCGATTTCGATTCTCGATTCAATTCCGATTCTAAATTCGATTTCGATTCCCGATTCGACTCAATGACTATAGATTTAATACAAATCCTATATTTATTTATTTTTGAACATAAGTTTACGAGTGGTTAATTAGTAAAAAGAAATAGAGCCACAAACCTGTATATTAAACTCTTTTTATTTTAGGTACTCTTGGGGACATTAGAACCCACCTTCAAATGCATACAATGAATAGACAGGATTTTGATGCAAGATGAAAAATTGATGCTGAAAATTAGACAAGTCAGATCAGCATGCCTTGATCAATCAGGATCAGGTTATTTTATGTTTAAGAGAAAACTAATATAAAATCTCACAGCATTATCTGTAACATGGAGGCTGCAAGCCTATGAACACTGTAGGAAAACTAATACTGGCTTTTGGGTGATAGGTATAAATAAATATGGGAAAAAATTTATTTTTGGCCTTTGAGAATCGATTTTGAATCGACCACAAAGAATAATGTCATATACACACACCTAGGAGGAATTGAGGGTGAGTAAATCATGGGCTAATTAAACATTTTGGATGAACTATCCCTTTAAATTTCAGTGAATGTTCTGGTTGGAAGGAGTTGAAAGTTACAGTATGTCTATAGTACATCAAACTCTCACTTCAAAAGCGCAATACAAATCCTGTTTTCCACGGCGTGACCCCTTTACAGCCGAAGTCATGCGTTCTGGTTATGCTTTTGTCTCCCGTCAGCTCTCCGCACAGTCAGCCCTTGAGGAGAGCGAGCGCATCTTCACAGAGCTGGTGTGCTCTATAGAGCGACGGCGCGCTGAAGTGAAGGAGCTGATCCGGGGTCAGGAGAGGGCGGCAGTGAGCCAGGCTGAAGCGCTTCTTCATCAGCTGGAGCAGGAGATAACCGAGCTGAAGAAAAGACACCGTGAATTAGGAGAGCTCTCGCAAACAGATGACCATATCGCCTTCCTTCAGGTAATGCTGCTGGTTATTCACAAATTGCTTTCTTATCCAAAGTTACCGGTAAGTGCCTTATCCAAGCACACAATGGTGGTTAGTTCATGAAGCACATTTTCAAACCTAATCAGTGTCTTTAACCACTAAGCAACACTCACTTACTCGTTTTATTGTTTTGATTAGATTTTTCAGGTACAGATTTTTCACGTTCATATGAATAGTTTTTTCTTCACCTTCATGTTGTTTCAAACCTGTGAGTTGATGCAACAAAAGAAGATATTTGGCAGAATATCTGAGCTGCTTTTTTCTTCTAATGAAAGCATATAGCCTAGCAGCTGGAAGCTTTTTAAAGTCAAAAAGGCACCATAAGTAGGCCGTGTGACTCATTTTGTGTTCAATAAAAATCTGTAGCTTCTAAATCTATTTTGTATGGAAGCCTGTTTCCACCTCAGAATAAAAACATCAAAAAGGAAATTGTTACTTTTTTTTTTTCAGATTTCAGACTTCTTTTTTTTCTCAATTTATTGTAGAAAAAAAAAATCAGAATTGTAACATGTTTACTCAAAGTTGTGTCTTTATTTCTCACAAAAAAAATCAGAATTGTGGCAAAAAAAAAGTTGAATTAGGATATGTTACCCTTAAATTTGCAATGTATAAACTCATATATATGTAGTATTTGTGTTGTGACGTATAAACTCATAACTCTGAGAGAAACTTCTGAATTGCGAATAATGTCAGAATTGTGAGATGAAAAGAAGCAATTATCTTTTTTAAAAAACGTGTATTATTCCGTGGCAGGAACAAGCTTCCACACTTCCAAATACTGTATTGTTTTAGGATTAAAGTTTGCATGAAACGGAAGTTTGCAATTAGTCTTTTCTTCCTTTTTGTGGCTGGGGCCAGATTTACCTTATATTATGACATAGGAAAAAAAATTTTTTACTAAATAAAAAGTCCCAAAGTGTACACAATATTAAAAAAATCAGTCGGACCAAACTGCGCGCGGCACTTCAGATGAGGTTTGACTGACAGTTAGAGGAGCCAATGGAGTTACGAGGTTTAGTCACACGCTCTTTTTAATATTTTTCATTGGTTAAATATTTGCACAAACCATAGACAGACATAATTAGAGACCTGTAATGATTTCTGAAAAAAAAAAAAAAATGGAGACATGAGGTTTCTGCCCGACAGCTACAATATGTAATTTTGTATTAATTGATAAAGTAATTGTCTTACAGAGAGATTTAGCATTATAGTGAAATAATAATCATTATTTTGCCTCTTTGTAATCCCCCCCCCCCCTTTAATTAAAGATACTATAAAATATCATGTATGAAAAGAGAAAAACAAAAAGAAAAAAACGTGTGCACGGAAATGTAATTTATAATAAGCACTGCAAAACATACTGTAAAAAAAAAGAGAGATAATTGGCCATTTTTAATTTCATGGTGACTTTAAAAATGTTTATTTTTGGGTGACCAATTCCATCAAATGTGAGCATACGGAATTGTCCTCTGGACTGTTTGGTATTCCTGGTTTTCACTGAGTTTCACATGGTGAGTCTTTATTTGAAAACTTCAAAGGACTCAAAGAGAGACACAGAATTGAGATTGCATCAGTCTGTGCTTTAATCTGTCACTGTGTGCTGAGATGAGATGAGAACTAGCCTTTGTGAACTGAGACCAGTATCAGGAATTGGATTTGGGTTGCGTTCGCTTTTGGTTGGCTAAAATCTCTGCCTATGGCTAACATAGTTGCAATCATTTTTTCCCCCCCATTGTTCTTCTTCAGAACTGCAAGTCTCTGTGTGCTCAGCCCGCTCCTGTTGACTTGCCAAACATTACCTGTGACCCAAACTTTGGGACAGTGATGGCGGTGCTGACGGAGTTTCAGGCTCTCCTCGAGGACGTCTGCCAGGGGGGATTTGAAAATATCTCCGAGATAGGTAAACAGCCTTGCATTGTGTTTTAAATGCCACATTTCAAGCCATTTAAAACTAAATCAATATTTCATTGTATTGTGAAATGACTCTTAATGCTCAGTCTAACACTCCTGTTCCGGTTTGCAGTGAGTGATGTTACTGTTATTCAGAGCATTAAACCAAAGACAGATTCAGAGTCAAATGAAGGTAAGAGTCCATACAGTTAAAAATGCCTTAAATGAAGTCTAGACAAAATCCTGCTTCTAGAATCTGTTCTAAAACCTAGTGAGCTGCTTTGATGCCTGCTGTCGTCACACACACTTAGTGTGAAGAATATTTTGTGGATTGGAAAGTGTTGATGGATGTTAAGGGTTCCTGAAACATCAATGCTAATAAAGAACAGTTATTTTTATATAAAGAACTCGCAATTGATTCCAACAGGATCTGGCATTAGCTTGTTAAACCACTAATTCAAAATTGTAATATGCATATAAAAATACATTGCACTTTTACTATTGTTGTCTATACTTTTTAGATTTCAATTAAATAAAAATAGAACAGTAATATTGTGAAATATTTTTACAATTTAAAATAACAGCTTTCTATTTAAATATATTGTAAAATGTAATTTATTCCTGTGACCAAAGCTGAATTTTCAGCATCATTACTCCAGTCTTCAGTGTCACATGATCCTTCAGAAATCATTTTAATATGCTGATTTGCAGCTCAAGAAACATTTCTTATAATTATCAATGTTGAAAACAGTCATTTTTTTTGGTAACCGTGATGCATGTTTAAGGATTCTTTGATAAATAACTAAAAAAAAAAATTATTTGAAAAATATTATTTTGTGTTACATTGTAACTGTAATTTTTGACCAATTTAATGCATATTTGCTTTAAAAAAGTAGCATTGTTTCTTAAAAAAAAAAAAAAAAAACTTAAGTGATGCCAAACTTTTACTTTGTAGTGTAGATATTGACTTAAAATGCTGTCTAGGTAGGCAGCTCACTAGGTTTTGGAACAGAGCTTAACAATCAAAAACTTTAGAGGAAAATATTATTAATACTTTATTAGCTTCAAAAGCTTACAGGATTTTTTATTTTATTTCATAGCTTTAGCACCGTTGTTTGGCCAGCCTGTACAGATCCCTTTTACCGTCAGCGTCCCGACAATTGGTGTGTTTCCATTCTCGTCTTTTGGTGAGTATCAGGAAAAGATTTTATTCTATACTGTTGACATGAAGAGATTACTGGTAAAACTGTGACCATGGTCTCATCTTTGACCTCTTTGTTTCTGTATACGGTAAATCATTGTCTTCTCATCTTCTCTTCAGGATCGAGAACACAAGGTCCTCGTCAGAGACTACAGCCACGTAGGAGACGAAGGTAGCCTTAAGTGTGGCCTGAGAAACGCCTGAGTATAATTCATTGAAGAGGCCAAAGTCGGATTGTCATAGTGGTTTGAAATATGTACATTTTCAAGGTAAAAAATGTAAAGCTATATTAACCACAAACTCTTATTACTAAATAAGACAGAAATGTAAATGCAGATGCGTTTCAGTGTCTACTGTCCAAGTCTCAATGGTGTAAACTTTAAACTTACAGAATGTTAAACTGTATATCTTATAATTACAGATGTGCTTGAAGTGAAAGTTAGAATATTGTGTGTTCCAAACTTTTATTGAGGCCATTATGCTCTTTTATGAAGTTTCATGCTTGAATGTAAAAAAAACAACTTAATTTCCACATATTTGATATTGTTGCAGCTCGTCTTTTCCCAGTCTGTCAGTAACTCTGTTTAGTTCCTGTCTCTATGAAGCGCCTCCTTCTGAAAAAGCACACTGTGCTCTGATTGGTCATCTTGACAAGTGTGTTGTGATTGGTCAAGCGAGTTTAGGAAGCAACATGTTTAGGAAATGCACCGTGGCATTTACCAAAACCGTGAGTTTTAACAAACTAACTCAAGGCCTCGTCCATTAATTCTGCGTTGGGTGGGAATTATTTAAATGAGGAATATAGTGATGTTTTCGTTCCCGGAGGCGTTTCAGGAGTTCAGAAACAGTGACACTGATATAGAGAATAACTCCCGCTGGAGGGACTCGTTGTAACTTTGCAGACCATTTTCATGCTCAAACAGCAACAGATCAAAGAGAGTTGAACATGTAAAAAAAAAAAAAGCAAAACCTGTTGACTATAAGCTATGATTATAGTATTTTCTTAAGTATTAATCATACACATTATATAGAGTGCTATATTGGTGTAATTTATCAGTGTTTATAAACTGATGTCTATATTAATTGAACTGTTATTTTAGCTTCATACGTTTGAACTGTATTTGTGTGTATTAAACATTGTTTAATTGCAAGTATTTTTAAAATTATGATTTAAAAAAAATAAAGTTTCTTACAAGTAGTTTGATGGCTCTGAGATTTTACTGTGGAAACAATTTAATTTCACACAAAAAATCTCTCTCTCATAAGAAGAATCAAGGAAATAATTATCTGAACATCTGGATCTGCACAGATTTGCAAACGCTTGCAAAATCTGCATTAAAGGGAAGATAAATCTGCTCGTGAAAAATAGACTAATGAAGGTGGATTTTATAATCTGAGTCTGTCACATGAGATTTACATTTGCTTTAAAATGAACAGCTTCATTGTAAATAAACATGTAAAACTAGACAAACTATCAAAAACTATCTGCAGGTTTTATTTTACTATGCAAAAAAAAGAATAGAAAAACAGAGCTCACATGAAACACATACATTGACTACAACATAATCAGTTATTAATATTTCATTGGTTCTCTCTTGTTTTTGCATGTTCATTATTTCTTTGTATGACAGCCTGATAAAAAATGATGCCCACACAATTTGGCAAGTTTCATTGCATTATCACAAATAAAACAATTGAGCACAACTTATGCTTACAAAACCTTTAACACATTTTTAATAATATTTAAATAAAGGATGATGTCAATTTTCCTAAGCTGGACATGACTTTTGTCTGCAGATTATATCTCACACTCATGCCTTTATTCAGGAGTCCCATAATAATACTAAAACTATTCCAAAGAAAATACCACATGTCAACTAAAAAGAACAAGTGCACTTATATTATATTCTAAAATGTTTTTGGCGGGTCTTAGCATGAAAATATTTGGGAACCCCTGTTCAATGAAACGAGACTGAAGAATATATGTTTAGAAATTGATGGAATATTTTCTCAAAAACGTGGTTTATCACAACCACAATTTAAATAATGAGAAACAATACTTATATCAGTAGAAAGCAGGGACTTTCCTTTTTTTATGCTTAAAACCCACAAACTGTGTTTCTCAGAATGGTGGAGCAGACCACAAAATATAATGTATGTATGTTGCATGTAAAGCAAGTTTACCCACCTGGAACTTGGATTTGCATAAAAGCAAAGAAGTGGCCCTTTCCTGTTCTTGTGTGTGATTGGCCGCTTCAGGCTGTTCAGACTGAAACCTGATAAGCTTCTACTGTACCTGCATTATGTTCACGCCCAGTATATACACAAACAATCATTGTTTCGTCCTCTCTGTCCTTGGCGACCGGTTTACTGCCTTTCATTTCACTCTCCTCTGACTGTACACATGTAGGGGGAAATGGCAGGAACAAATATCTCCGTCGATAAGGACCAATTCTGTTGCTCCGTGTGCTTGGAAGTGCTGTGGGAACCGGTCACTATTCCCTGCGGACATAGTTACTGTATGGAGTGTATTAAAGGTTACTGGAGGAAATGCGAGTTAAAAGAGGAGTACAGCTGTCCTCAGTGTCGACGCACCTTTAGCCCCAGACCTGCGCTGTCCAAAAACACCATGCTGGCTGATATAGTGGAAAAGCTGAGGAGAACCGGCGTTCATGATCCTGGTGCCAAGGCAGAGGATGTGGAGTGTGACGTTTGCACCGGGAAGAAACACCGAGCTGTTAAGTTCTGTGTGAAATGTCAGACGTTATACTGCGAAATTCACTTGAAGCCACACAATGAAAGGAATCGCGGTAGAATGCATCCACTTATTGAAGTTACAAAACAAGCGCAGAAAAGAATCTGTTCTCGGCACAATAAATTGCGGGATGTTTACTGTCGCACAGACCAACAATGCATTTGTAGTTCGTGCTTAAAAGACGGACATAAGGGGCACAGCGTGGTGTCGGTGATGGAGGAGAGGACGGAAAAACAGGTAACAAAAACTGTAAAGAAAATCTTTAAATTGCACAAAATAGAGTTTGAAGAAGGCGAAGTTCTCACGTGCATGGTTTTCAAACAGAAAAATCTTGAGGAAGCGTGGAAGAAGTCAAAACAGAGGTGCAAGGAACGAGACAAGGAACTCCGAGACATGGTGAAATACATCAAGGTAGGTCTACTGTCATTGTGCTGAAAATGTACTGTGCTTTTGCTTTATTAACCCCTGGTCCTGTTCGAGGAAATAAAATAAAAACTACTTTAGAGGAATGGAACAAAACTTGGCGGTGAACACCAAATGAATGAGAAATATGAAAACAGAGCAATTTTTGTGGGATACAAACTACAAAAAAAAATCCAGCAATGAATGTTAAACTCTCTAAAACATCTAGGCCTGGATTCACAGATAGGGCTTAGATTAAAGGAACACCACTTTTTTTGGAAATAGGCTCATTTTCCAACTCCCCTAGAGTTAAACAGTTTTACCGTTTTCGAATCCATTCAGCCAATCTCCGGGTCTGGCGGTAGCGCTTTTAGCATAGCTTAGCATAGATCATTGAATCTGATTAGACAGTTAGCATCTCTCTCAAAAAAATTACCAAAGAGTTTCTATATTTTTCCTATTTAAAACTTGACTCTTCTGTAGTTACATCGTGTGCTAAGACCGACAGAAAATGAAAAGTTGTGATTTTCTAGGCCAATATGACTAGGAACTATACTCTCATTCCTGCGTAATAATCAAGGAACTGCTGCCCTACCAGCAGCGCAATGATATTACGCAGCGCTTGAAAATAGTCCCCATCTCTGTAACTTCCAACGTGACCGGCACTAAGTTTGTAATATCATTGCGCTGCTGGTATGGCAGCAGTTCCTTTATTATTACGCAGGAATGAGATCTCTCGAGAATTTCTGTTGCTCTACATACGTCATCTGGTATAATTGAAACGACTGGCTATGAGCTACGTACATTTGATAGACATTCGTAGCGGCCAATAAACGGCTCTAGGCATTTGTAAACCACGCCTCAAATACGAGAAAATTAACATGTGATTCCCAGACCACGTCTCAATGAGACGAGGTCTGACGTTAGGCAGGCTAAGGCTGCCCATCAAAAAGTGTCCCAATTGATAATCTGTTTTGTATATATGATTATTATATATGAATTTTACAATCGCTAGCCGCTAGGACAGATTTCTGAATACTAGGGTCACTTTTTCAAAACTCTTCCCACAGTGAGCACAACAGCAGTCTGTGCGCTAAACTGTGGATCATTTATCATTGCTTTGGAAGAAAATGCATTCAGTGACTACTTCTTTCAAATAGTATGAATTAATTTCTTAGACACAAACACCACCAAAACTACAGGCCAATTTGCACATTTACAGCACATACTGTACTCTTTTCAAAACTGCTAAGCTTAAGTTCAAAACCGAACAGAATAAGACATCAATTTGCTGCATTTCTACAGTAATACCATATCAAAATATGTTACAAATCTAGATCTTAGATGTAGCTGAACACCCACGCATGCGTTTCATTACCATCAACAAAAGGGGAAACTTCATTTTGTGAGTGTGTCATTCTTGTTTTGTAAAGAAATTTCACAAAACAAAACATTGTGTAATGCTATCTATTGTTGGTGTTTTTTATGTAATTGTTTTTATGAATAATAAAGTCGATTTGTTGCATTATGGATGTGAAATTGAAAGCTAGTTATAACTTTGTGAAGAAAATTGACCTATGTATTGAGAAATGTATCCTAATGATTGTACATTTTTAAATGGATTAAATTGGAAAAATTTACTAAGGAAGAAAAATATAGCACATTCATTTTGTTTAAAAAAGATACATTTATGGTATTCGCTCTAGACCAGCGAACAGTGCGAGTGTGACCTGTAAGTGAACAGGGCCGGAGGGTTAAATAACCCTTTCTGTCATTGCAATAGCGTTCTGCACAAGCGTTTGAGGAGGACAGTGAGAAGATCTTCATCCGACTGCTGCGCACCGTTGAAAAGAAGCATTCGGAGGTGAAAGAGCAGATCAGAGGTGAGGAGAGAACGGCTCTCAGTCAGACGGAGAAGCTTCAAGAGCGACTGAGTCAACAGATAGTCGAACAAAGAAGAGGAGAGGCCGAGCTAGAGGCGCTCTCAAACACTGAGGATCATATCCATTTCCTACAGGTGAAGTCTGAAATATCAACTCAATTTGTTTGTTTGTGCTGGAGGTTACGATACTCCACTAGAAACGAAATGTGAACAGCTGAAGAAAAGAAGTTGCTTTCATTCTCTTTGTTTATAGTCTGTGGGGGAAATTGGGCCATGCAGTGAATTAAAAGGTGTGTGTTTGCGTGTACATTAACACACTAACTTTACCTGTGCAGAACTATAAGATGCTCTGTGCTCCACCGGACACTGGAGGTCGGCCCTGCATTGATGTCCATCCGTACTTTCCTTTGCTGATATTGAGGAAAGCTCTCACAGAGCTGAGAGATAAAGTCAGCGAGGTCTGTGACAGAGAATCGACAAAGATCTCAGAATTAGGCGAGTATATAAACACAGATCCACGAGATCTAGCTCTCCAGAGCCGACGCATGCTTTGAATTGTATAATCTGCTGATGCACAAATGACTGTTGACTGCGATCACTGTTATATTTACAGTTGTTGAGCACGATCAGTCAGCTGAAAACTCCTTGAGTTGTCCGTTGAACACTGAAACAGGTACGGACACTCACATCCCTCCCAGCAAGTGAGTCATCAAAGCACATCAACTCACCCTTGTTTACCGGTGTAAGTTAAATGCATCTGACGTCATTCAACTCTCTGACCTTTTCCAGCCCATAGACATTTACAGCAGACTGAGCCGAGGACCAGAGGAGATTTCTTACAATGTGAGTTCGGATTTAGCACACATTGGTTATCAAGTACATCCAGTTGGTTGTTATCGCAAAATAAACCCTGACAGGGTGTTCAGAACCCCCGACACGAAGCTGAATGAACATTATCTCGCTTATTACACAGCTACTTTGCACATAAGTCATTTTGAGTTGAAATATTTGATTAGCTCATTATACCATGGTCTGCCTGAATACTGGATTTTTATTGGCAGGAAGGTGCGCATTAAAACTGTTTAATGCAGGTAGTTCCAGTCAGTTTAATCAACCACCACCACACACACACTTTATATTAGGCATCTTTAACTTATTTACTTACTTGCATAAAAAAATAAGTATACTTACATTGAAATTTGCAAAACACTTTTTCTGCTACTGAGGTGAGAGACAGGTATGGTTAGGGACAGATTTAAATGTATAGGTTTAAGGGTGGGTTAAAAGGGTAACTATAACAGTGTAATAACTTATTATAGCTTTAATTACATAAATTAATTACAGAAGTAATTATATGCAGGTAATTATAATAAGTGCAATGTAAAACATGAACATAAGTGCATTGTATAAAATGATTAATTTAATGTTAGTTCACAGTTAAAAGACACCTAACATAAAGTGAGACCCTTGATCTCGATTGGCTGGAAGGTGTGCATTAAAACCGTTTAATGCACATGCACTGATTTCATTGAAGCGTGCCGAGATCACACACAAAAACATTCCAGAGCACAGAAACTGGATATCAACGCTGCCATGTAACTTTTATTAATAAAATAGCTACTACATTATATTTCTCAGTGAGGTGCACATCGCTGTTTTTGAAGTTATTAACCTCACAGCTCTCTCTCTCGATAATTAATTCAAACTAGTGCTATGATTTATTTAAATAAATATAATCTTACCGCACTACTATATCTGTGTCTGATTCAAAGCAGGCAGAATAGATCTGACAAGCCGTAACTGATGAAAGTAACCGTCGTTTTTACTTTTCCAATCAAATATTGCACTGCAAACATCAATGTCCAGTTTTAACATACCAATGCTGGAAAATGTCCATGGTATAACCGTGATAATCCATGTCTAGCTCCATTTCGATTCGAGTGGTTCTTTGCAAGCTGTGTAGCCTATAAAAACGATAAATGCACGACTTGGAGGAAGTGGATTATGCCTGACTTAAAAGAAAAAGTTTCCACAAAGAAAAGTTCCTAGCTAGCAGTTTTGAGCCTAGACCAACAAGTTCAAACAAAACAAGGATTTTAGGAATAATGTACAGTCATTTCACATACTATACAGCTTTTCACCACAGAAAGGGACAGGATATTGATTTGAGAAGAAACAGTTTTAAAATCTTACCTGTGTTATCTTACAATCCATTACAGTGTACAATCGTTCAAGACGAACACTTCAAAAATATTTCTGCATGCCTAATATTAATACTGACGCCATCGGTTTCATTTGACCGTAAATACAGTCGATAATTCAGGTGCAAGATGGCACTAGCACCCATCTGTGGTGTAAACGTGAGAAAGAAGCACTGGAGTCATTATACAGCATTGCTATTGATGATGGTCATTATCGGGGAATAACTGACCAATCACAATAAGACTTCAGAGAGCAATGTAATAATGTAAATTGTTAGACGAGACTTCTTAGCAAAGTATCTTTCCTCTTTCAGACTTCTGTGATTTGACGTTAGACCCAAACACCGCCAACACTTTCCTCCATCTTTCTGGAGATCACACAGAGGTCACGACGGTCCAGGAGCCTCAGCCGTACCCGGATCAGCCGGAGCGCTTCGGCAGCTGGGCTCAGGTCCTGTGCACTGAAGCTCTGTCTGGATGCGGATACTGGGAGGTGGAGTGGAGAGGCGCTGGAGGAGTCTCTATTGGAGTTTCCTACAAATCAATTCCCAGGACTGGAGGGAATATGGACCGAAAACTGGGATGCAACTCAAAATCGTGGAGTTTAGATTTCTCCGATTCTCTTTGTTTGTTTCGGCACAGTAAGTTTAGTGTAGAAATACACACTGCGACACCACGCAGAGTCGGTGTGTATCTCGATCGCGGCGCTGGAACTCTTGCGTTTTATAGCGTTTCTCTGGCGGATGATACCATGTTTTTGCTGCATCGGGAGCAGACTATGTTTGCACAGCCTCTCTACCCTGGTTTCTGGGTTGGACTGGGGTCCACTTTGAAACTCTGTCGAACTTTCAGCTTCTCAGCTTAGTAATGCATTCTGTGCTCTCATTTTGTTTAACAGACAGTTCACCCAGAAATCATAAGCATGTCATTGTTCGCTCACCTTCATGTTGTTTGTTTTCTTCCAGTGGCTTGTTATTGTGGAGGCTAAACCACCCATGCAACCATTATGAAAAGGAGGACTCAGACCATAATATATCTTTGTGTTACATTTTTCATTTCATTTTTGGGTGAACTAACCCTTTAAATAAATAATAATAGTTCAAATATAAAGAATGAATATAATGGAAACTTGTAAAACCAGGACAGGAATAAAGAGCATACAAATAAAGAGTCAATACAGTGAGTTTGTTCATGTGGCTGAACAGTTTATTGCAAACCGTGTGATATAAAAGCAGCATGACCCAGTGTGAGGTGGTTCTTCGTGGTGAGAGGCTCAGATCTTGTTGAAAGCAGCAATATCAACACTCTGGACCTACAACAAAATGAGGAATGAATGTAGTTTTGGTCAATAAAACTTGATTTTTTTTAAAACATTTTATAAATCTTATCAAAGAGTAAAAATATCACAAACATTTCCATTCATATTTCACCCAAACAAAGTAATTATCGTAAATAATTGAAGACCAATATGTTTTTTTGTCATAAATATGTACTGATACACAGCACATATACACACACACATTATATATATATATATATATATATATATATATATTTTTTTTTTTTTTTTTTTTTTTTTTTTTCATGTATTTTTTAGATACCGGTAACTTATTTCTATTTTCATTACAATTAAGTAAATTTGTCAACTTTTCCTGAATTATTTTATTACAATTACTTTAATGCAATATACACACATTTGTAAATTGTTCATACATAAATATAAAACCATCTGTATTTTGCTGCAATTCACAAAATTACTAAAAAAATGCATATTTGCTTTTAGATATCCAGCTTCGATGGTACTTTAATTCATTTTTGTTTTGTCAAACACGCCATCAGGCAACTTTTTAAATGCAAACTAGCCCTAGTTTTTCAATATAATATTATATAATTATCTTATTTAGTTATTTTTATGACAATGAAATGAATGTTTTCATCCATTTTATAAAAATTACAGTAATGTAATAAAATAAAACACATTTGTAAAATATACATTATTGTAATATAATCAGTATTGTTCTACAGCATATAAAACAATTACTGTAATAAAGTAAATAAAAAGTAAAAATGCTAAAGTACAATGTCACATTGGACACATTACAGTAATGGAAATTGAATGAGAAAATGTGGGGGAAAAACAGCCCTAAATTTTTTTTTAAATGGAAAATTAAAGTGACCAGATTTTTTTAAAATCATGATTCAACCAAAAACATTGTGCACTTACGTAGTCCTCATATTTGGTGATCTCCTCTTCCAGAATGTCTGTTCCTACTTTATCGTCTTCTACCACGCAGTTGATCTGCAGCTTTTTGATGCCGTAGCCGACAGGAACCAGTTTAGAAGCTCCCCACAGGAGCCCGTCCATCTGTATGGAGCGCACACACCCTTCCAGCTTGGACATATCGGTCTCATCGTCCCACTGATCAATGAAAGACACATGATATATTCAAAACTAGAACTCAGCAGGAAGGAATTATACTTGCTAGGTTAAAGCTTGTGTGTGCTGAAGGTCTCGTACGGGTTTGACGTCCAGCAGGATGGATGATTTGGCGATGAGGGCTGGTTTTTTGGCTTTCCTCTGAGAGTACTCCTTCACCCTCTCTGCTTTGATACGCTCTGCCTCCTCATCTTCCTCATCACTGCCAAACAGGTCAATGTCGTCATCATCGTCAGCACCGTTATGTTTCTCAACCTTGGGCTTCTGGACAGGAGCAGCCTTCAGATAAAACAATATATATGGTATGTAAATAATTACAGTTGTATTTGCTTAATGCACAAAGCCGGCCTTGTTATTATTGACTTCAAGATGGCAGTATCTCACAACTACCTTGGTGACGGTAACAGACTTTGAAGCCGGCGATTGGCCCTTCTCCAGCGTGGCCATTCTGGACTCCAGTTTGGACAGCGTGGCTCTTAGATCATCCACCACTGATAAACCAAACACACCATTAATCTCACACGGATCACAATATGCTCAAACTGTGTCAATCTGTTCCAAACCCTAGTGTGTTGCATCACTGTCCACACAGGCATTTATGTTGGTCTTATGTAGGAAATAGGGCTGCACGATTAATCGCAATTGACATGTAATCGCACTTAAATCGAGATTGCTTATGGCGATTTTGAAATTACAAAGGCTGCGATTATCTTTTCTGCGCAGCTCGTCATTGTTGTACGGCTCTGTAAATGCTGCTCCATCTGAAAGCACTGTGAGTTTGAGTCTCTTATAACGTGCATTTGAAAAAGCAACATGCGTCAAAGATCTTACCAAACATGAGAAGCATTTATGAACCTCTTGTCCAACAAAAGACAACATTTAATAACATGCATTTACTCCAAACTCACTTCATAACGACAGATGAGCATCATTTGTGAGATGATGTGGCTTCTTACACAGAATAAGGCAATCGTGCATTTATAAGTCATGTTTAATCAAAGCATTTAAATCTTCTGTTTATTCAGTTATTTATACGTTATTGTACTTCAGCGGTGGGGCATATTTATCATGTCTGAGTGAGAGCGCCCTCTGGCGTTCAGATGAAGCAGTATTTACTGCACTGACAAATGGTGCATAAAATAATCGCAGCCTTTGCCAATTCGCGTGCGGTTTCATTGTGATTAATCGTGCAGTCCTAGTAGGAAAGCCTGTGGGAATTGTGCATTTATGGACATTCCCACATTGCATCGCTAACAATCACCGTGTCTTGACTTCAAGTCACTCCAAATCACTGTTGTGCACAAACAACCAACAGCCTTCTGGTCAGGAACTACAAAATTGTTTTCTAAGTAGGAAGCCATATCTCAGTCTTTTCTCATACGTACCTTTGTGCAGATTCTTGTTGTCCAGTTCTAGACTCTTGAAACGAGAGGCCAGCTCACTCTGATCCTCAGACTTACTGGCATTCTGACTCTGCAAATCAGATGGAGGAGAACTGAACATTAGTGAATTACATCTCATAAAGAGCTGACTGTTAAAATCACACCATGCAGGGCTGCAGACATGCCCAACAAAAGGTTTGTCAACCAATTAAGAACCACAGGAAACCACTTGAATGCATTTATAGCAGGATATGTTTGAAACATTGAAATACAATAAAAAATTCCACTTGATTTGCATGCAATTTACTTTGGTGACGGCTAAAACTTTAAACCAATGCATGAAAACACAGTCATGCATGACGTCTGTGCCCTTAATGTGTAAAAACCTCCCATGAAAACACTAGTCACACAGTAAACAGGCTGTTTTGGATGAGTCAAGCTGAAATGTGTGTATAATCCACGCTGCTCCAGGCTCCATTCACATGCTTTTCACACAGATGAGCAACTGAAGCGCCCCAGAGCACTTACGGTCTTCCTCTCCCGCGGTTTTTGAGAGCGCGTGTGCCCTTTACTACCCTGTAGAGAAGTCTTCACCTGAGAGATTCACATTTAACCACCACAACCAGAAAACAAATCAGAAGAGAGACAGATAAACTGCTGTAACAGAAACTGAGTTTTCCTCTATTCAAATTCAAAGAAAGAAAGACATCAGAGTAGTATGGAAGCTTGTTTCCACCGGGGAATAAAAGAGAATTGCAACTTTTTATCTCACAATTCAGATTTTTTCTCAGAATTGCAGGAAATAAACTTGCATTTGCAAGCTATAAAGTCAGAATTTCAAGATATAAACTTGGCTCTCACATTTCTGCTTTTCTCAGAATTGTTAGATAAAAACTTGCAGTTGCGAGTTATACAGTCCAATTCTAAGGGGGAAAAAAGACTGACTTTATTTTCAGAATTGCGAATTTATCTTTCACAATTCTGACTTTATAACACGCAATTCTTAAAAAAAAAAAGAATTGTTTTTCTTATTCAGTGGAGGAAACAAGCTTTCATAGAAGAGATGCATGCATTAACTGTGTATATTGCCATTCAGTTTTTGCTTCACTAAAAAAGGGTACATGACGATTTTTTTTTATAAAATGTTTGAGGTTTAATTATAATGTTAATAAAGTTTTATTTGCACAAAAAAGGGGCGGCTTCTTTAAGGATTGTCAGTAAACAACCACTGTTATGATTGGCTAACGTCATTTTATAGAAAACAGTATCAACACCCATTCGCTATTGCGCACAAGTGTCTTGAAAACATTATCCATATAAAACCGTCATTTACAGACAAAGTATTATGAAAACATTTACATATGGTTTGTAATGCAGCTTCTGTCAGATAAAATGCCCGCATGATCTCGCAAATCCCACAATATCCAAACAAGCCATTTTTGGAGCTTGATTAAATAAGTGCTTTGTTTATTACAAGGAGGACGTTTTAAGCTCTGAACCTTGCATGATATTTTAATGGTATCTCATGTCAAAAAGTAAGGCAAATTTTATATCTCATGTCACGATTCCTTTAAAGTGGTAAATAGGTTGCTTTAAATATATTTGCACAACTGTGCATAGCTCTTTTAAATAAAATTACAGTTGCACACATATCTTTGCACCTTTTCAAGAAGCAAATAAAAGCATATGTTTGCAGTGCATGTGTGAGGTCTGCTCACTTGAATCTGAGTCAGACCAAGAACATGCCATAAAAGCATAAACCACAAACACACACTAACATCTTCAGGCAACTGCAAAGCAACCTGCTTCCTTTTATAATATGAATGATGACAGATGAACAAGACTGAGAACGACAGAGCACAGCACATGCATTGCAAAATGAACAGGCACATAAAGACAAATAAAGATGTCATGTTGTAGTGAACGGAAGGAGATCAAGCTAGACCCACTTGCATGACAGAACAGTTTGCTATAGATAGGTGCTTTTAGGTGCACACAGTTGGATTATATAAAATCTTTGAGGTGTCAATCTTAGTTGATGTATTTGTGGGATTTTCTGAAGTGTCTAGAACGCATATGCTTTGATGATGCGGGAGGTGTAAAGTAACTGCTGACAGAGGAATCAAATACTGCAGAATCAGTGAGAAGAGACCGTGGGAGATTATGTCTGTTTTGGGAAAGTTATGGAGCCTTTTAGGTATCGAAGCAATTCAGTTTAGAATCTGTGCACATGATATCATAAAATTACCCCAAAATGAACCGGATAAACCTACAGAAACAAAACGGTGCACAAGCTAAATAACCAAAACAACGTCAGCTAAAAGAGTGCAGCAAGTCAAAAGTTTGTTTTCATTGATCAAATGCAACAATACCAACTTCTGTGCCCTAAAGTTTTTTTTTGGGAAAAAGCACAAATGTAAATCTTCCTCGGTTTAAATTTTAAATCACAGTTCTCAAATGTAAAGGCATATTATTCACACCCAGCATGATGCAAACATGTCTCTGTGAAAAGCTTTTTGATCATTTAGGTGTTTTAATGCAAACCCATGTATAAAAGGGCACAGAAAGTATACATTACGTACAGAAAGGCCTTAAATAACTGCTAGATCTGCTTATCTTTTACCACTTTTAGAAGAAAATAAACAACCCTAGGTATCCAAACAGTACAGCAGTAATGACTTGAACTTCTTTACTTACAAGATTGATAATATTAGAGAGAAAATTATAACTATGCAACTGTCTATTACAATATCGCATCAGACAGTGCATTGTAGTCTCCCTGAGGAAAATTTTCATTTAATATATATATATATATATATATATATATATATATAATTAACTCAAGTTTGGGGCAGTCGGAATATAAATAAATGTAAATGTTATATATATATATTTAAATAATACACATTTTTTTAATGTATATATATATATATATATATATCTTTTATTTTTATATAATAAATAAATAATTTCGGTAAAAGAAAAAAAAAATCTGCCACTCCAAATCATTTTAGAGGTCATAAATTGTGTACACGAGTTAGTAATCTGCATGTACAGTTTACTAATCCATATCTCCAGCTGATTTTGTTCTCCCTGCCAAAGGCACAGAGGGGGCTCCGTAAACATGCTAAAATAGCACAGGGATATTTCGGGAGGGCGAGTGTTTGTACTGTAGCTCCAATCTTGTGGTTGATCAGCAGCTGAATGAAAAACTGTCCTGTTCATTTCACCTCCAACTTGGTTAAAGTTTCATGACGTAGATTCAAAGTGGTCCCATGCAGGACGACAGTTACAGAGCGTCAGTAATCACTCTAGTTAAATGCGGTTCACAAGAAGATTACACTACAAATTCAGTATGCTCCAAAAAATGATTAATACCAAGAGTTGAGTTTATGATGAGTTCTTTCATTTTGGGGGCAGTACTCACTCCGGCTAGGGATTGCTGGATATTCTGTCGGGCTTTAGCAATGTCCTGCAGGATGGCACTAGAATCTCTCTCCTGGAAGGGTACAGCGGGGTAAAAAGGCCCATGTCAAACAAACCAGCAAGAGGCAGAGAGTGAGCATGCAAGCAAGCAAACAAACAAACAAACAAACATACATACACAGGTGAGGTACATAATGAAGCGCTGTCAGAGCAGTGAAAAGAAAAAGCAGACACCTGGATAGCAGCTGAGTAAACATGTATTCATGCCTCACCATTAGGATTATATCACCCTCATTCATTGGGACAACTACCCAGCCTTATACCAGTTTGTATGGCAACCCAAATGTGGAAGTTTTAGACCCTCGAATTGTGCAGTTGAAACTGCTTAGCTACAGCATCCTGATCGCTAGTGGTCAGTACCTGAGATGTCTGAGGTACGCCGTTCCTGCCCTCGTAGAAGCATCTCTCGGCCTCGTCGTATCTGGACTTGTCAAACCAGATGTTCTCCTGGGCGAGTCCCTGAAGTCCACTCATTGTGATGCTAAGAACACGAAAGAAGTAGACGTGGAAGTTAGAATTATAGTTTGTGTCAGAGCAAACATACAACTTTAGAAAGAGACTTAAAGTAAAAAGAAAAAAGCCAGAATTCAAAATGCAAGTCTTCAATGCATTTTTTAAGTAATTCATTCATGAATAACTGTGCAGCACAAATGCATTAAAACATAAGCAAACATAAATCAAGCAGAACAAGCCGAGCACCACGTGCCACATTTCCTTTCCTGTATTTACACATTATGACAGCTTACAAATTCTCTATAATTTGGATCTTAAATTGAATATGCAATTAATCATAGATTTTTCTTGCATTCAAGCTAAATTCTTGGCAGCCAATACAACCAATTATTATTATTTTTTTAATACATTTTATTTTTAATTGGTATTTTTCTATAAAAAAAGTCAGAATCTCCAAAAGTTGTAGAAAAACAAAACTTGTTGAGCAAGATTAAACTTTTAGTGAGCGTGAAGAACTAGCTAACTGCTGGTTTAAATAAGGCAGCCATGACTGACAATAACTAGCTAAATACAGCAATTTTACTCATGTTGTTGCTCACTGAGAACAAGGAACATAACAATAAACAAACAAACAAGCAATGAAAAGAAGTTATGAACAATATGCTGACAAAATAGGAATGTTTGGCTTGGCAATATACAACTATACTAAACCAACCAATAAACCCACTTTATGCCTGGCTAACTTTATGATAACGGAAAAACTATATCATCCAGCCAGGTCTTGCATTCACGTTGATTTTGTAGAATGGTTATTTGGAAGATTGATTGTCCAAGTCCTTTCAACCACTAAAACTCCTTTCATTTATTTTTTGCTGACACTGGCTTCAGACAATAGGACAGACTTTGCGTGCTAAAGCCCTCGGATTAGTTTCACACTGATCAACTTTCACCCAGCAGCCAATGGTGACCCAAACCAGGTTGAGGCTTTTGAAAAGAGAAAAATGATCTACATAATACGGTCCACAAACAACACAAAAACACACCGTTCAACAAGTCAGAAGACAATTTTCAGAGTTTCTTAAAAAAAAAGAAACTAAAAAAATTAATTGTCCCATGCCCCTAAACTAGCCATACTTGTCCCTTTTATGAGGGGCGCGCTCAGTCTCGGAGAAGACCCTCTTCCTTTCACTTTTTGGGAAATGCCGATCCCTCTGGGGTTCAGACGATGAGCGCTGGTGGGTCGAGCCCCGCTGCTGTGGATGTGACGCATAGGAACGGGTGTACGTTTGGTTCTCCTTCTCTTGGGATTGTTGTGCAACGTTTCGTTTTGCCCTAAAGACCAGGGTGCGGGGAACTCGGTCTTTGGAAGACGAAACTGGAGGGGTCCCGCTCCCAGCGCTCAACGAGGTCTGATAGGCATCGTTGGCTTGCTCATATAGGCTGCTGTTAAACCAAACCTTCTCTCCTTTAATGCCCTGAGAGGTCAGATCATGATGGAAACGACCTTCTTCAGAAGCTTGATTTTCAGACCTGGAAGAACGAGTGCGGTTTCTCTTTCCGTCATTTGAATTGGGCAGATTCCTTGTCTGTTCGTGTCTAGTATCTTCTTTGGCTCGAGACCCCAACTGGTTCTCCATCCTCTAGCTCAATTACAGCATATAAGGAAAAACAAATAAGGTACATGCTAAAAAATTAGTTTGAGCTGATGTTAGACAGTAAACGAGGGCAGAGATGGAAACAACCAACGCATCCAGAAGCCTTGCAGAACAGCCGGTTTACACCAGCAGAAGTCAGATCATGAGGGAAATGTTTTCACAGAGATTCATCAAGGGAACCAATACATTACTGGACGTTTCGCACTCAGACAGTAGGCGCGTTTCCATTACAGATTTCCGCAAAACTTTTGCGATTTATTAAAAATTTCAATAAAAAACTATTGCGAAATGACAGCGTTTCCATTAACCGATGTTATGCGACTAAAACGTAATTTTGTTTCCCTCTCGCGATCAGTCAGGATGGATGGTAGGTTGATATGGTTTATATATATCCCAGTCACCGCACGGCACTAGCCATTATTCTTAATGGAAGAAGACGTAGGCATGTTATCCAAGCATTAATGGCAAGGAAAGATCCATGTGAGCGGCACATATGTGTTTCTTGGTGATTCTCGTTTATTTCTGCTTCAAGCTCGTGATTGTGGCATTTCTTTGAGGTTTAGGCCCTGTTTACACGAGAACACTCGCGGGTGAAAACGTAAAAATATTTTATTAGATCTGCCTTTCGTTTAGACGGCGACAGTGTTTTTGGGGCTTAAAAACACAAAAAAGTGAAACCACTCCCCAGAGTGGAAATCTTAAAAACGCTCCACCGTCGCGTTCCCGTCTAAAGGGTAAAAACGCAAAAGTCTGCTAGACAGTGAAGACACCGATCTAAACGGTGGATCTCGTCGCGTACGCGTTTACGTCACAGGCATGCGCCAGTACAGGAAAATAACAAAACATTGTCAAACTAAAATATAGTATTAATTTCATTGACAAAAAAAAAAAAAAAACTGTAATTTTTGAGGTTAAAGCAGGGTTAAAGCAGCAGCTTTATCGTATTAAACATGAAAAACAGTCTCAGCGTCTCTTTCACTTTCAGTGCTTCACATTGCCACCTAGCTGCCTGGAGTGCACACTACATCCAATTTCACACACTTTTGCGTCACCATATGCACGCAGATTACCCCCCCATAACGCTCGTCTAAACGCAGAATAAAAAGTGATAACGCAACACCACTTTTGCGTTTTCTCTTCAGATCGTTTCCGTGTAAACATAGCCTTAGAATCCAGTATTCCTGTAAATCTTTTATGAATTTAATAAAGAACTCTGTCCAGTCTTCTGTCCAAACACACCGCGTCATCGACGTCAGGTGACTGTAAATGCGCAAAAACTGTTTTCATTGCAGTTTTGCGAAATATTCCTTTTTCGAATTGCCTGAAAAACCACCTCATGCAAGCATAAAAAAAAAACGTTTTTGTGATAAATGGGAGTTTTTGCGAAATTTACGTTTCCATTGAGTGTATTTTCAATTCGCAATTTGCGCAATTTGAAGGGTAATGGAAACGCGGCTAGTGTGACTTTATTCGAACTTCGTATGAAATTGTGCAGTCTGGCCAAAGATGACAGAATTAGCTAGAGGTCGACCGATAGTGGATTTTACCGATAACGATAGCTAGGTTGGGCCATACTTGCCGATAACCGATTAATGAACCGATAGTTTTTAAAATTGATACTGGATAAAAACAAACATAACACTCCAAGTAAAACAGTGCTGAACTTTATTATATTATAAAAAAAAAAAACTGTATTGAACCATGAAAACATGCTAAATGAAATAAATATATAAATGTGATTGTGAATAAATATTTAAGTCAATAAAAGACATTCATTCAAACTGAAACAAAAAGTAATACTCTAAATTACAAATAAAACCAGTTACATTCAAAATGTAACTATTTAACTGTTATTTTCAAGCCAACTTAATTAATAAAAAAGTAACAAAATTTGTATTAAAGTGAAGATGAAAAAATAAAATAACCGAAATCGAATGCTTTTCTGATTCGTTTATTTTCTGTCGGCTGTATGAACATATCAGTTTGCTTACGTCTCTAGCTTTAAATATGCAACTTCTCTGCATATTTAATGCATAAAAGTGACCAGCTGGATATGAACTAATGCAAATAGAGGTAACAATTGTGACATTAAACATTCGGGTCGGACTTACGTTTATGTTTGTCAGTGTTTTAACCGCTTGAGGTAGGCTACTTCTAATGTTAGCATCCTCTCAGCCTCGAAGGCAAACAAACATACTGTTGTGCTGTTCTTTCTCTACTAATGCAGCATTTAGTCAACAAATTAATCACTTTATAATGATATGACAAAATGTATACATACATTTTAGCTGTCGGTGCTTTAAACGCGCATCTGATGTCAGCGCTCTCCACGCAGCATGTGCTCTCAGTGCAGCACGCAGAATCGCGTGTCGAAATGAACAACACGAGGCGATTGTTTTTATTACACCTCTAGAGGCCGCTCTTGTACTGCATCATGCCAGCAGACCCTTCTCAGCTCTGACACTATGTAATGAATGACAGCGCGCGCTTCTCAGCCGCTCCAGCAATGGACGCAACCAGGAAAAACTATCGGTATATATTTTTGCCGATAACGATAGTTCCACCAGTCAACAATCGGTGCCGATTAATCGGCAAAACCGATGAATCGGTCGACCTCTAGAATTAGCTAAATTGTTGTTGTCCCTTTAATAAATAAATGTAAAAGAATATTTCACTTTTTATTTTAAAGCCATGCAAGGTGAGCAAAACAAAATATACAAAACGAACAGATTTTTTTTTTTTGCTTTTGCCCATATCCAACAAGTTGCACAAAATTACAGCCAAATGCCTCAATATATTCTGGCTTATTTTCAACTTGATCTCAATTATTACATGAGTGGCATACTGATGATTACAACACGTTTTAAAATATAGCCTAATCATTCTAGTAATAAATGAAATCTGACAAGTAATTGGAACAGAAAACAACAAAACATGCACACCTTTCACTCGAAATTAACCTCAGCTGTGATTTAAAAAGAAGAACTCTAATAACAATTTAATTAAAAGGTATAAATATTTGCAGTACTTTGCACAAATAAATGGTGTACATGGCAACAATCAAGTTGAAAATAGACGGGAATATTCCATTACCAAGGGTGGGAGGAGGATTACAGAAAAAAACAGTCCCTACCTTATAATGGTGAAAATTTGGTCATGCCAAATTTCTAACTAAAACGAAATCCAACTCCCAAAACTACGGACAATCCATCATTCAGGCTACAAACACAACATGCATTTCCATCACAACAAACTATTTAGCCAATAACAAGTTATGCTAAGTTAGTGTACTTGGTTACACAGTTTCCAGTGTCGCCAAATGTCATCACAGAGCATGTTTGCTATGACATATGGAGTTAATTTAACATTTTATTGTTTGCCATCTCCAATCAAGTTATTATTTGTATCACTTTACAATAAGGTCCTAGTCCCATTAAGCAATGCATTAACTAACAAGAACTAAAAATAGGCAATACATTGTTTATTAATCTTTGTTAACATTTGTTAATAAAAACACAACTGTTCATTGTTAGTTTGCGTTACCTCAGGTACAAGTTGATTTTAATAATGTATTAGTAAATGTTGAAATTCACATTAATAAATGCTTTAGAAGTATTTTTAAGATTTCATTATTAGTTCATGTAGTTTACTAATGTTAACAAATGTAACCTTAAAAGGTAACCGGTATTGTAAAATTAAATATTAATTGTATTTCAGATACATAAATTGTAATGAAATTAGTCTTTGAGATGAAAAGAATGAGAAAGAGATGTTGAAAAGAAAGATGAAGAAACTCATTGCAAGTGTGACATAGATGTCCGTTTTATTTATGCACAATAAAAGGAGTCACTGAGACTGACTTTGGCTTGAAGGACACGAAAAGCAAATAAACCAGAGTAACAACAACAGGTCTAACCCAGATTTAAACCAGCAGAGACCTGTAGGTCAGGATTAGATGACACGCACAGATCCGTTACAGATGCGAATATGACCCACCCTGTTTATGAACATGTGAAACATAAACTTCAACGTCATGTGTGCTGTCTATCAGTATCAACTCCAGATGCTTCATGGAAGCTTTATAAACTCATGAGCTGAGATACTGTATGGTGTGTATGAACTGGAGTGGGAACAAATTCAAGGAGTTTTAAATTCTGCAGCGGATTAAACTCATGAGTTTTCGCAGCCACGTGGCACGACACGCACAGCGGAACACTTCAGCAAGAACACGATAAAAGTGAAACATATTTACCACTATCGTGTTAGTGGAAACTTAAGTTTTACTTACTTTCGAAGAGTTTGATAAGTGACAAGCGGTTCGAGTTGAACTTCTCCGCCGGACTCCCTATAACAGAAAGAGACCGAGGAAGTCGGGTAACACGAACTTATAGCTGATAGAGGGGTGTCCTGCTAAATGTCATTGTTCATATTGAACGATGCAATGCAGGTTATGCGATTTTACCATTATAATATACGTATTTATTAGTCAAGAGTTGATTCTAATCTATACAATATGTACAAATATGTATATATTCATTAAAGTGACGGTAGTTTATGAATATCGCCCCCCCAGAGCAGAGATGGTACATTCAGTTACGTTGCACCGAAACATTCCGTCCTCCTCGTGCCCCGAACTAACAGCTGCACATAACTCAACAAAATTTGGATTTATTTTTTTATTCTCTTGACTCAAAGGGTAAAATTATATACAGATATGTGTGAGTCTATCGATAAGCTGAAATTAAATAAATTTAATGGAAATGATGGTCTTACTGAGTTTTACAAGAAATTCTCAAATGTTATTTCTCCATCTCCAAGTGTATTTAGATAGTCGTCAACTCACTCACCACTCACCAGGCGTTATAAATTTGATCCCAAAACCTTAAAATGTCCTATAACCTGTTAAATAATTATTACAAAATATTAGCCATGATTTTTGCTACAATAAATAAATGTGTTCTAGAAGATAATACCATATTGATGACTATCAGGTAATAGTAAGACTTCAAGACAGACTTGTTCTTTATATTTTAGATTTCTGATCCCTGATGACAGATTATTGCTTTTTCTTGATTTTTATAAAGCTTTTGATTCTGATAAGTTTCTTTTTATTCTTAAGTCTTTGAGTATTTTTGGTTTTGGTCCCAATTTTATCAATGCAATTTACACTTTGTACAATAATGCCAATGCTTTAATTAAACTACAACATGCAGATTTAATTGATGGAGGCATCCATCAAGGCTGTCCAATATCGCCATATCTTTTTCTGCTTCCTATGCAATTAGCCACTTTCAAAATAATAATTTGGAAGGTATGTATCTCTGTTGCAAACCCATACATATTAATAAATAAATTGGCTGATGACAATTGACAATTTTCATAAACAGGCTTTAATATGCTGGTCCCTAATATAATTTTTATCTTTATCAACATAGCTATCTGAAGTAACCAAAATATTAGACATAAAAATTAATTTCTTATTTTTAATAATTGGTTTGATAAAAATATACTTTTAGTGAGTCGACTCAACTTTTAGATGATATGTGTCTTGCTCTCGTATGAACACTTTATGCCAGAACTCTTTTCACAGTCCCCCCAAGAGAGTATGCCATTGATTTTGGTTCCTGATTGTGTGAAACCTTTAGTCAAACCTGGCCCTTAAAGGTCCTTTATGCTCTCCTCCTACTATTGACAGCAGTGGTCTGTGTTGATCGATGTCCTTTCAGCAACTTGTCAAACTAAAATATTTGCTCAATTCTTAACATAGCTCAGATGTCTTTACCTGCATGCTTGTGTAAGCTTTTGGAATAAAAAAATTAATGATGTAATATGGGAAGATTTCTTGCTTCTTCTGCGAATTTGTTTTATCTAATAAAGTTATTGAAGTCAATATTAAAATTATTAGTAAATGCTACCCATTTAAATATAAACCTGCTAAATTGAATAATCATATTTTCCCCATGTGCTCCTTTTTTCATCAGTTTGAAGAGACAAAATCATTTGTTTTGGGACTGTGTGTTGCAAATAAGGTTGACTCTTTAAACTTCAGATAGACACAAAATTCAAACAATTTTTTTATTTATTTTTTGGTGACTGAAATTAGACCATTCTCATTTTAAATTTGTTCTTAATTTACAATTTTTTCTTGACACATTTTATATTCACAAATGTACATTTTCAAAGAAAACCTTTTTTATTTTCAAGAAAGAGTTTGATTACGTAGTATTTATGTATTTATTTGATGTGCACATCAAAGCTTAAAACAAAGTAAAAACATTCTATTAACATTTTGACGCCTTATTTTTTATTTGATTATAATACTATTCTCTATTTTTCCGTCACTTTTATGTTTGCCAAAAAAGGAAAGATACTGTTTTTTTTTATCAGTGTTATGTTGAGCATTTTGCCAACAATTAGAAAACAGTAGTTGCCTGTAATGAATGTTGTTATGTGAAACTCGAAAAATGTGAATATCGTGCAAAAGATCATTTATTTCAGAAATTCAACTTAAAAGGTGAAACTTATATATTATATAGACTCATTACATGCAAAATGAGATATTTCAAGCCTTTATTTGTCATAATTATGATGATTTATGGCTTACAGCTTATGAAAACCCCAAATTCAAAATTAGAATATTGTGAAAAGGTTTTCATAGATGTAAGCCATAATCATCAAAATTATAACAAATAAAGGCTTGAAATATCTCACTTTGCATGTAATGCATCTATATAATATATTAGTTTCACTCTTTAAGTTGAATTTCTTAAATAAATTTGCATGATATTCAAATTTTTCGATGACACCAAGACACCGTATAGATTTATTGTTATGACAATACTTTATGCATTTTTTTTTCAGGTTTCTTGAAGAATCAATCTTACCAGGAGTGGGGTTCGAACCCACGTGAACATTTTGTCCATTGGATCTTAAGTCCAATTCTTTAAAATGTTCATATCCTTATTTTCCACATATGTCAACAAAGAATGGTGAATAATATTGACAGTTTATAGTTGGTCAAGTTTTTTTTCCAGTATCCTCAATATCTCTTTTCATTCTTTTACTTTTCCAAATCTAAAAGCTAATCCTAAATCTAAAAATCCAAATAAGTGATTTCAAAAGATGGTTAAAACATCCAAATTAATATTAATATCATGTAAGCTAACGCTCAGTATGAGTAACAACTTTAGTTAGGCCTATTTATATAGACCTACATATTGAAATAAACTTACTTAAATTTCTTCACAAATAAAGTAGCATTTTATGTCATCTGTTTGGTTGTATTTTCAAGAATCTCTCATCTTTGAGTATGCAGTACTGCAAGATTGTTGTAATTGTCACCTAATCTCTTGGTTTAGAGCGCTTTTCTACTAAATCACTACCAGGAGTGGGGTTTGAACCCACGAGGACATTTGTCCATTGGATCTTAAGTCCAACGCCTTAACCACTCGGCCATCCTGGTCTACAAATGAGCCGTCAGACATAGATCATGGAAGGGGAAATAATTAACTATAAAGTGTTCTTAACTAGATCTGAGATGTCCATATCTGATCTGATTGATCTGGTCAAAGCGGCTTTTTGGAGTGGAATAAAACTGTGTGATGTTCATATGCATTAAACACTTCTCAGAATATGAATTAAATCAATTCTAAACAATGTACAACCCCAGTGTTGAGCACAGTAAACTTCTAGCAGGAGTGTGGATTCGATGTGGCCTTTTGTCCAGTTACGCCTTAACCACTCGGCCACCCATGGTCTCAAATAGCATCTATTGTTGTCTTTCAAACACAGAAAAATGGAAAGGAAAACAATTAATCATAAAGTGTCCTTAACTAGGATCACCACATTAGCTGACCGATCCAGACAAAGTAAAGTGGCTTTTTGGAGAGGAGTAAAAGCTTTTGGTGTTTCTTTGACAAGTCACTTCTATTCACAATCTGGATTAAAACATGTCTGAGAATGACCTTTTGCAAACTATAGTTTTGAACAGCCTAAAGTAGGCTATCAGGAATGGGGTTTGAACCCACAAGTACATTTGTCCATTGGATTTTAAGTCCAGTGCATTAACCACTTGGCCAAACTGTTCTGTATAAATAATGCCATTACTAAAGGCTCAATGGTTCGAGTTGAACTGAGCCAGAAGGCCTCTCTGTGGAGCCTTCCTGAAACCCTTTACAAGCAGTTTCTCAATGTCAAGGAAGGATCCTCGGAAGCCGGAATTTCGAGGATGCTACGTCATCGACATCCGTCAAAGGACTGATCCAATGTCGAGGACTGAGTCCTTTGTTCGGAAAATGTCTCGTATACAGGAAAGGATGCATATGTGTATCCTTCGCACTCCCAAATCTCCCACAATCCTATGCGCGCAGCTTCGCTATCTCATTCAAAAAAGTGGGACAATTTAAAAACCAAGTACAAGGTGGGAGAAAAGTATGGAAATAATGTTTTATTTTAACCATTTCATTCATGAATAATGATCCTCAGTCAGGATTTTTTCCCTGTGTTTTTATGTCTCTTAGGGCATGAAAAACAAGATTTGATTATATATATATATATATAATTTTTTTAACAAATTTTTCACAGACATTTTCAGATGTCCACTTGAGTTCAATTGCTGTACAGCAACCAAATCAGTAGCACTTCCATTTCTGCACCGAAAGCTGACCTTTTCACTGACGTAATGATGCAATGACGTGCACTTGCTAGCCTGTTCCATACATGTTCTCCGAATGCTCGAGAAGCCTCGCCTAGCCTCTGAAGGAAATGACTGGGAAGGAAGTATCCTTGACATTGAGAAACAGCAACAGTCTGGATGGATGTATGGATGATGTTACTAATGATGTGTTGTTTAGGTTTGAGCTTTCTCATCTTACTTCAAGAGTGTATCAAACTCAATGGAAGGGAAATTTCGTGTTCTTACTGTAAGTAGAATTGCCACATCCAATCAGATTGATCTGGACAATGTGGCTTTTTAGAGTGGAGTAAAGTGACTGTTGCATAAACTAGATAGTGGATCTGGATAATCTGGATAATGAAACCTATCAATGTGATGACAATGTTCAATATAAAATCGAAAATCAACCTCCTCAATTAAAAAGACAGAGAAATAATTTAGAAAAAAACATTTGGATGATGTAATATAAGGCAATTGGTGTTATGTAAATGTTAATACTGAATCACAAAAAATACTTTATCACTATAAAATAACCACAAAGTAATTACAAATGTGGGTTAAATGTTATTAGTTTGGTTTGTTAAACATTGTTATGTTTTCTAGTTGCTTTCTCGCTTACAATTACAGGCAACCCCATTAGCCAATCATTTGTTATTGATAACAAATGTAATTTTAGTACAACATAATTTAAGTTGTTTTGTAAGCATTTTTTGACTGTTTATGAATCATAGCTTTCATTTGCACCTATTGTGTAATTACTGCCTGCTCCACCAGAGATATTCAACAATGAATGAAAAACTGTGCCGACCAACCCCTGTGCCAACCAATCCCGGTCTTCCCTGCAAAATCCCTAGAAATGGCTCACTGTCTTTTTACCAATGTTGTTTTCAATTATTCACTTTTTGTCGGACTATATTTCCTCTCCCCTGAATCATCTGCCCCTGTTTAACAAACTAAAAATAGATGTTTTCTCATATTAAATATTGATGCATCAAGAATGCGTTTGTCTGCAAAAGCATGAAGTATAGCTTACCTCTACAAAATCCCCCACACACACATCTTTGAAAAGATCAGCATTTCTCCAGATGCATTTCACAAACAGCTGCTTATATATTCAGCTGTGAAATTAGGTTACATTTTAAAGTCAATCCGTCAGTGCGCGCACCACGAGCCATGATGAGGACGCGGGCACGCGCATCAGTTCAAGAGAGAGAGCGACTGTGAGTGTGACTTCAGTCTGTCGAGTCTGAATTGAGCAGATCACTCTGTTGGAGGAGTTACAGGGATATTTCGTGTTTCTTGGGTCATCACACAGGGACTTTAATATGAAGGTTCTACATCTGTGCTTATTCACGACTTTTTGGAGAGCTGTAAGTATTTAATTGTATACATTGTCTCCATATGACCATTATATAAAAATACTTTTAATAGATTCCTTTCAAAATGTAGCTACTGAACTTGCCTATTCGTTTTTTTATGTCTTGCTCAGATTTCTGCAAACAATTTCTGAGTTTTGCGCATCTGTCAGAATATTGGTTACACAGACGTCCGTAGTAAAAACGCTAAAGGAATCATATTGGAATTTCCATCATAACATGGAATCTAGAATTCTGAAAAGAATTATGAAAAGTGAAAATCCAATCTTTTGGATTGACTTCAAATGAGAATAAAAACACTTTTTTTTTTGTCCAATTTCTTATTTTTTTTTCGGGGGGAAATGTAAACAAGTGTGACTTTATGTAATTCAGAATTGGGCAAGATGGAAAGCATGACTTCTTTGAAATAATTTTACATTTTTACATTACTTTAAAAGCTGGAATGAACCAATACACATACTATACAACCATCTTGTAATCTACTGTGCTGGTTAATGTGAAGTTTTTTTCTCATTAGGTGCATGCTATCCATCCAGATTGTGCTATTATCTCCCAGCTTATCCAAAACCAAAAGATCTGCATCAAAAATAGGAAGAGAGAAATGAAGAACCAGTCCCAACAAAAAGGTTGTATGATGAAACATTACATTACACTATATATTTATACTGATAAAAATTTACACTCTGTGTATTTGTGTGTGTGTGTGTGTGTGTGTGTGTGTGTGTGTGTGTGTGTGTGCAGCTGATGTGTTCATGCTTAGATTGGCCTGGTTAAGTAAAGATGAAATTACCATGCAGAAATATAACCATGTTACTTTAATTGAATATGCGAGTGAAAGGAAGGAAACGGTTGTGAACTCAGCAGAACTACAGAATTGACCCACATTAGATCTTTCGTCGACAGAGCAATTCTGTTGTGTAATTTTAGCAGACTACTACTGAAGTGTTGTCCTTTCTAATAGGACTTTCTAATAGGACCCCCCCCCCCCCCCCCTCTTTAGACCAGTCAAGCATAATCTCTGAAGTGACTTGCAGAGTTATTAATTATTTGAAGTTTCAATTGGGGTTCTGTTCCTTCCTAAGACGTAAGTTCTATGAATATAACTTTTTTTGAATGAGATTGATGCAGACAGATGGTTCAACCCACAGGACATATGATAATTATGTTACGTGGCAGCTTAAACCTCCGGAGATCTGTGTTCTTACAACTTGACAATATGTGAGTTGAAAAGGAGATTGTGTGAAATGGTATTATTGCTGTTTTCTGCAGCACATGTTTATATATGCTTTATTTGAGCTTTCATCAAACAGGGTAAAATGCAACAATATTGTTACCCATGCAAGTCAAATTAGGACTCCATGTTGGTAGAACATTTGTTATGCCGTATTTGAATTCAAACAAAATTCAAAAGCTTCACCTCAGGATTTAAGATAATAGTAGTAATAATAAACATCAATTAGAATGATTACAATTTAATCAAAATAATTACATAATTTGCAAATTAATTAATCCCAATTAAACTTATATATATCAATATTTGCTGGGGGGGAAAAAATCCCAAAAAGTGTGCTGGGGCATTGTCACACGACAAGCTCTTGTATTCAGTCTGGAGCATTTTTATATTGCTAATCCATACACACTGTCTGACCAACTTTGACCTACAGACCTTAAAAGGACATGTCTTCCCCTCAGCAAGAACATACAGAGACAAAGCTGTCTATGTCTTTAAGGTGAAATGCAGTATATTCTTAAAAAATGAAGCTTACAAACAGGGTTTTCCAGCCTGATGAGCCATAAGACCTTTATAAGATTGGATGAGGCCATAACATTACCCAGGAGGGATGCACTTTGCCTTCGTTAACAATGGTACACTGATCTAAAAAAACAAAACAAAAAAAAACTATAATCAAGCATCAAGAACTCATATAACAAGCAAGACAGAGCAGGACTCTGGAGTGGACTTTGGAGTGGACTTCGGCTGGCAAACAGGAGTGGAGGAAGCCGAAAGGCGTGCGCTGCCCAGGCACACAGGACAACCATGGCGTAAAAGGTGAAGACTAACCTCTTGGCCACGGCAGGACTGACGGGGAAAACGAGTGTCTCAGGAATGGCCTCCATGGCAGTGACTGATAGATCAGGTGGCTCAGGAGAGACTGGAGCAGAGGTAGCCAACAGGGAGGTGTATGCAGTCCAGACACATATAATGGTGGCAATGTACAGGCCATGGCAGAACAGGCAGGAAGAGCGGGCTGCTCAGGGATGGACTCCATGACAGGGAGCTCAGGGACCACCAGAGTCAGGTCCTCCAGGACCATCGGACTTGAGACCACTGAAGTCAGGTACACCAGGACCACTGGACTTGTGACCACTTGAGTCGGGTCCTCTTGGACCACCGGACTTGGGACCACCGGAGTCAGGTACTGCATGACAACTGGACTTGGGACCAAAGGAGTCAGTTCCTCCAGGACCATCGGACTTGGGACCACTGGAGTCAGTTCCTCCAGGACCATTTGACTTGGGACCACTGGAGTCAGTTCCTCCACGACCACTGGACTTGTGACCACTGGAGTCGGGTCCTCTTGGACCACCGGACTTGGGACCACCGGAGTCAGGTACTGCATGACAACTGGACTTGGGACCACTGGAGTCAGTTCCTCCAGGACCATTTGACTTGGGACCACTGGAGTCAGTTCCTCCACGACCACTGGACTTGGGACCACCAGAGTCAGTTCATCCAGGACCATCGGACTCGGTCCCACTGGAGTCAGGTCCTCCAAGACCATTGGACTTGGGACCAACGGAGTCAGTTCCTCCAGGACCATCGGACTTGAGACCACTGGATTCGGGTCTTCCAAGACCATCAGACTTAGGACCACTGGAGTTAGGACCAGTGGAGTCTGGTACTCCAGGACCATCAGACTTGGGACCACCGGACTTGGAACTACTGGAGCCAGGTACTAGGGGTGTGCATTGGCACTGCCCTCACAATTCGATTCGATTACGATTCACCAGGTAACGATTCGATTCAATTCGATTCTACGATGCATTGCGATGCATCAAAATTCTACTGCACACAACAAGGCAAATTTTTCATCAGTCATGAGGCAATACAAGCAGTCATATATTGAACAACAGATTTTATTGGCTGCTATATGTGTGTATTATCACTACCATTATCACTGCTGTATCTTTGACATAAATGTCATTAAACAAAATAAAATTGAATGGTACAGGGTATTGTATATGGCATTTTCAAACCTGAAAAAGAAAACATAAATCACTGCTTTCTAGGGCTGTAATCTCCCAATCGATTAGTCGATTGTTGGTCGATACGTTCTGGCTTGACCAAAATTCTGATTGGTTGATTTTTTGCCGCGTTCATTTCATTCGTTTTGCCGCGTTCATTTCATTCGTTTTGCGCGTTCATTTCATCAGTTTTGCCGCGTTCATTTCATTCATTTTGCGCGTTCATTTCATCAGGAGGAAAGCACTAATTGCTAATGGGGGTGTTTTCAGAGCACCCCTGTTTCACAGGTAACAGTCTGTCTTCAGAACACCCCCCCTTGTTTTCACTTCTTTTGGATTATCCCAACCCACTGGAGAAGAGAGACAGATTGAAGAAAGTAGGCTACTAAGGTTTGCTGAATATTATTTATTTAATTGAGAGACCGTTTAATTCATAGTCAGTCCTCTTCTACCATGTCAACAAAGACATCGGCAGCATTTTTTTTTAGAAGACGGGAACATATTATTGGAGCCCAATGCGCGCACTCGCGCAGTGCCACTGTTTGTATTAGTTTTGAGCCTATGCTTTATTTTTCAGTTATTCACTTTATTTCGTTTTTGCTCTTGATCTGGTTTGTTTAATAAATATCATTTTTTTTTATTAAAATGGACGTGCCTTTTGTGTTTAAGAGTAAAGCTTTAAGTTAATAATAGTCTATTCGTGTCTCAGCCGCGAAGCTGCGCTCCTGTGTTCAGCCTCGTCTTGTTAAGTTTCCCATTAACTTCGTAGAATCGAAATGTGCCCAGATGTCCGCTTTTCCAAGCTTTGGGTGCGTTTTTAATTACCCGTCTATCGCGGTCATCTCCCTCCGCCTCAGCCGTCTTGATTGTTGTTGTTGTTATGCCCACGGAAGTAATAAACTTCACAACTTTATTGTCCAACTCAAGGCCAGAAAATAAACAGTGACATAATCGATTATGGCACTTTGCCGCATCGATGCTGAATCGTGCATATCCCGCATTGCGATGCATCGCCGAATCGATTATTGTTGACACCACTACCAGGTACTCCAGGACCATTGGACTTGGGACCACCGGAGTTAGGTACTCCACGACCACTGGACTTGGGACCACCGGAGTCGGTTCATCCAGGACCATCAGACTCGGGCCCACTGGAGTCAGGTCCTCCAAGACCATTGGACTTGGGACCAACGTAGTCAGTTCCTCCAGGACCATCGGACTTGAGACCACTGGAGTCGGGTCTTCCAAGACCATCAGACTTAGGACCACTGGAGTTGGGACCAGTGGAGTCTGGTACTCCAGGACCATCTGACTTGGGACCAATGGAGTCAGGTCCTCCAGTACCATTAGACTTGAGACCAACGGAGTAAGTTCCTCCAGGACCATTGGACTTGGGACCACCGGAGTCAGGTCCTCCAGTACCATTGGACTTGGGACCAACGGAGTCAGTTCCTCCAGGACCATCGGACTTGGATCCACTGGAGTCAGTTCCTCCAGGACCATTGGACTTGGGACCACTGGAGTCGGGTTCTCCTAAACCATCAGAGTTAGGATCACCGGAGTTGGGACCAGTGGAGTCATGTACTCCAGGACCATTGGACTTGGGACCACCGGAGTCAGGTCCTCCAGTACCATTGGACTTGGGACCAACGGAGTCAGTTCCTCCAGGACCATCGGACTTGGATCCACTGGAGCCAGGTACTCCAGGATCATCGGACTTGGGACCAATGGACTCAGGTCCTCTAGGACCACTTGATTCGGGACCACCGAATTTGGTCGTCCAGGACCACTGGATTAGCGATAGGAGCCCTCATTCTCCTGCGCTTGTGAGGGAAAGGTGATAAATAGTCGGCTGCCACCCACAAAGCTGCAATGCACTCCGCATCCTAATAGAGTTCTGCAGTGGTCTCCGGCACCTCAGGAGAAGCTGCAATGGGCTTGGCCACCTCTCAGTGGGCGGAAAATGAGGTGGACCTGTTCTTCCTTCTCCGATTCCCGGTAATTGGAGGACTGGGGCATCCACTGACTGAACGAGGAATGGAAGGACAGTCAGTGTGGGAAGACCTCATGCTGCATGTGGACTCTGACTCCACAGTGTGAATAGTGCACAAAGTCCCAAAATGGTAGCCTTGTACACTTAATTGTCTAAAAAAATTGGCTTCATTAAATTGAGAAAGCATCTTCCAGATAGTATCCATGCCACCATGTATATCTGCCAAGTGTCTGAAATCTGTTGAAGACTTGCAATTGCACAAACCATATTCCTGAGTTATTTGCAAGGAAGCCATGCCCTTGATGTATTTTACCTTATGTTTTTTTCTCCTCAAAGAATTGTCATAACCCCCAAACTGAGTATAAAAAATTAATGTTGCTATGAATAGCCATAGATATCTAGGTCACTTTGCAACAGAAGTCTTGAGTGTCTTGAAGACACTGTTATACTACAACCTTTCTTTATTACTCGATTTGATTGTTCCAGCTTTTCATCGTTTTAATAGACTGGAATTTGTATGGCATGAATGCATGCAGATATTGACTAGTGAACAGAAGCTTACTGACCTTTGAAAACTGGATGCATGTCTATCTAATGAATATTCAGTTACATCATATTAAGGACACTAATAGATGTCAAAAAGTTGCATTTACTAACGGTCCGTATATGCCTTTAGGCAGCAAACAAGAAAATAATGTTTTATGTGCAGATGGATGAGCAGTCAATAAGAGTTCATCCAATGCAATCACTGACCTGCTCATGTTAGCATGACAAAAAACTGTTGTTAGACTTGGATATAAATAAACCCTGTCTATAAGATAATATGGGCTGACTGGGCAAGCTGGTGCTGCTCTGTTAATGTAGATGGATCAATCACGAGCTTACTTGAATCATTTTGTGTCAATTATACAGTTTGGAAACTTCTGACTATGGAAATATTGGTCAAGGAAAGGAAGAGGGATAGAATGAATTTAACATATTGTCAACAGCCTTTGAAAACAGTTCCTCTGTGTATCTCAGGTTGTGGGACGGATTGGGATGGGATCCGCTGCTGGCAAACAGCCAATTCTGGACAACTCATAAATGTGTCCTGTTCGGAAGTCTTCCAGCATATATCTAACACTCAAGGTCAGATCCATCCACCCACCCATCCATCCATCCATCCATCCATCATTTCTCTGGCTCTTTGTCATTGCTGTCATTCTTTAATATCAGCTGGTGTGAGCTTCAGGCTCATTTCGCTTGAAAAGTTTGTCAAACAGATGATTTTTTTTTTCTGAACGCTGGTGTGCAATAACTATAGCTGAAAGCTGTCACAGTTCTAGTTAGGGGTTGTAATATTGCACGGGTCAGTAGTCTTTAAAGTTACAGGGCTATGATTCTGTGAAATGTTGAATATGCAGACAGAAAGTCACAGAGCCCTTGAGATATTGGGATTCAGCTTGAACTGCGATGACCTGTGTATATGCACTCGAGAATGGATTTTTGCAGCTGGCTAAATTTAGTTAATTAAATTTGCTAATGCAACACAATTCATGAACATTTTTTCACAGCTTAATTTCATGGCATGCAATCAATTTAAATTCCTAAAATGGAAATTTACTTAATGCATTTGCATTGGGACTACATTAATAATTTCCGTTGGCCATAACTGCATATATGGAAATAAAAGATGACAGAGATGTTGGGCAGATATTTAGTGCTCTACTAAATTAAAATGAGGTTATTTTATTTATTCTTGTCGCATGTCCGAAAAAAATAAAGTGCTTTATAAATAGCCACAAATTAAAACATGGCTCAGTTCTTTTCATTTTCATTCTGTGTGAAAGGCATAACAAAACAAAACTGTTTACATAGAACATAATCATAATCATAATTTAATTCGGAGTGCAGACTCTGGTAAAATATAACACTTTGCCACTGCGGTGTAGATTCAGCTGCAACAGTGTGGCAGCAATGAAAATCTGTGAAGGAAAGAAGATCGATCTTTGGATTTTAAAATCGATATCGACATCAAATGAGGATTGCGATGAATGTGAAAGTCGATCATTTTACCCAGTCCAATTTTAGTCCTCATATAAGATTAATCTTTAACTCTTGACAGCGTTTCCTTCGCTGCTTGTCAGTGTTTTCATAAAAAAACATCTTGGGGATGTTTTATTTTTTACAAATATGATTGTCTCCTTCTGACAACAAACAATTTAGCATTTTTATAATCCATTATTTCATCAAAATTCTCTTCAACAAGGAATTGTAACGTCTGTTACTGCCACTAAATATTAAACATCAGGTGGTATATATCACATCTGTGTGATTACTTTTCCCCTAAATCCGCAAATGTAGGATTAAATCTAGTAAGGTTTTGTAAATGTTTTAAATCCTCTAGGAGTGCTTACAGATCAGGATGTTCAGATGACAGTAGACACTTACCAACAGATCTGAATCAGGGCAGACACCATATTTCAAAATGAGAATGGGAGGACCCACACGCAAGCACACAGCCACACACACACGCACACGCACACACACACACACACACACACACACACACACACACACACACACACACACACACACACACACACACACACACACACACACACACACACACACAAACACACACACACACACACACACACACACACACACACACACACACACACACACACACACACGCCTATATACTGTAAACGTATATATTCTAACAACGAAAAATTGTAAGAACATGAACGCTCTGGACAGTTGATGGGGCAGTGTTGCATTGTCATTAAAGTTTAAGCTTTGCCAATTTTAATATTAAAGCTCAAGAAGACGCGAAAGGGAACTCAATTTGTTACTCACGCTCTAATCATATGCTTCGCGCGCTCAGAAATCCGCTTCTCAGACAGCAGGCGAATACTGAATCGAGCTCTCTTTCACATCTTCTTGTGCTTGAACAGACATATTCAAACAAAATTATGTCAAAATTCACATCTTGGTAAGTATCCTTGTAAACTAGTCAGTTATGTCTTACTGTAAGTGAACGTAAACAGTTGAGAAATAAAACGCATGTGTAATAGTAAATTTGATCTGTGCATTAGCTCTTGAAGTGACAACAGCCTATTATTCCTGCTGCTGTTCGATTTTAATGTTAATTAAACAACAATCACTCATTGCTCTTGACTCAATAACTTTTGTAACTTTAATAAGGATTAATCTACGTTTCATGGCTGGCAAAAAATATTTATGGCCGGTAAATTTTCTTAAATCATCTGCCTTTAGCAGGTGTGACAAAAAGTTACTGTGAGTGTGTGTGTGTGTGTGTGTGTGCGCATGTGCATGTGTGGTCCATGGCAAACCCTACATTATGAGAACAAAATGTCTCAGTAAATATCCAAAATCCTTGCCCTTGTGGGGAATTTTTTGGTCCCCATGAGGAAAATAAATCATACAGAATGGTCTTTTTTGAAAAGAAAATGCAGAAAGTTTTCTGTGAGGGTTGTGTTTATAGGTAGGTTTAGAGTTAGGGGATATAATAGACTGTTTGTACAGTATATAATAATCAATATGTCTATGGAAACTTCCCATAAAACATGAAAACCCAACATTTTTCTGTGTGATTCCATGTTCTAATTCATTTCCAGCTTTATTGTACACCTTATAATTGTAAAGTAGTTGCTGGTCGGACTCACACTGCTGTTCAGATGCTCCGGTTAAAGCAGGTGAAGCCGTGATGCACATATGGGGGCTGAAAAACACCTGCTCTGCACAGGAAAGCAGCAGATTTTATCCCAGTTCTAGTGATCATGTTTCCCCCAAAGCATTCTCCAGGCTTCTGTTGGTATTTATGGAAGTGTTATGGAAGTGTTATGAAATGGGAATTGTGCTTACTTCTCTCTGAAATGAGGGCTGATCAGCAGGAGTCTGTAACAACTCACAAACTTGAGACTTATTTGGCACTCATGCGTATGAGAGATTTGAATGACTATTCATTGTGATCAAGACAAAGGCCCTTCAACTGGGGTTCTCGAGCAATAAGGTTCAGCGAAATGTTACAAAGCCTGTCAGAGGGACAAATGGTGCTGCCTTTTTTTTAAAATCTTTAAACCATAAATCTTTGCTGTCTGTTCGGCAGGTTTTATATACAGGAACTGCACGGCTCATGGCTGGAGTGACCCATATCCTCCATATGACGAGGCCTGTGTATTTGAAGATGATTCAGAGTCGGGGACTGTGGTGAATATATTCCCATAATACATGCATGATTGACAGCAATGACCATAATTCTGAAAACATTAGCTGTGTCTGATGAATGACTTCCAGTGCATGTGCTGTATGTGTACTTGAACTTCCCATGATGACCACCAGTGGTCGCTGTGTTTTGTTTTTGCACAATGCTTTGACGTCCTGCTTTCTGTTCTTTTGTGTCCTGTTCTTCTTTTAGGATTATTTTAAAACTAAGCAGGTCATCGACCTATTCATGCTGAAATCTAAAAACAATAATTACACAGAATATACATAGTAGTCAGTTTTTGGCCTTTAAGATTTGGAAGGGCTTTCCTTTAGACAGTTTTAATCAAAAAAAAAAAAAAAGGTATTAGTCACTGACGCATAATGAAATATAAATCTGGTGGAATAGTTTGACTCGATGCAGTTTGTCGATTGATGTAAATTACTTTTCTCTCAGACTTGGCCTTTATTTTTCAGACAACTTACTTGTCGACTTTGAAGCAGCTGTACACTGCAGGATACGCAACATCGCTTATATCACTCATTACAGCCGTTATCATATTCACATGCTTCAGGTAACACTTATATATTATCTTTATGATATCCAAAAGCAATTGTGATACACAAAATGGAATCAGAATGAATGGAAATATCTGTAAATATTCAGTATGCAATCTTCAGAATAACATTATATTATATTACATTATGTTTCTAAGTACCCATCATGCTCTGTTCATTACAGGAAGTTTCACTGTACCAGAAACTACATACACATCAATCTGTTTGTCTCCTTCATCCTGCGGGCTAGTGCAGTCTTCATCAAAGACACCGTTCTGTTCTCAGATGAAACTCAGGACCACTGTTTAATGTCCACGGTGAGTGAGAGTGTCTCTGTACAATTAAGAATTCACAGATAATCAAAAATGATCCAAACATATTTGTGAAGTTGTTAGTTAAAGGAACACTCCACTATTTTTGGAAATAGTCTCATTTCCCAACTCACCTAGAGTTAAACAGTTTTACCGTTTTCGGATCCATTCAGCCGATCTCTGGGTCTGGCGGTAGCACTTTTAGCATAGCTTAGCATAGATCATTGAATCTGATTAGACCGTTAGCATCTCTCTCAAAAAAATGACCAAAGAGTTTCGATATTCGATAGGCGCTGCGTAATATCATTGCGCTGCTGGTACGGCAGAACAGTTCCTTGATTATTACGCAGGAATGAGAGTATAGTTCCTAGTCATATTGGCCTAGAAAATCACAACTTTTAATTTTCTGTCACTTAGTACACGATGTAACTACAGAAGAGTCAAGTTTTAAATAGGAAAAATATCGAAACTCTGTGGTCATTTTTTTTAGAGAGATGCTAACTGTCTAATCAGATTCAATGATCTATGCTAAGCTATGCTAAAAGTGCTACCGCCAGACCCGGAGATCGGCTGAATGGATTCGAAAACGGTAAAACTCAACCGTTTAACTCTAGGGGAGTTGGAAAATGAGCCTATTTCCAAAAAAAAGTGTTCCTTTAGGCAAAGTAAGGCCCCTTCACACCAAGGATGATAACTAACCAGAATGATAAAGATATAGGTCTAAATATAAAAGAATAGCAGAGTTTCCACTACAACTATACGATGACAGCACAGAGAAACCATAAAAAAAATTCCAGCTGATGTACGATAAAAAAGTTTGACAGTCAATCAGAATCCATTCCACTGTAAAGAGTTTAAGCATTTAAAATGGCAGACGACAAAACTGCAGTGTGCTTAGAATAAACAGAGCGTTTTCGTTCATTGGTGTGGACACTAATATAGTTATTGTTATTGTTTCCTTTATAGTTATCGTTCTTGGTGTAAACAGGCTTTTAGTCAAATGCGATAACATTAACTAGCATTTTCAAGAAAAAGAATTAACTTATTTACTTATAAAAGAAAGAACTTATTTAAGTTTAAGTATTTACTAATAATATTTTATTTTAACTTTATTTCAATTACCAAAAATCTTTTATAACAACACTGCAATGAACGCAAACCTTTTCATGTTTAAATGAGGTTGATGTGTTCCAGTGCAGGTGAGGGATGTGCTCTCATTCTGTACCCGTGTGTTGTTGTTGTTCACAGATAGCGTGTAAGACTGCCGTAACCTTCTTCCAGTTCTGCATCCTCAGTAATTACTTCTGGCTGCTGGTGGAGGGCATGTACCTGCAGACGCTCCTCGCCCTCGCCTTCGTCTCGCAGAGGAAGTACTTCTGGTGGTACATTCTGATAGGATGGGGTTGGTACATCCTGAAAAATGGCTTCCAGGAGAAAGGCTGTGTGTAATCAGATTAAAAGATCTCCGGCAGTTTGCCAGGATTTGAGCACTAGAGGAGCTACAAGTATACAAATTAGCAGTTTGTGTCACCAGTGTTGCTTTTAAAAGTAATGCGGGTTCCCACTGTACAATTTATAATGTCAGATTGTATGAACATGATCCCAGCTGTAAGCCATGTCACACTCTCAGTTGTCATAAAGGTCAGACTCTGTACGGCAGCTAGACATGGTAAAAAGAGACGCATGCAAGAAGAATGTCCGAAGATTTACATGATCAACCCGTGACACGTTCAGTGATGTGAGCTGCATTTAAATGCGGGATATAAATGGTGGCTATAGCAAACAAAAAAATCTCTAGCGTTCATTTTTGATTTGATGGTTAGTTTGTCAGAGGCAAAATTTTATCGCAATGGTCATTAATCAGCTGTCGGTAAACATGTCAAACTAACGATTAAAGACTTCCGATTTTGGCCTAGGATCCTAGGAATCTTTTAGGATTTTTTGTGGGCTTGCTGGGCTGGGCTTGCTTGTTTGTTTTTTAATTTAAAAAAAATAAGTTTTTTTGGCAAATGTTAAGGCCCTTGGAAATGCAGATTCATGGCTGTACAGTAGAGGACGGTGCTCAAACAAACCTGTCAGCTGTTCTGCTATTCTGGATTGCAGAAGAATAGGACACAGGAGAAGTTTGACACTCTTAATCCAGCAATAAAAAAATGTGATGTGTATCTAAAGTCATTTTTGCATAATTAGTAAAATTGAATAGGATCATTGAGGGTCAGCAGCAAAGATATTGGTAAAAAAAAGTGAGATTAAATACATAAAAGTATTTTGAGTTTGCATTTCACTGCTTTTCATTATTTCGAGGAATACTGAATCTGTTTTTGTGTAAGTGCAGTATTGTGACGTAGAGGCAGAGACGTTCGGATCCATTTGCAGATATTTATTTAAGATGAAGATAAACAGAGAATAAACAGGCAGGACCTCAAATGCAGACAAGGGTAATCCAGAATCGAAGTCAAACAGGCAAGGTTCAGAGGCAGGCAGCAAAGGTTCATAAAACGAGTTCAGAGTCCAAGTTCAAACACACGAGATCAAATCCAAGCACAGAGAAAACAAGGGTCACAAACTGAGACAGAGGTTGGGTAAAACAATACTTCACAAATGACAGAGAACAGAACAGTCCAGATAAAGGGTAGCTGAGGGTGCACAGGTGAGACTGGTCAAATCATAATGGGCTGATTAGGGAATAACGAGCATGGAGGATAATGGGAAATGAAGTCCTAGTATGCAGGAGAGAGGGATCTAGTGAAACCAGGAGGAGGCGTTGTCGTGCGTTCCGTGACAAGTATCAAGTAAATACTAGTTACTTGAAAAAGTAATCTGATTACATAACTCGCGTTCCCCCCAACACTGTGTGTCAAATTATTGAGATCTGTTAAATCTGTTCTGAAACAAATGATATGTTAAAAACCTGCAGGTTGTTTTTCTGTGAATTTGAAATATGCATCTTCTGTTTTGTTTTTTTCTTCTAGGCGTCCCATTAGTTGTGCTGATTGTGTGGGTGTTGACCAGACAATTCTTTGATAACAGAGGGTATGTCACATCTTCAACATTCAAATGATCATGAAACTAAACAAAAATGACCCTATTTACTTTCTTAATGCACTTTCCTGGTCTGATTGAGAATTATTTATATGAGAAATGATTGTCTTTGTAATATTTAATTGAAAAGTAGAACTTATTCCATTTCTGACATGACTTTCCTTTTTGGAAAAGCCCCCCAATACAGTTTAATGTTGTTACAATTAACAATTTTCTCATGTTTGCAGATGTTGGGATGATACAGATAATATGAACATCTGGTGGATCATTAAAGGACCGATCACAGCTTCACTGTTTGTGAGTTATGATGTTGTTGTATGTCAGATTTTGAGATTGACAACATTTATTACAATTTGACAACATGTATTCAAATAGATAGTTATTCAGAGATATTACCTGCTCTACTGTTATTGTAGCTCTTTCTCTGTCTGACAGGCTAATATCATCATCTTCCTAAATGTGATTCGTATCTTGGTTCAGAAATTGAAAAGTCCTGGAGTTGGTGGAAATGACACGGGTCACTTCATGTGAGTCAAATAATAATGTGCAAGAAGTGCTGAAAATTAACGTTTTGCCAGACCTGTTAATGGTGGGTAAAAAAAGAAGAAAATAAAATAGTAGTTATTTCTTGCAGGCATTTTGTCAAACCAAATAGTTTATTTATTTCATTAGTCTTGCAGCAAACAGCATATCATAGCACAATATTAACATTATATCACTCAGAATCACTTACCAGACAGTTTTCTTGTCTTTCATTAAACATATTGAGTGTACTCATAATTTTGTTAAACTGCAGAGAATATTCAGCACAGAATTTGCTGGAAAGAATGCACATTAAATGGGATTCTATACAAAAACACTTTATGCCAAACAGGTTGTATATAAGACAAACGACTTCAATTATTGCATAATACTGTCATGTTTAATGTGTATTTTCAAATGGTTTTTTTTATTTTTATTAAAGTATGTTTACAAGCTGTTTAATTCACAAAATTGAATCAAAGTTGAAAATGAATTAAAACCAAATGAAATCCATAAAATGATATCATGATGGAAACCCTAAAAGATAAACATATTATGTATGCTGTTCCAGATGAAACCAGTTTAGAATCAAACAGATGGCACGTGTTAATGCGAGTGAAACGCATATCTTCATTTCGCTGCAAAATGTCTGTTCATTAGAATACGGCTTCACACACTGCCAGGTCGTGCTTCATGCATGAATAATATTTAGCTTGCCGGTTCGTGCAAAGGTGAGTTTCTATTTTAGGCCCCGTTGTGTCTCAATACCTGTTCCTCCTAATAATGTGATGTATATGCAAAGACGAAGAGAATTTGCATTTATCCCATTATCCGGGGGCTTATTAGTTTCTGAAAGTTCAGATCCGTCTTTCAAATTTGATTATGTGCGATTTAACTTCACACTGGCTCTGGGTTTGACCTCAGCATTTATGAACGCACTAACTTTTGATTATTCTCTATCAAAATAAAGGGATGAGGCTTGGTTCAGTTGCGTTAGTAGTGTGTTGAAACTCGCTGTAATGGTAAGAGGAGTGACACACTTGAAGCAGTTGATCAATCACAACACACTGGTCCAGCCGGCCAATCAAAGCACACTGAAGCTTTTCGGAAGGAGGAGCTTCATAGAGACAGGAACTAAACAGCGTTACTGACAGACTGGGAAGAGAGGTGCTGCAACAATGTCAAATATGGGAAAATAATGAGTTTTTCAAGCATGAAACCCTATTCTATAGAGCCCAAAAACAAAATCAAGACTTGTAAAAAGAACATAATATGGCCTCTTTAAATTAAATAAAACTTTGCTAACAAAATAAAACATGTTACAAAATATGTACTGTTCTTAAATGTAATAAATTACCAGTATGCTAAAGATGTTAAACGCATAATAGGCTACTCTACAGTAGTAGATGTGCTCTGAATTGTTTGTGTGATGGCATTAATATTGACTCATAATTATCTTTGATCATCACACAGGAGACTGGCCAAGTCCACCCTGTTTCTGATTCCTCTGTTTGGGATGCACTACACTGTGTTTGCCTTTCTGCCAGAAAACACGGGTGAAATTATCCGGTTCTACATCGAACTCGGCCTGGGCTCCTTCCAGGTACAGATGAATTCATATTTTATGAAGAGATGATCTGCTAAGTATTATTTTACAGATTCAATAATGCGGAAATGTCTGATTTTATTCCTGAAAGTCTTTTTTTTCCCCTTCCCCAGGGCTTTGTGGTGGCACTTCTTTATTGTTTTCTCAATGGAGAAGTAAGTATTCCTATAATGGAAAACTTCAACATGATATTGATAAAATATATATGGTATAGACGTTTAGAAAATGTTTTTAAGATGTTTAAACTACTTTTTAAAGGCGTTTATCAGATGTTTGCACACAGCAGATGCTTTCCAGACAAAGTGTTCTTTATAAGACATCTTGGAGACGTAGGCTAGTGTGCTTTCTGGGCTATAATACAATATCGGCAATCACAGACATTCGCATTCAGACAGGATTAGATTTCTCAGAGGATCTTTGAGTTTACAGAACATTTTTAGGTATTTTGCATTGGAATTTGTATGAGGAAAAACACTGACATGGCAGATTCGGACGTGGTATTGAATCATGTCCTCCATGAAATCTAGTCTTAGGGCTTTTTCTACAACACAACTTTCTGTGAAATCTGTTAACTCTGATTGCCCAGATTTCGGCAACAAGTGTGGACTACTACAGACTAGATGAGCATTAAGTGTGTGCAATACTTTCTCTCCTCCTTCAGGTTCAGGCGGAGTTGAAGCGCAGGTTATGGACGTGGCAGACCCAGACTCATCTGAGCCCCAGTAAAAAGCGTCAGGTCACTGTTACTCAGATGATAATGCATGAGACTGCTCATCCACACACTGACATCTGCAACGGCTACATCACGTCTGTGTGAACACACCTGCAGGTTGCAGACGGAAAGACACGCTAAAGACTTCAAGGGCTTCCCGCTCAGCTCTGGAGAGTGGAAGACGGTCACGTGAGAGGAAACAGGTACCCGTACAGGTCATGTTGAAAACACCAGAGTTGTGGATTTGTAAAACTACAACCAGATGTTAGAGTTTGTGACACAGCAAGTGTGGAGGCTTGATTTCTCTTGATTTGACCAGTTGATCATTCATGTGGCTTGTTCCTGAAGGTGGCTTTTTTGGCAAATGGCTGATTAACATTTGAAAAGTCTGATTGTATCAGTATTTTATTTTGGTATGCAAATGAGAATGATTATAAAATGTTAAGAATTTTTATTTACATCCTCATTCCAAGTTGAGCTAGATGGCGCTAGATGGTGTAAACTGTAAACTGATAATAACACAATTCATATTTATCAGTTTGGAGGCATTTCATTTTTACAGTTATTAATAAGCTATTTATTATTGCTGATGGCAGGATGTGCCATGACTCTAAGGAAACAGGTTTTTCTTACATGCCAATGCTAACTTGAAGCTGTTTTTAACTTAGGAATTGTTTTGAAATGAACACTTCGTATACATTGACAGCAACTGATAATAATAGTGCTTTTCATCATATCGATGTATTTAAATGGTACTGTGGGATATAATATTGTCAGTTTGATTTTTAAGTGTACACTTCTGTTCCAAAGATTGGGGTCAGTAAAATATATATACCGTATATATTTTTTAAAGAAGTCTCTCCTGCTCACCAAGGCTATCCTTATTAAATAAAGATAATGGAAATGTTGTGAAATATTATTACTATTTGTTTTCTATTTGAATATATTTTTCAAATGTAATTTAATACTGTGATGTCGACGCTGAATTTTCAGCATCATTAATCCAGTCTTCAGTGTCACATGATCCTTCAGAAATAATTTGAATATGCTGATTTGCTACTCAAGAAACATTTCTTATTATTATCATTGTTGAAAACAGTTGTGCTGCTTCATATTTTTGTGGAAACCGTGGTACATTTTTTTCGTAGAAAGTTTATTTAAAAAATTAATCTTTTGTAACATTATAAATGTCTTCTTTACTGTCATGTTGACCAATTTAGTGCATCCTCGCTGAATAAAAATAGCCAATTCATTTCATTAAAAGAAAATCTTACTGACCCCATACTTTTAAATGGTATTGTACGTCTGCAGAGATTACAGCTGAATACCAATAGCTTTATATAAAAAAAGGGGAATCTTCAGAAATGTCAACAGTTAATGTTACACTGAGAACAATGTTTACAGCTTTAAAAATATGTATTGTACTGTAATTCATTTATTTTAACTTTTTACCGCTTTTAGAGATAATGAGTTTATTTGTATGTTTTTCCTGACTGACAGTTCTTTAATGTTTTGGTTTTGTATGAAATATGTATTAGATCAAATTACAGCTGACTATTTTAATATTTAATATATTTGTGAAAATATTTAAATGTATCCAGTTAATTTGACTATGCAGGCTGTAGCTTATTTTACTGTTACTACTTTACTTGATTTTTTTATTTCTAATTAAAAAAATGCATTTGCATGGAGGTCCCTACACATTTTTCTTTTTGTCAAATTTAAAGGTGCTATAAGCGATTCCTGAGAAACTGTTGATATTTGAAATCACCTGAACGAACACACCCCTCCCTTCATTGCTCCGCCCCCAAAATCCTCGAACATACAATTCAAGAGTGGATGTCTCTTTATGATACCTGAAGCAAAGCAAAATAATGCTTAAAAAATAAAGCGATACAGTACACAAGAGTATATGTAAGCAAGAGTGGGTTGTTAGTCGCCAACAGCACACCAGCTCCAGGCACAAAATGATACTCAGAATTGTTCTGTTACTATTGCTAAAATTACAACATCAGCATATCTTGGTTCTGTGAAACATAGTACAACCAATGTTACTCACGTTCGGAGAAGTAACAACACAACCTCAGCGTCTGTTTTCAGGCTTTCTTGCTTCGTTCTCTCCAGCGCTGGAAAGCTTTTCTAATACTAACACAGGTCCTGAAGCTCTTGCCTGACCATAACCCTTCTTTTACCAGTGATATTCCTCTGACCTTTTCTCTTTTGTAATGCCTCTCAGCTATCTCTCTCTTCTTCGATTTTATAGTGGGTGGCACCAACGTTAAGGTGCATTATCGCCACCTACTGTGTTGGAGTGTGGACCAGATTACCCTTTTTTTTTTCAAATCTCCCTCTTGCTCACTCTCTCCTCCCCCCATCATGAGTGGACACACCCCCTACTGCTGATTGGCTCACTCACTCTCCTCCCCCAAAACAAGTGGACACGCCCCCTGTTGCTGATTGGCTACAAGTGTGTTGTGCCACTCTGTCAGATCAACGCAGACACACAGTGTTTCTAAAATCGCTTACTGCACCTTTAACTAAAATAAAATCATAGGAGTTTAGCATTTTTTGCCCAGTGCAGTTAACAGCCAACCATATTTACACTTTATCTCTCTCACACACATTCAAAGAAGACACATGTATACATACATACATAAAAAAAACTACACAAATTCCATAAATTCAAGAGTTGTATGTCAAGAATGGAATTCAGACACGTACAAAAATGTTCACAGGTCAAACATAGACATCATCTCGACATCAAAGCAGAAGAAACAGCAGGCAGCTTTACAGAGCAGCTGAATGTACAATACAGTTGTTGTCCGGGTGTTACATTCAGACTGAAATGAGTTAGTCCACAACATGAAGACATCTCAAAGACACAATGCAACTTCAGACCTAAACGACAGACAATCCTCGTTCCTCAAATATACAGCGCTCAATTATTCTATGAAATAAAAGCGTCATCTACTGGCAGATAGATGTATTACAAGCACAAGAAAACACGTCTGTAACAGCTTTGAGACATGGTCGTTACCTTCTGAGCGCTCACACTCAGAATGACGGCTGGTGTCAAGAACATAGAAAGCAGCAAAATTCTCTCTTTTTTTTCATTTTCATGCAGATATATTAAGAAAGAGACACTGAGGGAGCTCGGCCCTCCCGTTACTATATCCAAACACATATGAAGATCTATGTCGTAAGGTCACATGATCCAAGCAACATCTGATGCTCTGTTAATGACACTCTGTTAGAATTTCACAATTTATTTCAACAGACAAGTTCACTATCACTGAGAGCTCGTTCAAGATCATTAATATTTACAGACTGAAAAGTGACGATAAGACAAAAATGAGAAAGGTTTTCATCACCGGTGAGCACTCATGGAATATTTTATTTAAAGACTCCCCTCGTCTGCCATTGGTCGGCAAACAGATACAGCCCCGCCCCAAACTCATGCCATTGGTTGACTAATGTTGCTGTTTGTGATGCTGAAAACAAACATGTTTTTTTATAGCACCAAAGAGCCGCAGTGTTTACAATTTTCAAGCAGAAGCCAGCTACAAATGACTTATAGTTGTCTCTATTAAGAATAAAACGTATTTTACATTAAAAATATTACTTTTAAAGGAACTGCAATTGTTGCCTCAACCGGGGTGGGGCTATTTTTATTCGGCCAATGAAAGATGGGGAGAGTGTATGAAACCTGACATTATTTTCGCACTTTTGTATGATGATTCTAGAACAGATTATAAATTACACGCTTCAACTTTAAAATAACTACCGAGGGGGGGAAAAAACATACATTTTCCACATTGTTTAAAAGAAAGATTTGTGCAATCTACACGACCATTACTTTTACTATACATTTCAATAATTTCAACTCTGCCTCCAATACTGTATGATACACCAACAACCGAGCTGCAACAAAAGCATATTGCACTTCAAAATTGGCACGTTCATAATCACAGAAGTTTTACATACATCATTAGTACTTCATGTTGACTGCAAGTGTTGGCTAATGTAAAGAGAGAGTGCTGGTACATCCATCATTTACTGGCGCATGTGCGTCTTTAACATATACAGAGAATCTAGAACTTCACAGCAGAGAAAAACACTGTACTGGAAATAAACAACACCGTTAGCAGAGACTGTTGCCGCTTTATACACTGATGCACGGCGTCCTCGTGATCAAACATGTCAAATGTGAGGGATAACTAATCATGATTGTCAGTCAGTGGTGATGCAGTAAATTTGGTTGGCTTCATAGATTGACATCAGAGATTGTACTTGTAAAGGGTTGGGGTTAACTGTCTCTCAAGCTTTAAAAGAGTTCAATCCAAAACTAATTAAAATCTGTCATCATTTACTCATCGTCATGCCATTTCAAACCGGTATGAAATACTTTCACTGTACCATAAAAAGTATTTCATATGACTTGTGCATCGTTTATGGTTGTAAAACGGCACTTTGTTGGACTTTTACATTTTCATTCTAAGAGGATAAACGTTCAAAAAGTCAGATATTGGAATGACATGAAGGTTAGTACATGATGACAGAATCTATAATTTTGGGTGAAATACCCCTTTAACTCTATCACATTTCATTCAGATGTCTCCTGTCAGCCCTAAAAAGCATTTATAATGCACCTGATAGTAACGTAATGGCATTGATTTGCGCATCTCAAAGCTTTAGATATGACTATATATGCATTCTAAGACCACGTATAAATGAATATATTCCTACTTGGTATAAATGAAAGATTGTAAAAGCAACCTGAACACTGAATCTGTTAATCTACACTACTAATTGACTAAAAATTAAATCAATACCGCACGGCACTGGTTGTTTAGAATAGATCCATCAAAGCTATTTTTGTGACCAACAGGCACTTCAGAATAAATCAGAGGGAATTGTGGGAATAGCTTCCTCGCTCCGGTAAATGTTTTTTTTTTTTTTTTTTGACAATCCTTGGTTTGTTTAAATTGGCTCTGTGTAGTTATAAACCATTCGCATGACAAGAATACACTGTCTAAAAGCTAAATCGAAACAACATTTACATATAATCTAACGACATGAGTCATTCATAAGTCTTTATATTATTGACATACTCTGTACTTACGGCTGATTGTAAAAAAATACGTTTTACAATCTCTCTGTGGAGAACACTGAATCAAATACACAGCATTTGAACGAGCAACACGAAGTCTGTACATTTTCTTTTATAGTGTACTTCTGATAAACACAGTAGCTTGCTGAAAAAACAATACTTAAATAGTCATGTTTTGGCACTTTATGTTATTATTTTTTCCTTGATCTTGTAACCCGTCTCTCTGTCTCCGATTAGACACTAACTAATGTTCATAACTAGAAAGCAATGTGCTATTGGTTTGACAAAAAACGAATGTATGAACGTTTCTCTGACTACATTCTAACCACACACGATTCACATTCTCTATGGCTCATAATGCGATATGAAAATTCACTCGAATTTCTGCTGCGATCTCATTTTGGCGTTTAGGGCAGCGGTGTGAAGCGTACGACCCCCTGCTCTGCATTATTATTGTCTGAGAAAGAACGTACAACTCTTGCGATAAAATAACATTCTTTTATGCTCATATTGTTGTTTTCTTATTAGATTAATTAGAAAGCCTTCAAAAAGTTGCGTTGTGGTCAAAAAGCTTTCTAACCTGAACTGCAACTTTTGGTAGCATTAGCTCAAAACAGTTTTGGCACTATAAATATATTTCGAACCGATAATGGGCGATGCGTTCAGGATCTTGTTTGGAATCTTTAAATGCTATCCAGAGAATTTATGAATAATGAATAGTTCTTCTCTCATTGTGAATGGCCGGCCCTACTGCAGGTGAAGAGGGTGAGTTGAGGGCGGGGCTTTAGGGACGTGGGCCAATCAGGCGCTCAGGTGGGCAGGTTGAGGTTGACCGTCTCGGCCAGTGGGCTGGACATGCGTATCTGTGAGCTGCTCTTGCTGAGGATGGACAGCTGCGTCCCCCCGTTCACGCCACTGCTCGCTAGCGAAGGGTGACGCTGCTGCTTCAGGTCCACAGCAAAGTACCTGTTCACCGTCCAACTCCTCCATTTCCTCTTTATCTCCGACTGCACCTTTAGGGAGAAACTTGAAAAGGTCATTTTTTAATGTACTCAGCTGTAAGGGTGCACGCGTTCTCCACCAGTCAACACTCTCTCCCTCATGCTTTGCACGATGTCCTAGCCAGATGTGACACGTTTCAAGCATCAATTTGACTAATCGTGATTAATCGCATCAAAAATAAAAGTTTGTGTTTAAATAATATATGTATGTGTATTGTGCATAATTATTTTGTATATATAAATACACATACATGCATGTATATATTTAAGAAAAATTTGTTATTTATATATAGAATATTTATATTTATATATAATATAAATTATGTATAAATATATACATGCAAATAGTTCTTAAATATATATTCATGCATATGTGTGTATTTATTATATACAAAATAATTATACACAGTACACATACATATATTATTTAAACACAAACTTTTATTTTGGATGCGATTAATCGCGATTAATCGTTGCCCATCCCTATGAGTTATTTGATGTTTTATGTTTGGACCAATGAGATTTTACTATGTGCGGGGCTATCTACAGCAACGCAACAATTTTTTTACAACTTAACTGACAACATTTGTTTTTGTGTGTAACATGGATGAAATTGATCGCTTGTCACTATCGCGTCATGCCTGGTTAGGATATGGTAGTAACAAAAAATAATTGTTTATGTAGTTATATTGGAAAAATTATTGTGGAAATGTATTGTTTTCTAACCAAAAACTGATTGCATGCATTTGAGAATTTCAAATGAAATGCTCTTACCTCTCCATTCAGAAAGCAGTACAGCACGGCCACCACAAAGCCCTGCAAGAGTTAATATTATTACGTAATTGCATTAAAAGTTCGCATTTAATTGCTTAATAGTGACAATAAAGACACTTGTAAAGTATCAAAAGATTTCACATAAAGCTGTTCTTATGAACTTTCTATTCATCAAAAGAATCCTGGAAAAAACACTGTATCACGGTTTCCACCAAAAAAATATTAAGCAGCACAAATGTTTTCAACATTGATAATAATAAGAGCAGCAAATCAGCATATTAGAATGATTTCTGAAGGATCATGTGACACTGGAGTAATGATGCTGAAAATACAGCTTTGCATCACAGGAATAAATTACATTAACATATATTCAAAATGAAAACAGTTATTTTAAATTGTAATAATATTTCACAAAATTACAGTTTTTACTGTATTTTTGATCCACAGCCTTTGTGAGCATAAGATGCTTCTTTTTGCTGAAATCTTACTGACCTCAAACTGTTAGTGCACACACAAAAAAGTCTATTTATTCAATAAAGCTCCAAAACCTAGTGAGCTGCCTCGTTGTCTACATAGGCGACTACCTTCTAAGGCAGCATACTAAAAATGAAACAACACAAATAATAATGAAGTGAATTGAAACGCTCTACATAGGCATAAGAAAAATATCTCTCACGCATGCTACACTCGGCAAACCCTAACATAAGCATGTTGTTAAGCTAATGGTTTCAAATAAATACGTCATACTCACAAATATTGGTTATATATTTGAGACAGAACTGGATACGTTTACTGAATAATTTTGATTACTAATATTTTTTAAATGCATTCTGGAATTGCCTAAACCGCAATTTCATAGAAATGGCAGCATCTAATATCCATGGGATCGCATAATGAAGCTCATAGGGTTTGAAACAGAGAATGCAATGCTAAAGTTGCTGCTGTAAAAGCAGATGCTCAGTACCTGGAAGGATCCCAGGCCCAGCTCAAAGACCAGTCGCTCCCGCTTGCTGAAATCCTCCGGGGAGAAGGCAAACACAGTGTAGTGGATTCCAAACAGAGGGATGAGGAGCAGGGTGGACCGTGCCAGCCGCCTGTCAACACACACACACACACAGCGCTTCAGACGGATGATTGAATCTCTCACCATGTCAACACACAGTTTCTGTAATACACTGGAGATCAGAGCCATCCACAACAATCTTGCTCCATAGGAAAGATGGTCTCTAGATCTATAGTTTCTCCTGGACAGTAAAGACAGTAAATAGAGACCTGCTTTTCCTGAGCAAACGACCCCAATAATCTCACGTGTCTTCTCTAGTCTAGACTGTGATCTCAACAAGGTCTTTACAAAATACCAAAGTCTGCAATTAAAAGTCCTGTAAAGCCTGACATGTGAAATAATAATCTGAAAAAAAAAAATTAATGGAATGGTTTGTTGAACCTTTAGACAATATGATATATTGTGAGAATATAGATCTCAAGGAGGAAGAAAACAACTATGATATCTTGTAATGTAAACCAATGAGATATGTATATTAGTATAGCATAAATGCATATCAGTTGTCACTCCTTCCCAGTAATATGTCTTAGTGTGATGATATTTAAATGCTTAGTTTTATGATCAAATCTCTGTAGCTTTTTATTGTGGAGGGAAAGACATATAATTCAATGCAATACAATAATGATTGAGAGATGGACGTTCCTCAAAAGCCTGTTGTCATATTTGATAATCACATTTTAGCATGAAATTTCTATATTATAAATATATAATATAGAAACATCAGTATAATATATCAGTAATATATAGCATGAGATTACTTCAGTCAAGTGTTCATCTTGAAATATTAATAACAATATAAAAATATTTTTGTTTACTTTATAAAATCAATAAATATTTAAAAGCAAAAAGACCTGAAGGTGGACATCAGACTGCAGAACGCATGTGATCATGTTAATAATTTAGAGGCCTTAGAACTGATCAAATATGATATGCTTTATGGTTAATATGAACTGAAATATTTATCATCAGAAGAGCAGTATACTTATATATATTTTAGATTTACTCATTGTCACGTTTCAGTCCAAAGGCGATGAAGAAGATTCAAATTGAAGTGTTTTTATTTAAAACAATGTAAACTCAGGTAATCCACAGATGCAAGAACAAACACCCGATCAATGCCGGACCATGAATGTGAACTAGAGGAACTTAAAGGGATAGTTCACTTAATTGTTTTTATTCTGTCCTCATTTACTTACTCTCAAGTTCTTTCAAAACTGTATGAATTTCTTTTTTTTCTGCTGAACACAAAAGAAGATATTTTGACGAATGTTTGAAACCTAACAGTTGATGGACCCCATTCACTTCCATAGTTTTTTTTTTTTTCCTATTAAGTCAATGGGGTCCATCAACTGTCTGGTTACCGACCTTCTTCAAACTATCTTCTTTTGTGTTCAGCATAAAGAAATTCATACAGGTTTGAAACAACTTGAGAGTGAGTAAATGATGACAGAATTTTCATTTTTGGGTGAACTATCCCTTTAAATACACAGAGATAATGAACTGAATACAGACAGGTGTGCTCGTCAAATGAGCAACTGATTAATGGCGGGAAACTAGAACAAAGGAAACGGGTAACAGAAGAGAAACAAACTAAAAGCCCATGAAAAAGAAACTAAAGCTAAACTGAACATAATGGTGACACATGCATATGCATGTCAACAATTATTTCATTTTTTTCCCCTTAGAAATAGGAAGAACTAAACATCTGAGAGAAAGTTGATATTACAATAAAACAACTAACTATGCATCAACAAATGTCTTTTTGTCAACTACTCAATAATGCATTTAGTTCTCATCTAATAACTAGCTTGGAGCAGAAAAAATGCTCAGCAAATATTAATATCAGGCTAAAAATGGCCCAAAAAGTTTTGGCAGCTGTGTTTTGGGGTCATGGTTTAAGCTATTCTGCACTGGCTGAGCTGGTGGACCATTTTGGATCAGCAATAAGTGATCTGCCATGTTACAAAAACCAGCTGGACCACCTTAAGATGGTACGTAGTTAAATATGGTATTTATCAAGGGTCAATAACCATAACTACTTGGCTGATTTGAACATTTCTGGTATAGTTCACATTGTATAAACCAGATTGGACCAGCCTGAACCACCAGTTCCAAAACACAGATGCAACTGCATTTTCCAGCAGGTAAAAGTCCTGTAGCTCAAACAGTAAAGCATGGCACTAGCAACAGCATGGGCATGGATTCGATTCCCAAGTGAATGCAACTGATAGAAATACTGTATATGTATACAAACAGGAATGCAATGCAATAAAAGCATCTGCCAAACATGCAAATGTACAGAAAAAAACACACAAACTATCAGCGGGGAATATTCACAGCTTAAAAACAAAAAATGCACATTTGGTGGCCAACACAGACTCAGACACACACATTCACACAAACAAACACACACACTTACAGCGTGATGGTAGAAAGCTCTGACATCCTGCACGAATGCTGGGCGGCCTGTGTGGGCTCACTGAAGCATTTCTGTGCACAGCTGCTAAACACGACAAAGACAACAAACACTCTTTAGGACAGAACACACACGCACACGCACACACACACACTCACTCATAAAACTGACCGCACACAACAGACCTCAACACTGAGAGACCTCAAGGACATTTCATAGCTCAAGCACAATACTGTTTTCCATGCAATTACAATAAATAGGGCTTTGAAAGCTTTAAAAAATAACGCAAAAGCACCATATTATATTCTTTCTTGTGCACTAGATTATTTAGACCCCCAAACATGAATTAAAGTCACTCTCAATAGACTTCAGGCTTTCCTTCCTGAAACAGTAGATCATGGCGCTAGCAACTCCAAAGTAATGGGTTCGATTCCCGGGGAAACTGATGAAATGTATACATTCAATGCTATGTACATCGCTTTGGATCAAAGCATCTGCCAAATGCATTTATGTGAATGTTAAGACATAAGTCCTCATACACAATATTATCCAGAAAACTAAATTTTATTTTTCACTGCCACATGTCACTTCGATCAACACAACAATGATTCCTAATCAGCACACGACTAAATGACTGAACATAAACTACAACCGTTCTAACAACAATCAAAAAATAAACGGCCTATGGAGATTTGTGACACTATGAAACATCATTCACACATGAATGTTACCGATTATAGCCTACTATCAACACTGAAATGATTTCAACTGAATAATGACTTTTTAGAGCTGCTATACTTCATTGAATCGTTATTTTCCTGTTTATCACTATAAATTGTATAAAGCGCTATTAAGTAGGCCTAGTTTATTGTATAAAACTATTAAGACTTTCAATTTCATTTCAGCCACCGAGATCATCATGAGATACTCCATATCGACCAATCAGACACAACACACCAACAGTACGCTGTTTCCATGGTGACTGAGGCAAGCTACTCACAGGTAGATGCTGGACTCGTTCCCGCCAATGTCTGGAGACTGCAGCTTCTGCACCAGGATTATGATGATTCCGATGAAGAGGACAAAATTGATCTAGAAGCAAATGCATGCGGTTATTATGGCTCACAATCAAATTCATAAATTCATATATATGTTTTATTTATCCATTATTTATCTTTTTATTTATTTATTCAAATTTCTTGGCTTACCATGATTGATGCCACAACAGGTCCCTTGATCACCCACCAGAGGGCAGTATTATCATTCGTGTCCCAGCAACTGCAGAAATACAATTGATTTAAGAAACTGGCCATTGGTCCGTTCGGTCACATGATTTAACAGCTAAGAGTTGCATGCTTTTGAAAGAGAATAGCTTGCAGTATGTGTCAGATGCCCGGCTACATTTGCCTAAATGCACATTATTCGACAGCGCACACACTGCCTGGAAAACTGTCACACAATGCAATGTGCTCGAATCAAAATTGACCCTATTTATTTTCATTGTCTTACCCTTGTAAAGCCTGACATGAAATTATAGTTAGAAAATTTGATTCCAATTTATTGAACATTTAGACAAAATGTATATGTATATATTTTTAATCTAAATAAAAAGTTTTAGTGTTCTTTGTTGAGTAACATATTTGATACACCAGGCTTTTATGACTCATATAGAGAGAATATGGAGCTCATACTCGAGGAGGAAAAACACCGCAATTTTATTTTGGTGCAGATACTGATATTCATATGGCCAAACAGTAAAATGAGATTCTGGTAGCTTGTAATGTAAATGAATGAGATCTTTATAACATCATAGCAGATTCTTACACAAAATGCATATAAATATCAGTCGTTTTTTATTATCAAAGCTCTGTAGTTTTATCATATAATGCAATGCAATACAATGATGATTGAGAGATGAACAAATAAACGTTCCTCAAAAGCCTGATGTAGCCTATCATATCTGATACATTTTAACAGGATTTTAAAGATAATTATGTTTTGATAATCAAGTTGCTTCTGTCCATTTGTGAAATATGAATAAAAATACAGTTATTCTTACATTTACTTTATAAAAATCAGTTATTCACAGCAAAAAGACACGTGAACCATGATCTAAAGGTGGACAGAAGGCATGTAGTAGATTGTGTACAACAGTTTTGTTTTTCTTCATGATAATTTAAAGGCCTAAAACATTTGCATATCAGATATGATACAGCCCTTAAAGGGTTAACAAATGTCATATTGTGCATTATTATATCACATTACAGAAGTAAAATGAGTTGCACCTTTACATGTTGATCATGTCCAACTCATTACTGACTAAAAACATATTTTTGGATTAAACCATGTGCATCAGATCTGGCACTCGCCGAATTAAACATGCAACATAGTGAGGTTATGTAACAAAAGTAGTATAATCTCATTTAAAACATTTATTGTTCCATACTGCATACATTTGCTTTAAATAGTATGCAATATACAGTATATACTGTGCAATTATCATTACACATTTTTTTTTACATTTGTATTCCTTTCCAAACATAGACTCATTCCTGTGACTAGTGACACTGAATGCTAATAGTGCAGTTCAGTGCCAGCATCTGCGTAGGTATCAAAGCAACAATTACAGTATATCACTTTTTGTTTATGCGGCATTACACGTACCCAGAATCATCAAAATGAAGACGCAGAACAGCCCATATGGTCACACAAATGGTGGGCGTTCCTGCAAGTGTGAGAGGAAGAGGAAATTTGTCAGACCTCAAAGCTGTTCTCTAATGCATTTAGACCGTCAATATTAATGTATTACATATGCCAGCACAACAAATCACATCATAAAGAGCCAGTGGCCAGTTAATACAGACGCTGCACTCCATTTCCTTCCATATCTATGAGTGTGACGCATAATCAATCACGTAACAATCCGCTTTCGTATGATGCATCGCTGTGACATACCCCAGCCGATGATGGTGTACCAGTAGAAGTAGCGTCTCTCGGGGAAGAAGGTTTCCACCAGCAGTGTGAAGAGATAGAGACCTTCGATGAAGAGCCAGAAGTAGTTTGACATCACACAGTAATGGAAGAACACCATCACTGCCTTACACCCCACCTGAACACAGAGAGACACATTTAGAAAAGCCTGTTAGTAACCCATCAGGCGACCTCATAGTCACAGTTTTCAGTGTCCTGTACCCGGAGATATATAGCACATTCAAAACACCCTGTAAATAATAACTTGGTTGCATGCCGCTACTTTAGCCGTGAAAAACTAAACCTGGACTATCAGAGCAATACTATCTGATCATCAATGATGATTTCAAGGTAGTCACATACTAACTATTCATGTTAAATTGAAGTAATACTGTACTATACAACAGGCAATGCAAATGTTTTGTACAGAATTTTAAATGTTACCACCCTCACAACACAGTAGTTCCCACAAACAACACGTATTAACGATACGATACAATACAATAATACTTCATTGTCAGATAAGGTCTGATATTTGGCAGAAAAGACACCACAATATGAAAACAAAATTAACTGAAAAATTACACTGGCAACAATTACATTAGCCAAAAAACATACTTTGTTCTAAAATCACCCTAAATTGCTAAATAATATGCATTAATTGGGACAGTGAAGATTATTTTCCAAAATCAAAAACATTAAAATGGGAAAATAATTGTATACAGTATACATTCACAGTTATTGAAATTAAAATTAAAAAAAATATTTGTTATATACAGTTTTTTTTATGATCAAATGCACTCATTTATTTGATTAATTTTTGTAATGGAAGTCGTAAGTTTAATATTGTATAATTTTGATCTATTTGCTATTTGAAAAGCGCTATATAAATGTAACAAATTATTATTTGCAATTTACTATTTTTTATGGTGTGATTTTTGGCGAATTGTATCAAAACCAGTTAGGGTCAGTTTGACTCGCAGTCGCAAACATCATACAAATGATTAATTATAATAATAATGTAACCCACAAAAAATTATAAAACAAAAACACACACAAATCTATATTGTCCCCTTTTTTAATTTCTAGAAAATGAGAAATAAGTGAAATTTCAATATTTTGACCACTACTAAAATGTCCAAAGTTCACCTTAATTCCTATTCTGACATATTTTAGAGTAAAAGAGGATGTTCAACAACAACATAAACAACAACAAAAAATTAGGACATCGTGCAATTATTTGATTGCAAAAAAACTGAAATTAGTATGAATTAGAGATTAGATGATTAGTATCAAAAGCCTCCTCAGGTTAAATAAGTTTAAGTCGGTCAAGCTGGTTATTAAGAACATAGCTGATGTGTTGCTGGTTTAAAGTGCGCTAACCAGGTAATGCATCAAACAAGCCCAATGACCAGCTTAAAGCAGCTATACGCATCTGGATCAGTGATGCATCCTTCGGTCTGAAAGATGGCATGTACACTGTACATTTCAATTCACAATATATACGTAGGCCGCTATGTGTCAGAACACCCTGAAGTCTTTATGTTCATCAGTTGCCCTCTGAACCGATTCAAAGCTAAGTGATGTCATTACCACGGCCTCTGATTGGCTGGGGGAAAGAGCTCAAAGCCCTCATTCAGGTGTATAATGAGAGCGTGCACGTTTTGATAAGCTATTCATATGCTAATATGGAAATAATGGAATATTTCCAGAGCTCGCTGAACTCGGCTTCATGATAATTACAGCTGTTTGTCAGGCACAGATGGGGGAAACAGAACATGTTGCTGCAGAACGTGGGCTTGAACATAAACGGATCGAGTTATTATTAGTCTGTGGGTTTCACATGCAAATGGCATCCAAGACCAACAGTTCAGTCTCATATTCATACGTATCCGTTTGTGGGCGATTCATTGTGAAAGCAAAGCTTATAGAGACACCGAAACCGAAATTAAAGTTTTAATTTAGCCGAAAAATAACATATATAATTACTTCATCAAATGTATTTAATAATCAGCACTCAAATAAATAATGAGTTGTATATAAACAATTAAATTGCACATAAGGCATATATTTTTATATAATTATATTTCTACTACAATTCCTTGTTGAAATATAAACGTTTAAATGGTGACTGTAAAATAAATTGTTTTCATGAAAACTTGTTATCAATTATTTTTAAACATTAATTAATGAAGTCAAAAGGTTAAACAAAAAATAATGAATTTGTAATATATTTAGCAAAATGCTCTTCTCTAGAGTTATTTTTCAAGCGAACTATTGAGCTATGGACATTAAACGTTTCACTTTTAAACAGCAAGTTCTGTCATGAAACTCTAGATGGCGCTGACAATTACATCATTAACTACACGGCACAAGCTAATTGGTTCATGTTGCATCTGCAGCCAATGAGCTTGCTGCTCAACATTTAAACAGTTGGTCGGTGTTTGCTGTTGCAGTTTGCAAGTTCCTCTTAAACCCTCCACCTTCCCCAGCTCCACCTGTATAAATCTGCTACAGGTACAGTACTTTCATATAGTCTATCTGTACAGCAGCAGTATGTCTTAAAGTAGAGACACACCAAACCGACGCCAAAGAACCAGCGCTGATGAAAGCCGACTGTGTTGTCACCATGCGTCGGGGGAAAAACAATCTGTGCTTGAACACACCGAAAGAACTTCAGGCGCCTGTAAGCTAGCCTGCGTGTAAAGAAGGTAACTGTCTATTTAAGCAGATATATTCGTCTATATTCCCCAAACTAAGACTGCAGGTTCACAAACCATAAACAAAGCAGCGCTTGCTTACAATTTTGAACATAAATCATGCTGATCACGGTCTTTATTCCACTCCGCTCATGTTAAAGCTCATTGTCGAGTTCACGCGCATAGGTTTAGTTACCAATGATCACGCGCGTGAACTCGACAATCGACTACTTTGGACTTCGACCGAAAACAGGAACTAAATACAGGTATGTGCGCTGGCTGATATAACATCATTTTTATGAATATCTTTCACATCTACTGCAGTCAGATTCACTCGTGTTCACTCTGAAGGAATCACTCAACATGACTGGGCACTTGTATGACACATCAAGGATGATAAGAGAAATAAAAGCAGGTTTAAAATTAGACCCCATTCAAGTCAATAGGGTGCAAATTTTAAAAAGAGGATAACACAGTGTAGGCAACACCGATTTTTGTCATTGTTCTCTGTATTGACAGCACTCCAAATTTACAAAAAATTGAGCTCAATGTTAAAATTGACCGGAGTTCTCCTTTAATATTAAAATATTCACGCAGTGGAATGCTCAGGTAAGATGACGTAAAATTAGACCAGCCTTCTGTCAGTGCCGTCATGACTTCTTTGCTTGCTTTCATCACTTTTTCTCTTATTCTTGAGCAACTGAACAGCCAATCAGAGTTCTCTCTCTCACCGACGGCCCGACACCGATTCTTCATGTTGAATCGGTCCAAAAAACCCGGCAGCGTCCGACTAGAGCCAACGGTGCGGAAACACAATGAAAAAACTAAGTTGGTCGTCGCTCTAAAACGGCCCGTTGTTGTCCGAACCATGTTGCCATTTGGCTTGGTGTCGACAAGCGTAAGTGCAAAAGAAATTCGTAATATTTAGCTGGTGATGTGCTCTCAACTTTAGATAACTCTTTATTTTTATAGTCCACTTTAGAAATTCTACTAACTATAAGTAACTTTGCAACTTCATGCCAACTAACTGTCATAAGAGTATTAGTAGACTGTCTGCTTAATATCTGCTAACACTTTATTTTGTTGGTCCCCCAACAGACGTTCTACTGACTACAAGTAACTTGGCAACTACAAGTCAACTTATTCTCCTAACCCTAACCTAACAGTCTACTGACAGTCTACTAATACTCTAATGAGAGTTTGTTGACATAGTTGAAAAGTTACTTATAGTTAGTATAATGTCTAAAGTGGACTATCGAAATAAAGTGGAACCCAACTTGATGTCAAATAAAATGGCTTCATTGTGTATTAGCGAACATAATTTAATCAGAATTGTCATTGTATTCATTAGCATTAAAAACAAAATGGCAGATGTGCATTACTCACAGTGTGAACAAAGCAGTGGTCACTGTCCTCCTCTGCGTACAAAACCCCATCTTTAATAAACACAGAGATGGCTCTCAGCATGAAGGACACAAACAGGTTCATGTGGATGAAGTTCCTGGTGCAGTGAAGCTTCCTGTTGACAGACGTTCAAAGGAAGGATTACGCCAATATATGAGATTGAAATTCTAATTTGGGTGGGAAGCTGAGGGTCTGTATCAATGACTGTGTAAACACTCATCAATGCTTCTTTGAAGTCCGTAGCATCTTATAATAATTTACATTATACATTGGTTCTTCAGATCACTCTATTTGGTTTCAGGGTACTTTAAAGCACCGTACAAAAAAACGAAAACAAAGTACATTGTACATCTCGAAAATCTTCTTCAATTGAACCAGGTTGTAAAATCCTTTTTCTTTCTAATTGAAAAACTGTATTTTTGAAAGTTATGGGGACAATCTTACACAAAAAAATCTGGGTGATAATACACACCAAAAAGAAAAGAGAGAGAGAAAAAAATAAATTATATTTTGCATAAAGAATATGTAACCTGTATTTATAAGATATCATGGTAACTCCATGTTTTAACATTCATCGTGTACTTAGAGTTTGATCAATATATAAATCTTTAAAAAAATAATGTTACTGATTTATGTTACGGTACGATTAATTCAAAATTAATAGTTTACATTGCTGGATATAGCAAATAATGGCAAAATTAACGTGTTAAACAAGATACATGATATATGCTTAATTTCACGTTAAGTATTCGGTTAACCGATTGCGATTCATTTAAGGAGGAATCGACAAACGATTCATTAATATTATTTTTTATACAGTATATATATGACCAGAGGTAAAAATGTGCTTAATTGTTGAACATAATGTCACAATTCTTGACAAATATGACATGTTCTTGACAGTTTTCGAGAGATTCCCGCTAAGAGGCCTTTGCAAGCAGGTTGGACACTTTTCCATTGAATCTTCCTCAAGTGACCAGCACAAAATTACATTCTCAAGAGAAACAGCATATTATGAAAAGGTCAATGTTGACACTGCTTTCAAACTGACCTGAACCGGCACAGAATGACCATAGCTGTGGTCAGAGACACTAGAGACGTGCTGTAGCCCACCGTGTAGAGAGCCTTCACAGATGCGTAGTACATGTCCTTGAAGGGAAGAGAAAAACAAAATTGCTTTTGGTTAGCAGCCATTTTGCAAAGGTTTTAGTTTTCTTCCATTTCTTTGAGTTGAATACAAAGCATGCACTGTCCTAGAGTAAATACTTACCACAAATTACATGAAGAAAGTAAAATACTATATGCAAATACGAAATGACCACTACTTTAAGAATTGGTCTAATTTAAAGGTGCAGTCGGCAATTTCTGAGAAACACTGTTGACATTCATTGCTCCGCCCCCCAAATGTATGAACACACAATGCAAGAGTGGATGTTTCTTTCTAGCTGAAACAAAGTAAAATAATGCTTCATGAAAAACAAAAGTGAACGAATGACAAAGGAAGAACAAAACATGAACATCCAGTACACAAGCAAAAGTTGGTTGTTAGTCGCTAGCAACACATTAGCTCCAGACAAACAATGATGCTCAAAACTGTCCTGTTACTATAGCTAACATTACAACAACAGCATATCTTGGTTCTGTGAAACATAATAAAACCAATGTTACTCACGTATGGAGCAGAAATAACACACCCTCGGGGTCTGTTTTCTCAGTTTCTCAGAAATAGCTTACTGCACCTTTAAATAATGGGGGTCTCTTATAACCCTAAATAACTATGGTGGATATAACCATCATGATTCAAATGCTTTCTATCATTAAGATTTTAGTCAGATGAAATACTCACAGGCTTGGTTGCGTTGTAACCTATCATACAGGCATCAACATAGTGTGGAAACGGTTCAGACCAACCGAACTCGGTACAGTTTCTGCTGATCTTGCCAAGCCCTGAAAAGCATTAGGGCAACAACCAGAACAACCATAAATCACATGTGTTTCTCACTTAAAAAAAACCTGTAAGCAACTGCTGAATTGTGCTGCTGTCAGCAGAACTGCTAGAACAAAAGCATACATACATCACCACATACATTTATATTGACTCGTGATCTCACTTATAGCCTAAAGTTCACTGTTTGTTGCTGTTTTGCACCATACATAAGGGCAAAAACTATTTTTGACAAGATACAAAATACAGATTTATAGTTTAACTCTTTTATATATTTAACTCATTTTTAGTATACTATTTATTCTTCTCAAAATGTATTATTTCTGAAGGATCGTGTGACACTGAAGACTGGAGTAATAATGCTGAAAATTCATCTTTGCATCACAGGAATAAATTACATATATTAGGTATACCAAAATATGTTGGTAACAGTTTACAATAAGGTCCCATAAGTTATTGTTAGTTAATGCATTAACTAACAATGAGCAGTATTTATTCATCTTGTTTGCAGTATTTATTCAATATATGAATGTCTCTCACCCTCCTCTGGACTCATGAAATCAAAGAGCTCGGGACAGTTGACCTCCACGACCTCCCCGACGTCGGCCGGCTGCCAGCAGGTCAGATTGTCCCACTCCCACGGACACTCTGAAAACAACACAACAATCTTCACATTAGCACACCTCACATCTGACAGACGCTGGTTGTTTTTGATGTGTTGGGACTGCTTTTACCAGAGATTTAAAGGCCTCTTTGAAAAAAAGTATGGTAATGAATAAAAAATACTCAAATAAAAATTCAAAAGTTTACAGCATCATTACAATTTTTGCAAATGATTTATTATTGTACCATATATTGTTTTCAACATGAACCATGGTATTATACGAACTACCCTAGAGTACCAAGTAAATAGCATGGTATATATGATTATAAGAATAATTCAAAAGCAAATTGCTATAAGTAACACTTTACAATAAAGTCTCATTTGTTAATATCCATTAAATATACTGTACCTCATATTTTTTTCTTCTATTTGGGCAAAATGGTTTAAACCCCAAATAATATATTTTAAATGCAATCATCTGTGAAAAAAAAAACAGGCTTTATGATGTGAGCATCTACTGTTTATTATAGAGGATTGTAATAGGATTGTAATAGCAATAATATGCTCAGGGAAAAGGGGGTTGCGCATATTGGACATTATACAACATAATAAAATGAGCGAGTACCACTTTACGGTAAGTTTTCATTTGTAAACATTAGTTAATGCATTAGATAACATGAAGTAACACTGAGCAATATATATATTTTAAATCATTTAAATTCCTGTTAGTTCACAATGTTTACAAATAAATTAACATTAAAGATAAGAAATGCTTGAAGTATTGTTCACTGTTAGTTCATGTTAAATAATGTAGTGTTAACAAATGAAACCTTACCTTCGATAGATAAGAGTTTACAGTAAGGTTTCATTTTTCATACTGAAACAGTATCTGTACCACAACATTACTTTTGTAGGACTGCACTGAAAACAAACTTATAAAGCATATAAAACCAAGTCTTCCTGAAAACACCAATGCCGAATTACATCTGGACTCCTGACATTATAGCAGATGTCTGTGTTTAATTCTCAATTATAGCGAGGCCTTTCTAAGATTAGCTCTTGAGGGGAAGCCAAGGTGAATGAATGTAACCAGCAGGGGGCACCAGCACGGGCTCCTGTGACTCAGCGCCTGCCCGTGGACGTGAACATGATCAATATGTGATATGGATCAGAATCCATCACATTCAGAACTGCAGTTGACTCCTCGTTTCCCTCAGCTCATTACAGAAATGATTCTAGAATTAATTACAGAAATGCTTCTCGCTCAATCTAGTGGCAAAGAGAGGTTGCAAAAGATGAAGGAAAGAACGTGGAGATTCTCGATGCCGTCAGGACATCAACAACAGCTTTTGAAATGAAACGTCGGCAGATTTTGATTTGAATGTGTCTATTTCTGTTCATTAACATAGAAGCATTGTAACGGCCACCTAGTGTTAAATAGTGTTCATGACATGAATGTTAATATGTCTTTAAGATGCCTTCTATGGTGTACGTTATTGTAGGCGCGCTGTTCGTATGTGAGCGCGCACGCACGCACAGTGAGAGTGAGAGTGAGAAGGCTCACGCAAAGAGGAAGATGACCGCTCTACTGCTGACTGTTATGTTATTTTACTGAGTTTACTTTCACTTTGATTTGTAACGTGTTTTAGAGTGTTTTCATTTTCCCTGTTAACATACGCTCTCTGGCATGTATGTGAAGAGTGTGTTTGACTGAGAGGAAATATATAAAAGACTCGTGGAACTACCAGTCCGGTGGCACTGTCTTTTTCTATTCTTCATCTGGGCAGACTTCGAAGTCTGACAGACGTTACAGCATTTATGATACATTCATTTATTCTATTGCAAACCGTTTCATTCTGTTGTATAATGAGAGAAAAATTCAAGATTGAAACACTATTTCAACTGGTTTTCAACAGTAGAAATTAAAACAAACATCTCCAGAGTTTCAGAAGAGACTTGTATGTGTCAAACTCAGATCTCAAACTAACGGCAGAGATCTGAACACTATACAGTAAATACTAAAAATAAATAAATAAACACTGAGTCTCAAAATGAAGACTACAAATACGAACAAAATTAAATTAATGAATGAATGAATAAATTAATAATATGCTAATTCTATAAATAAATTCTATTAATACTATAAAAACAAAATAAATAAAAACAGTCAAATAAATAATACGCACACACGCACGCACGCACGCACACACGCACACACACACACACAAACGTGTACAAACTGTATATTCCATCTCATAACCTTAAGCCTATCCATCACATTAGACTTTCTGCATTTTTACATTTTCAAAAAACATAAGCTGCTTTCCTCATAGGGACCAGAAAATGGGGACAAGGATTTCAGATATTGCCATAATGTAGGGTTTACCTAAGCCCACACACACACACACACACACACACACATGATTATAATTAATGAACATCTTGTTAGATGTTTTGCTAACTCACATGAGAAAAGAACAATGAATCACGCTGTTGTTCAGAGGATGGAATGAAGTCATAGTTACTTTGGCCAAGAGCCTGATTAACTAAAAGTTGTACATTAAGTTTGATGTACGCTCTAGAGCAACGTTCAGTTTCTCCGCACACACTTTCACTTCGCATATTAACTCTCATATAGGCTGTGTGCCTGTCTGTTGTTTCTATATGAGAGTTCATATGTGAAGTGAAAGTGGAGAGCACTGGGTTTTGTCTGTCAGATGGCACATGTTCTTTCGCACAGATCTCCAACCAATCTGGACATAAAGCCAATTACGTGAAAGGCCAAACGAGAGCTCGCTAAACCGGCGGGGGAGCGCAGGAGAGAGACAGAAGAATAGTGAACTAACCAGACAGATAAAAGTGTTCATATTGACACAGAATATTGACTCTCTGAATCATTTCTTCTGAAAACTCTCGAAAGCGAACCGCTTTAGATGAACACATCTGCTCATATCAGAGACTGACTCACTGCTATAAAGGTCATTGCTAAGATCGTAATCAGTTTATTGGTGAGATTTTGCGATTGGACTCGAAGACTAATTAAAGTGTGACGTCATTGATGAGTCATGAGCCCAAAGGGCATACTGCTGTTTTAGCATAAACGTCATTAGAGCGTCAGTCATACTAAAGAACATTTCAAAACGGATTCAACTAAACACAAATATAGAATAAACTGTTAGTTTTTTTTTTTTAAAGCATGCAAAGAAGCATTCATAATGCAATGACGAAACAGTAGTATAACTAAAAGCAAAACTATTAAAAATCACTTTCAGTAATTGAAATAAAGCTAAAATAAAATATATGAAAAACTTTTTTTCTTTTAATGTGAACAATGGAAAGATGCCTTTACAACTGACTAAAATATATAAGTTGAAGTACTAAAATCACTCAAACTAAATCTGACATAAAAATACACTTGGCTACATAAAACATATTTTAAAGAAATAAAAACTAACACTATAATCAAAATATTAATAAATACTACAATAGTATAATAAAACTATATCATATATAAATAAAGCCTGAATAACACTGTCACATGAGCTAATTTTGCATACATTTAATTCAAAAGTGTTCCCATTTATCATCTTTCAAATTTGACATTATAGCCCATATTAAGATATTTTGAAGATTTTTGTTTATCCCAATTCTGTGTAAAATGTCTGATCGTTTGGTAGCAGTGTTATTATATCATTGAGGAACTATTTTAGGCCTGGTTTCACAGACAGGGCTTATATTAAACCAGGATTAGGCCTTAGTTCAATTAGAACATTTAAGTAGCTTTATAAACGTGCCGTAGAAAAATTACGTGTGTGCATTGAGACAAAACAATGGCACTGATATATTTAAAGATATATCCGTGCAAGTTGCTTTAAATGGAAACAGCTCAAACATGCATTTTAGTTTGGGACTAGGCTTAAAGGGTTATTTCACCAATAATTAAAATTTTGTTTACTCAACCTCATGTCGTTCCAAATCCGTAAGACTTTCGTTCATCTTTAGAACACAAATGAACAGTTTAAATTTTGGCTTTTACTCACAATAAACATTGATCAGCGAACATAAACAGACGGTCAACCGAACCTGCTTGAAGCACGAGAACAAACCTCTAGCTGAAGCTCAAACGTGCTGCGTAACACGAGAATGAACCTCATTGGTTCTTGCTGAAGCTCAAACGTGATGCGTAACACGAGAATGAACCTCATTGGCTCTTGCTGAAACTCAAACGTGATGCGTAACACAAATGAACCTCATTGGTTCTTGCTGAAGCTCAAACGTGCTGCGTAACACAAGAATGAACCTCATTGGTTCTTGCAGAAGCTCAAACGTGATGCATAACACAAATGAACCTCATTGGTTCTTGCAGAAGCTCAAACGTGCTGCGTAACACAAGAATGAACCTCATTGGTTCTTGCTGAAGCTCAAACGTGATGCGTAACACGAGAATGAACCTCATTGGTTCTTGCTGAAGCTCAAACGTGATGCGTAACACGAGAATGAACCTCATTGGTTCTTGCTGAAGCTCAAACGCTATGCGTAACACAAGAATGAACCTCATTGGCTCTTGCTGAAACTCAAACGTGATGCGTAACACGAGAATGAACCTCATTGGTTCTTGCTGACGCTCAAACGTGCTGCGTAACACAAGAATGAACCTCATTGGTTCTTGCAGAAGCTCAAACGCTATGTGTAACACAAGAATGAACCTCATTGGTTCTTGTACGTCAAGCAAACATGCTTGATCATCCATTTATCACAACTGATGTGTGAGTTGATGAATGTTTGTGAATAAAAGCCTAAATTCATTATGTTCATCTTCATCATTAAAGCAATCGCGTCTCTTCAGAAAATTTGGACTAAACCGCTCAATTCATATGGGTTCGTTTTACGATCTCTATGAACTTTTTGAAGCGTCAAAGTGGTAGTTGTGTAGCTGTCAACGGAGGGACAGAAAGCTCTCAGATTTCATCAAAAAGATCTTCATTTGTGTTCTGAAGATGAACGAAAGTCTTACAGGTTTAGAACGACATGAGGGTGAGTAATTGACAAAATATAAATTTTTGGGTGAATTAACCCTTCAAGCCTTGTCTATATGAAACCGGGGATAGTTTTGTATATTTTATTTTATTTTATTTCAAGTAACACATTTTTTTTATGGTTTTAGTTATAATAACAACCCTGTTTTAACCCAAACAAATAATGAATCAAGAAGAAAATCATAAAAAAATAGTTGATTCTGCTTCCTTGTACATCTGTCAATTGACAGCAATAATGATGATTATTTGTAGCTGTGTTGTCTTGCTTACGCTCATGGTCCAAACGACACTAGTATCGCTCTCGCACACTATCTCTTTTATTTTCTCTCTCTCTCACACACTCTCTCTCTCTCTGTCTGCGTCTGTCAATCTCCTTCTCTCCCCCCTCTTGCAAACGTGGCTGTTTTATTTCCGGCTGAATGATTTTCTGCCTGCGCAGCGATGAGCCCGCTGTGCTTTAAGGAACAGGAGAGGATGAGGATCAATGAAGCAGATGTAAACAGGCTCCACACAGAGGTCATTCCTCCGAAACACTCCGAGACGTGACCCCTGAAAGTATGCGGACACTGAAGTCACGTGTAAAAATTGCATTATATGCACAAAATATCAAACCAAGGAGCATTTACTCTAAAGAAAGATGACATAAGCACACATTTCCAACTACATTTTTCACAACAGAAGTTTCTTAGGCCATGCCAATTGATCAAATGCATTAAAAGGTGTAAATTGCAGGTCTCTGTCTCAGATTTACCTTGAGTTCACTAAAACCATGTCAGTCAGCGATAAGTGAGCATGAGTATTTTGCAGCTACAACATCATTCTTCCAGTAAGAGCTTTCAATATAACAAGGTCTTCAATTACTGCAGTTTTAATGGTTTTCACATATCTTGAAACTGACGCCTAATTCTCAGCTGGTAAGCATGTTGCTCTCCGTTGCGGTTGAGGGTACTATTGTCGTCTAATTAGCTTAACCGCCCCCAGAGGATGCTGATTGGATGGCTAAAACTTGCCAAGAATTGAATGGGTTTGAAGTGAAACGTGAGGGAGATGTGCCTCAACACACGAAGCCAAACGTTGTACCTCCTTGTACATCACATTTGTTAAAGTTGCTAGTTTATTTTGCACTTCACGGTGCATTTTCAATTTAAGACTGTTGTGGAAAAAATTGGTAACACTTTACTTAAAGCCTTTATGTACAATGCATTATTAAGAGGTATTCATAATGTATGTTATAATGCACTGTATCTTACCATAAATAATTGTTACCAAAGTAAAAACACATTATAGTAGATTCCTCGTTGGATCTGAAACTGATTGTTTGTCATGTGTTTTAATGAATTATACTGTCTAAAGGTGTTTTCAATTTATAGATAACATATGCATTATATGTTACAGGTAAAACTCGGAAAATTTGAATATTGTGCAAAAGTTAGTTCATTAATTCAACTTAAGAGGTGAAACTAATATATTATATATTATATAGACTCATTACATGCAAAGTGAGATATTTCAAGCCTTTATTTGTTATCATTTTTATGATTATGGCTTACAGCTTATGAAAACCTTTTTACAATATTCTAATTTTGAATTTGGGGTTTTCATAAGCTGTAAGACATAATCATCAAAAATTGAACAAATAAAGGCTTGAAATATCTAACTTTGCATGTAATGAGTCTATATAATATATTAGTTTCACCTAAGTTAACTTTTGCACAATATTCTAATTTTTCGAGTTTCACCTGTATTATAACTGGGGTTACTGGGGTTTATTTAATAATAAAAAATACAGCAAAAACAGTACAACTCAAAATACTGTTTTCTATTTGAATATACTTTCAAATGTAATGCATTCCTGTGATGCAAAGCTGATTTTTCAGCTTCATTACAAACATTTGATTATTATCAATGATTATTATCAATGTTGAAAACTGTTGTGCGACGTGTTTTCACCCCTTTTTTCACCCCAAAAACTTTTTTTCTGGGATTCTTTGTTGAATAGAAAGTTTAAAAGAACAGCAATTATTTGAAACAGAAATATTTTGTAGTATTATAAATGTCTTTACTGTCAGTTTTGATATGTAATGCATCCCTGGAGAACAAAAATATTAATTTCTTATACTAAGCCCAAACTTTTGAATTATAGTGTACATTTAAAACCCAGATTTCACCTCACATATTGTGCCATTTTTGTACATCTGAAAAAGTCTAAAGAGGACCATCACAAACCAACACAAACCATTCGCCACTGAAACAACCAGCTTAAAACCAGTCTAAAAGGAAAAAAACTCTATTTACTGCTGATGTCTGAAAAGAAAAGTTGAGTTTGCTGAAAGAATAACAATGACAATATAAATGCAAATGGCACAGCACTGCGCTTCTGGTTATTAAGTTGCATTGTGGTGGTTATTGAATAACACTGAAATTCCACATGCAAACTTTCACCGTTCAGTCTTTCTAGCAACTCGAACTGTTTCACACCTTATAATCTGTTATTTTCTGCTCCAAACAGTCCGAAATATCTGGAGTGTCCTTGAGGCTGTAAACATATGAGTCAGAGTCAAAGTGCTTTCTCTCCATCTTCCTCTTCCCCCCTCGGCCCATTTATCCACATCTCGCTGTACGAGTCCTCCAGCTCTCACAGAAATAACTGCTCTTCTGTGTAATTGCTGACAGGTGTCACAGCCCTGCTTCCTGTTTACCACAACACCTGAATACCTCTATGGGGACGGGTGACACATTTAGTGCGCGGTGAGCAAAATCAACCCAATATATGAAAGTTCTGGTAAACTCAGTGAGGAAGAGATGGAGAATCATGACTAATTCATTTTAAAGATAGCAAGAAAGAGCTATGAAGTACAGAGCTGAATACATGCGACTTGATATGCTGCACTGTATCTGTCCCGGATAGGGGGACCGCCATCAGACAAACCAAATGTGGGATGATTATAAGTTTGTGTGGGACAATGTGGTGTTACCAACGCTAAAACATAACCTGAAACTGTTATAATGTCTACAGTCTATCTAACTTAATAAAAAAAATTTGAATTCTGCCTTTCAGCTGATAAAAATGATTTGTTCTTTAGTCCCTTCCAGAAAACACCACATAACAATGTAACATAACATGTCTTTATTTTACATGTCATTTAAATTCAACATCACTGAGCCCAAAGGCATCATGCAGATAACTATTTTTGAAACAATTCTGACCAAAACAAAATAAACAATGAATAAATAAAATATAAAACAACATGAAATTAGCTCATTGACAGTCTATATATTAAGAATATTTTAAACCAAAAACTTTCATATTTTTAGACAACCACAATTAAAAATTAAAACAACCACAGCAGGCAACACGTTGATAAATTATGTTAAATTAAAATTAAAATTAACCTAATTATTAATTTGTTTTCTGACAGGGAACACATGGAACGAATCACCGGTCCACATTTTGATTGACAGCCGTCACAACTTACTAGTGACCATGTTTACTCCTTTCTTCTCAACCATTGGATAGGATTTTAAAAACGGCTGTTGTACTTCTGACGAAGCGCTGTTAAAAATAGGGGGAAAACTACGCCGCAAAAAGAATCAATAAAATTTTAAAAGAACGCATTAACGTTTTCTTAATATGATAATTAAAAACCAACCGGCTGATGAAAATGCGGGACATTTTCTCAATATGCGACGTGCGGGACAAGGGGTGAAAATGCTGTTGCTCATTTTAATGAATCGGTTAAAAAAAGTTCTCTCACATGGTCCCTGATATCCCCGCCTGACATATTACAGGCCCTTAAACAGTCCATTAAAGAAACAGTCATTTCACAATATTACTGTTTTTTTCTCTGTATGTTCAACCAAATAAGTGCAGTCTTGGTTAGCAGAAAAGACTTATTTCAAGAACATTACAGACCTCAAATCTTACTGACCTCAAACTTAACGGTAAGTGTACCAAAAAGGTTAGCAAGTTGTAATAAAATGCTACATAACATTTTTAACTGTAATCAGCTATTAAAGTAACTTTTTTTTTTTTTTTGCCACATCAGTCAAATGTTTTGCTCACTTAAAATCCTCTCACTATCAGCTAAAATGATTCTTTGTGAATTAGTCATGCGCAAAAGAGACGGTTCTGTTGTTACGCAGTCCGATAAAAATGTGTCTAGAATGAGAAGAATAACAATGATATTGTTTCCTGTTCATCTTTCACTATAATCGGAAGGTCAAGTCAAACGCATTGCATTATGTCTCTTACCAAAGTTTTCGTCATCTTTGCGGTCATGTAGAGCGATTCGCTCCAAGCATCTCTCCTCCTCGCGCTTGGTGACACAGTTGGAGATCTCAGAATGTATGGGCCACATCTGGAGCAACACAGATAAAATAAAATAAAATGAATAAACCAGAACAACACAGGAGCAATACCAACAAATAGCAGCAATGGAGAGGATGAAATCACGCCAAAAAAAACACAAGAATGTTTCCACTAACAATATACAGTAAACATATCTAACTAAGTTTAGAATAATAATCTAACTATTTACTCCTGGGGTAAATAAAAATCACTTTCACATACTTTATCTTTTATAGAAGTTGCGTTATTTCTGTCTCTGCTATATAGGGTTTGATGCTGGGTTGGATTGAATGTCCATCTCTGTAAAAATCCAGCTAAAACAGCTCATTTTACGTGGTTTCTAGCTGGTCTCAATGGCTGTAGGTGGATCAAACTGGTTAGAGGTTGTCCTAGACCACCCAAACCAGCTGCTACATGTCAAAAGCCAGTTTAAGCTGGTATAACCTGGTTTGATATCACTGTCCAATCCACATCTAACCAAACATCTATTTGTAACCAACAACAAGACATGGAGTAACAATGATGTTTGTGATATGAACTTGAATTTCCCTCGGGATAAATAAAGTATCTATCCATCCATCCATCCATCCATCCATCCATCCATCCATCCATCCATCCATCCATCCATCCATCCATCCATCCATCCATCCATCTATCTATCTATCTATCTATCTATGATACCTGTTCAGAAAGCAACGTGTGCAGCTGAGGTTTCTTGGACGCATATCTGTTGCCAAACTCTTGCAGAGAGTTTATTTATATTTTTGTCATTTATATAATTGTTAGGGGTCCATTTAAATGAGTTTGAGTTTGAAGTTTATTTGCTGGTTGTACAAGCACATCCAGTACGAGTGCATAGGAATTTTTGAGGAAAGCTCTTGGAGTCAGCAGTAAAATAAATAAATAATAAATAGAGCTATTAAGGCTACACTGTAAAAAAAATATTAGTTGACTCAACTTAACTAAGTCAAGTCATATTGTTGCTTTGACTGAGTTAATTTGAGTCAACTTAGTGTCAAGTTTATGCATCAATTCGTGTTTTGAAGTGTAATAAACTTGACACTATAAGTTGACTCAAATTAACTCAGTCAAAGCAACAAGATGACTTGACTTAGCTAAGTTGAGTCAACTAATCTTTTTTTACAGTGACACGCAATAAATAAGGACTAAAAAGTACAGTACACACACTATAAACACACTATAAAACAGTTACTTCCATACAAGAATATTTAGTGTCAATCATTTAAATCTACAATAAAGTTCCAAATAAACTGATGTACTGTCCATTGATCCTAATGGAAAGCACTTGAGCAGCCAACTGTTGCCATGGTTACCTCCCACTGCAAAACACATGCTGTGAGTAACGTGTAATCCTGTGGTTACTCAAACGCCATTCTGTGAAAATCCTAACATTTCGACAGTAGTGTGTTGATAGCGGTGGGCGATATGACGAAAATCTCTGATATCACGATATGAGTCATTTTATTTCACAATAACGACAATACATCACAATTTAGTTATTTATGTTTTAAATAAGGTTTTTATATAACAATTTTTGATACCATTGAAATGTCATAATTATCATCACCAATTTCAATATCACAAAAAAAACTAATACTATAGCCTACTGTAAGTAAAAAAGAAGAAAAAAAACTCTCAAGCTTACTGAAGACAAACAAACAGTCAGTGATAAAATGAAAAAAGAAACAAATTACAAGCAATAGGGCAAAACTACAATAGAAGACAGAAATGAAATAAACCTACCTGAAAAACTTCAAGCACTATACATAAAAAAGACATACTGCTGTACATGCATTGTGTAATGTAATTAAATGCACAAAAACACACTGCTGTCATGTCATGGCTAGGTTTAAGGTTTGTTTCATATCCTTTATTTTTTGAAGTTTGTTCCAGGTTCTTGTCATGTGACTTCCTTGCCCTCATGTGATCCAGTTATGTGCCTCCTTGTCTCATGTTATGTTCTCATTGGTTAGATTGTGCACAGGTGTCCCTTGTTTGCTCTTTAGTTTCATTGTTCCCTTGTCTAGTATTGTCCGCGTAACTGCTGTGCAGCGAGTTTTATGTCAAGTTATGGTCAAGTTTAATCTTCAAGTCGAGCCAAGTCTTGGTTTATTTGTATATGTTTTGGTCAATTAAAAACTGCACTCGGGTTCTCACTACACTCGCCTCCAGTGGATCTATTACAACTGCATTGTCTTTACTGTGTAAATTAAATATATATTTATTCTTATTAAAGTTACAAAAGTGATTCAGTCAAGAGCAGTGATTGATTTTCTCTTAGTCTTTTTCTGTTTGATGAATATTAACACCACAGACGACAGCAGGTATATTAGGCTACCGTCACTTTAAGACTTTATGGATCTAATATACTGATACACATGTACTTTCTCAACTTCTTACATTCAAATGCAAAGACAGGCATTTTAACACGTAAATGTGTGTATTTGACCGTTCAAGCTCATTAAGTCGCCAAACGCGCCGAATAAATATACCGAAATTAATTCCTTTTTGCTGCTTATTGCACTTCAACAGGTTAAAACGTGAGATTACTGTGGTCTTTTTCTCAAGAAAATCATCTGAGAAACAGGAGACTATAGCAACATTCTTGATTTCTAAAAGAAGATTGTAATTGGTCAGTTGTCTTTGTCCTATAAGACAAAGAATATGAATGGCCACTTTTGCATGTGTGTATTATCTCTTATTCTAAAGGCAGAAACTCAACAATTCACATGCATGTATTTATTGATATACTGAGTAAAATGAATGACATGCTGAGTAAAATATCATGTTTGAGTCAATAAATGCAGCATTCACATAATCCAGATGGCTCAGAGTGGTCAGCTGCAACAAAAATGGATCCATCACTCATTTAATTATTTGTGTTTCTGGGAAGATTTTATTTTTGTTGGATCACAGCAGACAGGATCTTTATAGATTGGAGATTTTTAGGTCTGACCCCTGTCCTGACCCCTCCAACTAAGCCTTGAATGTCCCAAAGGAAGGCAAAACTGGTTGGCGAGGGGGACCAAAATATATACAAAAAGTCTTGATTTATCTAAAATATTTGATGCTTCATGTTTGTGGGCGATATACTGCTTTGTCTCATATGGCGGTTACGCTCATGACGTTGCCGTGTTGCGCCGTCATGAAAGCTTATCATTTACAGTTAAAAAACAGGTGATTTTCCACCATTCAAATATCTTTTTATCTTTATTTTGATTGAAAAAGACCATTATAGATGACAGATTAAAGATAAGATTCTCTTGTTACCTCACTGTATGGAAATTAAAAAAATATAGACAAAAATGCATGGTTACAAGACCGTGTAGCCTACTACAACAAAGAACTTCAATCCCATGAAGCATTGAGAACAGCGTAATTAAAAATGATGGGGAAATATAAAACTACTCAAAAATATGCACTCTAAAAAATGCTGCATGGGTTGTTTAACCCAATTTTGGGTCAAATACAAACGGACAAACCCAAACGTTGGATCAAAAATGCAATTTAAAAATTTAACCCAATGGCTGGGTTTGTCCATATTTGACCCAAAATGGGGTTAAAACAACCCAGCATTTTTTAGAGTGTGCATACTTAAATATGTAAGTTTTTTGAGAGTGTAGATCAACGCAATTACATAATTTGCAGTGTTTGGCAGTGGGCGGAGCGAAAGAGATATTTTGGTGTGTCTTGCTTTTTTCAACCCTCTGATTGGTTGAATTTTGTGTACAGCATCATGGGTAAATGTTTTATTTTTATTTTATTTTTACCATGAATTCTGCTGTTAAACATGATTATGTTAAAACAATGTGGGCCAAAGGCTTCAACAAAAGCAAATACTATTGATTAAGAACCTTGTAGGTTACAGTAAGACATGTATATAAAAGCTTATGATTTATTGTTATAAATCAATTTCCCTACGGAAAGTTTTTACTTCTGGAACCCGACTGTTCTCTGTCGGAAGCTGGTTTCTGTGGTTTTCTTGATGGTTGCAAGAAGTTTCTATGATATTCTAGTCTCTAAATAATAATAATAAGGGTTAGGGGTTTGCTCAAAACACTAACTTTCTAATGAGAAACCATAATAGTGATTCTTGCCATTTCAAACTTCACTAATCGTCACATTTGTGAAAAATGTGAATCCATGAGAATACAGGCCCACAGAACACATAAATACATGATCATCTCTGCTCTTACCAGGCTGATGATGAGGAAGAGGACGAGGAAGGACGCTCTTGCCGTGTGTCTATGCATTCTGCTCACGATTGTTCCCAGAGATCTCACGCACAGCATTATAAAGCCTAAAAGAGAAGGTACATTGTTTTAAAATACAGAGAGAGAGAGAGAGAGAGAGAGAGAGAGAGAGAGAGAGAGAGAGAGAGAGAGAGAGAGAGAGAGAGAGAGAGAGAGAGAGAGAGAGAGAGAGAGAGAGAGAGAGAGAGAGAGAGAGAGAGAGAGAGAGAGAGAGAGAGAGAGAGAGAGAGAGAGAGAGAGAGAGAGAGAGAGAGAGAGTACTACTGCTACATCATAACACACTGCAGTAGCTGATGTTCAGTCTGGACCTACAACAACACAACCAACCCATCTCTGAATCACCCCTACATTCTTTATTATAACCCCATCTCAAATAATCAAATCTCTGATCGCTGAAGTGCGCAGGAAGAATGGGGAGGGAGGGGTTTACGGGAAATGTGTGTCGACCAGATTTACTGATCCACAGCGAATCTAAGGAGGTATAAAAACCCCTTAAGACGAGACCTGTGCGAGGATGGTGAGCGGTCTCCGAGCCCCCGCTGTCTTACTCATCTTTATTAGTTCCCCCAAAAAATTAATAAATGGATGAAGCATAGCGAATAAAACACACAGAACGACCACAGATTCAATTACATGCAGCCGAAGAACTCCTTTCTTGCGTGATCAGAAAAACACCAGTGATTTAAGAGTAAAAGAATCTGATTTCACACGGAACCTCTGAAGGTTTGTTCTGGTCGAATGTGAATGCTTTACATTCACCGAGCTCTCCTTTTGTAGAAAATGTACGTCTTTTGCTCTTTATATGCTATTTTTGTAACCCTATGGGACGCAAACAGGCACTTCAAGGAGAGAAAGACAGAGTGTCAATCAAACAGAAGGTTTTTTTATATATATGGATGCAAACACAGTGAGGCTCTGATAACCATCATAATGAGAAGCACAGGGCTGAACACGGCTCTGTTTTGAATGGGCTCTGTGTCTTGAAGCAAAGGCAAAACAGCATCTGGCAATAATAACGACGGTCATTTAACATTGTATGTTCTTGTGTATTTTTATAACGCTAATGCTATTGTGATCTACTGTATTGCTGTAGCCTGTTAATGGTGAGGCATCTTTTCCACTACACAAAAAGACACACTGTAACACAAAGAGAAAAGCATCACATTTCCAGCACCAAACCAACACAGAGTGCTTCATATGTTCTTCATATGGTACTTCATATGGTTCATAATGCCAAACCTTTACAAGGTCAAATGTGTGTAAGGATGCTGAATAAAATAGAGGTCAATACATGCACTTTTTGAAAATCGGATTAGTTCTGAGGCAATCGTTTGAGAGGGAGTATACAGTGTTTTGCATGGATGTGATGGCAGCATTAACATGTGACTCACTGCATGCCTTCATATTCACTGCAGAAATCTGGAATGATTTACTGATGATGATGATGATGTGAGGCGTTAGAACGAAACAACAGACCTAATGCATGAGAGAATCCATCAGAATGCTCTGATTATTGGCTTTGCACTGGTGCTTTGCTTTAAATGACACTGGCAACATTTCTCTGGCTAAGACACACATGAGTTTGGTTCATGAGGTGCATATCAGTGTATAGCTGTTTAGATCACATTTCACCCCAAAAGAAAAAAATACATAATGCTATTGAATATATGTTTATCACACTTTAAGATATTTTAATTATTTTCATTACAATATAACATATTTTTCCTCGCTTTTATTGTCAGTGTTAGCCTCAAGTTTGACTGTAATTCTCATTATTCTTAATGATGGTTCTCATTAGATTCTCATTACTGTAATAGAGTAATAAAATCATCCTGTCTGGACAATTTTTTTTATTTAGATCAGTGGGATACGTTAAAGATAGCACAACAATAGAGCCTCAATGTATCAATAATTGACTGTTCAAATAATATATAAATATTTGCATTACAGTCAATTAAAATGTGATGAATTGTCATTAAATAAGGTCACAGTTGAAAAAAAACTAATATAATTTCGTGAAATGTAAAATGTTCTGGACAAGCTTCGTGAGATAGCCTACACCTATTATAGTTTTTTTTTTTTTTTTTTAACGATCATACTGAGCAACGATTTGCGTCAAACATGTTTGGGATGCATTGAAATGCATCCTTTTAAAGTGATGATGTTGATTAATCGGTGCATTATAACCCAGAAATCATCTTTAAATTACATAACTGAACATATATCAAACAAAGCAAAGCCCATAATCTCTGCGGTCCCTGAATATTCACTTATCGTTTATTCATGATTAATCCGTCTAGGCTATAGAAAAAACGCGTGAACCGAATGAGAAATATGTCGTTGATAATCGTGTATTATTGTGAACGGAGGTCGCCCACATTCAATGCATCGCTGTAGCGCCAGACTGCGATCAATGACTGAAGAAACGCGAAGAAGCGCAAACTCACCATCACAGAACGGCACGCGATGTAATCCTCCTTCTTCTTTATAACGGCTGCAAATGGACGGTTCGCTTCGTGCACCTGCGGTTTCAACTTTGTCATCCGCGTCTCACATCGACAGACTGGAGTAATGAAGGTCTGTGGAGCACTAGAGGAGCGTGAGACTGAAGAGAGCTCGCGTGTGTGTGTGTGTGTGTGCGTGCTTGGTGATTCCCTCACTGCCGACAATCACCTGCACTGAGAAACACCAGCATCACTCACATCACATTATTAAACCATCACACACTATTATCCATCATCACTGAACCATCATTCACCAACAGTCAACACGGCACAATTTTTCAATAATTGGCAATGGCATTACCCATTCAATGCGTTTTTTTGTCTTTCTTTTGTGATTTTCGAATTGTGGTTTATAATACATTAGTGAATAATTCTACAACTGACTCATAATCTCTAAGATTGCTCTCCAAGACTGAGCATTATTGTAATCCACTAACTAGTTAACAATTATTGGTTATCATTGCTAATTTCACTCTCCAACACTGAACATCATTTTTTATAAATAAACCATCACTCACCATTATTTACCATCATTCACCAACAGTGAATCAAGTTTTAGTGATTGTGATCATTCATACCATTATTCATCATCACTAATATTGCTTTCCAATATTGAACATAATTTATAAGCCATCACTCACTTATATTCATCATTATTCAACATCACTGAACCCTCATTCACCACGAGTGAACGCTTCACTATTATTCACGAACCTGCATGATGCATTCAATGTATTTTCTTGCATTTCTTTGTTTTGTGGGTTTATAATTGTGGTTTATAACCCGTTAATTAAACAATCATTATTCATCCTCACTGATATTGTTCTCAAACACTGAACATCATATAAATGAACCATCACTCACCATCATTCAACAACACAATTTTTACAATATATCATCATACTTATAATCCATTAGTGATCGATCCAACCAGCCTTCATCATCACTAATGCTCTCCAACACTGAACATCATATTAATAAACAACCACTCATCATTATTAATTATTAATAACCAACAGTGACCACTTCACAGTTGTTCACCACTCAGCATAATGCACATTCGATGCTGTTTCATTGAAGACTGTTTTTATGTGGTTCATAATCCATTAACAAGTGAACAATCAATTGCTTATCATCACTGACATTCCTCTCCAACACTGAACTTCACTTATTATTAAACAATCCTTCACAATTTAGTCACCAACATTTCACTAAACAGTCTTTCTTTGAAGGCTGTTTTGCAAGTTTCTAATTGTGGTTTGCACTCAATAACTAGTGATCAGTCCTATTATTCATTATTATTTGCCATCACTAATATCACTGTCCAACACTGAAAATCACTCATGTTGATAAATCATCACACACCATCACTGAACCATAATAACCAGCACTAACAATATTAACCAATCAGTAAACACTTGACAAAACTAACCATCACATAACATAATTCAAACTCACACACCATTATTCATCACTGTCATTCCTCATCATTGAAGATCCCATACAGTACCATCACTCGCCATTACACACAATCAGTGAACCTCATTCAACACAGATGATTGATGCCTCAGTGGAAGTAAAAATCATTTTATACTGCCTTGTGATAAGTTAAAATAGTTTGCACAGAACACTGTAAATGTAACTAGAATAGTCTGTCTGTATGCTTTCATACCAACACATGGATCTACTGTACATAATACTGTACGTTAGCAGTGCATGTTTCTGGTGTGTGTTTCTGTGAGGTCTAGTTAGAGAAGAGTTGAGTTTACTTTTGGAAATGGTTGCTGTATGAGCTGGAATTTGTTCCACCATTGAGGCCAAGAATAAAGAAGCTGTACAATGTGGACAAGCAGGAATCCATCATGTGGAGAGAAGCGGAGCAGATCACAGCGGTCCGGCTGGGCTTCACCGTCATAAGAGAGTGTTGTCTTCTTTAAGTTCTGTCTTGCTGTGCTGTTGTCTCTCATTCTGGAAAAAAACAGTCAGCATTGAAAAGTTTTTTTTTTTAGAAATTAATACTTAATACTACAATATTCATTGATGTTGCATTCAACTGATCAACAGTGGCATAAAGACATTTGCAATGTTATAAACTATACTGAATATACACTGAAGCACTTAAAGCGGCAAGAACAAAGTACTTCTCATCCATCGTTAGACAATATTTTGAAGACTTAAAACTATCAACAATATTCAAATTAATTCATCAATTTGTTCCTCTATGCAGGAGTGTAACACGTTTCTTAGTTTCTTTATGGAAAAAATTAATAGCATTCATAAGTCTATCAGTTCGGTCCCTTGGTCTGTTCTGATTCCTATCCACTGAGTTTTCCCTGAAACCGCATTCTGTAGCTTTAAAATAGTCACTATTGATTGTATTTTGAAATTAGTGATGGCAATGCATATAACTACATGTACTCTCGACCTAATCCCAACATCTGTTTTTAAGAAGTGTCTGTCATCCCCTCATTTAGAACAATGTAAACACCTCCATAATCCATTACTACTGGTATTGTTCCAAAAGCCCGTAAGTTCGCAGCTATTACAAAGTCTGGATGTGATGTCTGACCTATCAAATTACAGGTCTATCTACCCTTTCTCGCTAAGGTTGGAACGTGTCGTTGTGGCACAACTCCATTCACACTTGTTATGCAACAAGCTTTTCAAACCTTTTCATTCTGGGTTCAGAAAGGGACACAGATAGAGACAGCCTTGGTTTGAGTTATAAATGAATTGCTGAATCTGGAGCCTCTACCATCTTGGTCTTGTTAGATCTGAGTGCAGCATTTGACAGTGTGTGCCATTTCATCCTGATAAATACTGTAGGCAAGAGAGTTGGCTTGGTATCACTGGTACTGTGCAAATGGTTTAAAGGGCACCTATTATGACATTTAAAATGTTCCTAATGTTGTTTAGGGAGTCCCCAACAACAGTTTTACATGCATGCAATGACAAAAAACACTTTTGTTTTCGTATAATATGCATTTATTTTTACCTGATTTGCCCACCGACTCCCAAATGATTCGTTCAACGACTCGTTTTTCCAAACCCCTCCTTTGCGCGACGCTAATCTGCGTTGATTGGTCAGATGACCCAGCAGTGTTTACAGAGATAATACTTATTTTTAACACGGAGTACAATGATGCTTTTATCAATTAAATTGTATTATAATAATGATTATAGTCCACTGCTTTATAGTTTGTAGTAAAAAACGAAAAATAAGATAAATAATTTAATGTTATGTTAGCGAGCATAGCCCATAGTTCATATTGTAAAAGCACAATCAGTCTTTGTTTGCGTTAGCCCGATGCATAAACATAACGTTTTTACAAAAAAAAAATGCAGTTACGTTACTACGAGACAACTCCGAAAACAACGACAAACACTTCACATATCTCAATACAATTGTCATTGAAGACCTAGAAGCTAAACGGTGCTTACTCAACAAACAAGATAATAATTAAGCATGCTACATAAAATATAAAAGCAAAAATTATTAATAACACTTACAGGTTGTGATACGGAGGAGGAAGCTGATGCAAATACACTTGGAACTGAACCTTCCTTCAATATCAGCCGGCTCGCGAATCCAAGTTTGATTGCATTTAAAAAGCAATCGTCTTCAAAATGACGCGAACAAAGCACAAGGCTCGGACTACTTCTGTGGTATAGTGAATTGTAGCCACTTAGTCTTCAAATGCTCCTCCTTGGGCAGATGAAAAAAGTTTGCTTTTGAGCCGCACTTCAGAACACAGCGTCTCGTCGCCATGATATTTTCCCTGCTGGCCTTGGAGAGCAATAAGTGGGCGTATCGTATTCAAATAACTTGACAAGTTGACGTCATCTAGTCAGAGAAAAAGCTTCGGTCTTCTAACGATTCATAAAAATGACTCAGAGTCGACTCTCACTTTTGAAAGACAATAACTTTATATACGGTGCACTTTCATATTTCAAACTTTGCAGGATGTTTTTGTTCACCTAGATCTATGTTACACACTACATGAAAGGTAAATTTCAAAATTCCATAATAGGTGCCCTTTAAATCTTACCTTACCCTTACTGATCATTCGGTTTGTTGTCTTTGGGAAACAACAAATCTAAAATTAAACAGGTCTACTATGGTGTTCCTCAGGGATCTGTCTTGGGCCCTTTATTGTTTAGCATTTATATGCTTCCTTTGGGGCAAATCATTGGGAAATAATACGGCTTAGGGTTATCACTTTTAATGCTGATGATACCCATATTTACATTAGCTCCAAATCTGATATTACTGTCACTTCTGCAAATCTCTATGTGCAGGAAATAAAAATGTGGATGCACCATCATTTTTTTTTTATTGATTGTTCCAAGACAGAGGTTCTACTCATTGGCAAACCAGCAGCTATTCTAAAGGGAACCATTTTAATTTGATTAGATGATAGTGTCGTATTGCAATCTACTCGAGATATAACCTTAGTGTGATTTTTGACACTCATCTGACATTAGACTCACATATTAAATCTGCTTTCCATCATCAGAAACCTTGCTAGAATTAGGCCTTATCTTACACTGCCTGATGCTTATTCACGCATTTGTTACTTCCAGGATTGATTATTGTAATGCAGGTTGGTTTACCTGCTAAATCGATCAAATGGGTGCAGTATATCCAGAATTCAGCTGCAAGTGTTCTTACACACCATCACATAGCACATCACAGGCGTGCTTTATTATCATTTGCATTGGCTTCCTCTTTAGTCGCTTATCATTTTTAAAACTCTTACACTAACATACAGAGCTACAGTATGCATGGAATAGACCCTTCTTATACTGTATCTGTCACTAAGTGACTAAGTTTTTCAAATAATAAACGTACTACAGTTGATCCAAAACAAAGCAGCTCGAGTTCTTACCAGAACCAGGAAGTATGACCATATTAGCCCGGTTCTGTCAACACTGCATTGGCTCCCTATTAAACATTGTATCATAATCAGCAATATTGTTTCAATTTTTCAGTATTGATGATTACTTACAAAGCACTGGTTTGCAGTACTTGAGCAAGCTCTTAATGCATTACAGTCCTTACTATTGCATAAATTTGGTCAGCCGGAACCGGGAACACTTCCCATAACACCCGATGTACTCGTTACATCATAAGAAGAATGGCATCTACGCTAATGTTAGTCGTTCAGCTTATTCCTAGGTTTACTGTAATCAGCTGGATATAGGCCATATTCAGATCAGATGGAGGACCTGCGCCTGGACATGACCACAACACATGATGTAGTCAGCCAGATCTGGGCCGTATCCAGACCAGATGGAGGACCTGCGCCTAGACATGACCACAATGCAACGTGTCAACTAGACTCTCCCCTGTGAAGGCCTCATCGACACGACAGCCGTCGGCACTGATCCTCAACAAACTCATCTCCCTACCGGCGTGACTCAGATCTTCAACCAGATGGAACTGGATAATATTCTGATTGTTCCAAACCAAACTGACTTCTGACCTATAATGCTGCCTGAATCAAAATCATACACTGTTTGTTCATTGGCCAGAGGAGAACTGGACCCCAGACTGAGCCTGGTTTCTCCCAAGGTTTTTTTCTCCATTCTGCCACTGATGGAGTTTTGGATCCTTGCCACTGTCGCCTTTGTTGCCATTGGCTTTTGGCTTGCTTAATTGGAGACATTCAATTTAACATTTCATTTAATATTCAACAATAATATTGATCTGCCTGCATTGACACCATTATGAGAACTGAACTGTTTCTGAACTCACGGTTTTCTCCAGAGCGGCTATAAATGAACTAAATTAATAACTTTTTTTACAATAAAAATGAAACATCACTGAATTATCTTAAGCTGGACTTTGTTGCATTATTTTCCAGTTTTTTCTTTAAATCTGCTTTGACACAATCTGTATTGTAAAAAGCGCTATATAAATAGATGTGACTTGACTTGACAGTCACCCTGTACATGCCTTCTCGTTCCTTTCCTTCTGCTGATTCTCTTATTCTTCAGCAGCCTCCGTTTAGATTCAAATCTATGGGGGAGAGAGCTTTCTCTGTCGCTGTATCATGGAATGCACTTCCTCTTGCTGTTAAATGCTCCCACATTAGCCAGATTCAAGAAGTTACTTTTTAAAACCGCCTTCATGGATTCCGATGGTTTTCAATAGAAAATAAATGCACCCTTGTTGAGCATAAGAGAAAAATCACAAATTAAATCTTAGGCTATTTAAATTGTTTCTTCTAGGCAGCTGTTTAGATTATTAGATTCAATAGAAAGCAAACATAGACCTTTGTCATGTCAGATGTGTCTAGAGGTTTTTGTGGTTAAAACAGGTCACATCCTGAAACAAAACCAGTTGAAAAACATTGCTCAACAACATAGATCTTAACAAAATTATCTGAGCTGCTACACATTTTATAGACCTATAATCTTACTATTATATTTCTCTATGACAATTTGTGTCTATTTTTATTCATCTAAACATTTTAGGAGAAACATCTGAGACTACGTTATAGGGTTAGTTCACCCAAAATGAAGATCCTGTCATTAATTTCTCACCCTCATGTCGTTCCAAACCAGTAAGACTTTTGTCTTCAGAACACAAATGAAGATCTTTTTAATGAGAGCTTTCTGTCCCTCCACTGACAGCTACACAACTACCACTTTCAAGCCCCAGAAAGGTAGTAAAGACATCGTTAAAGTAATCCATGTGACTCCACTGTGGTTTAACCTCAATTTTATGAAGTGATGCGAGTGCTTTGAAATTGGGTTAACACATTTACATGTGCAGTGTCAGCTTATTAAGCATAATCGGGTTAAGAACGTGCATGAAAACGCACTCAATGACAGAATTTTCATTTTTGGGTGAACTAACCCTTTAACATATCCAGTAAATCTCCTGAAATTAAAAGAGAAACCTTTGAGCAATAATATATTCCTCTGGGAAAATCAAGTCTGCCTCAAGTTTGGCAGTCTGTTAACAGATTAAAGGAGTGTTAACAGAGTATAGTTCATTGAAAATGAAAATACCCAGAAAAAAAAGAGCATTTGGGTTTGGAACGGCATGAGGATGACATTTTTGTGAACTATTACATTTCTAAAAGTTGTGAGTTTTTTCTTCAGTTTTGTCTGTCAGATCTCCCTGTAAGTATTTAAACCAGACAGCAGGTTTTTCTCTAGTAATCAGCAGAATAACAAAAGCCAAATGCTTTCACCCCGGCCGCATGACCTGTGCAATGATACACAGCGCCGGAGATGACAGTGCATTCAGAGCTCACGGCAGGGGCTTTCACCCCTCCAACCCACTGTCCTGCTGGGATCTGTTCGCCATCATTTATACTGTCTGAGATGAGGTGAGGGGGAGCACACTAACTCACAAAAACTGACGAATATCTGCAGAGAATCTAAAGGTCAACATATGCACACATTCACGCAGAGAAGAAGAGTGCTGTGTTATATGGGCTATAGCATAATTGTGGAAAGTGTTATTTTTATATCACACTGTGCTCCAAAGATGGGAAAGCAGTTCAAAATCAATAGCTGCCAGAACTTTCCATGGTAAAAAAAACACTCAATTTCCAGCCATAAATCAGCAGGAGAGACTTCTCTTAATTGAAGACCTCGCCAGAATCAGATGTCCTTCAACATCAGAGCACTTTATAAAGCATCAAAAACAGCATTGTTTAGAAGGCATTTTAAATTGAAGGTTTTTTTTTGTCTACTTTTCTTGTATTGTTCCACTGCGCGAATGATCCCCATCCTCGCGGCTCAGCAGACGTCTCAAACAGAGCTGGTGCCTCATTCAGGGCCCTCAGCGCCCGCTATCGCCATGGTGATTTGCTGGTGACGCAGAGCCGAGAGATGCTTGAAGGGTTGAGCGCTGAACTCTTGCGGCCCCCCGTGAAGAGCGCACTGCGGGGAGGAGAACGGAAGCACTCGAGAACGGCCATCAACATCCACTCTCATTAAGAGGAGGAGAGCATTGGCGCTCACAAGCGCGAGATGATGCCAGGCGCAAAACCTTCACTGCAATAAAGTTTGCCAATGTAAAAACACAACACAGCTTTATCTTTAACAGTTAAAAGTGAAATACACATGGTTGAGGTACACTACTGTGCAAAAGTTTGTAGGCCTATTTTTTTTTTTTAAGGAATCCATTTTATTCAGCAATAATTTAACAAAAAAATTATATTTCATATAAATTCTGTTCTTTTAAACTCTCTATTGGAAGAATCCTGAAAAAAATGCATCACGGTTTCCACCAAAAAATTAAGCAGCACAGCTGTTATCGCATTGATAATAATCAGATTTTTTTCTTGAGCAGCAAATCATCATATTAGAGTGAATTCTGAAGGATCATGTGACACTGAAGACTGGAGTAATGATGCTGAAAATTCAGCTTTGCATCACAGGAATAAATTACATTTTAAAATATATTCACATAGAAAAGAGTTTCCTAATATTACAGTTTTTACTGTATTTTTTTATCATTCAATAAGTTAGTCTTGGTGAACATAAGACTTTTATCAGAAACAAAAAAATATTTTTGAACAGTGGTGTGACTTAGCTTATTAACTTGAACGCTAACAATGCAAACATTGTACCAGATCTCTGTCGAGTCAAGATACTGTTTTTACTAAACATGTGGTTACTTAAGTCAGAAGCGTACTGGACAGACTGCAAGTGTGCAGTTATACAGTATGTGTTCTTGTGTTCAGTTTCTGTGCCATTAAACCAGATATGTTCAGGGATCTAACTCTATAAACATATATTTTAACTCATTTTAACTTACTTGGTAAAGTTCTCTTCAAAAGTGTTGCTCTCTCCTGACAGTAGTTGATCTGAAAAAGGATTAGAGAAAATGAGCTTATGCAAATTCCTTCTTTAATGTCAAGAAGTCAAAAGGCTGTTAAATATGTGCATATTTACAAATACAAACATGTTTTGTAAAGCGACTAAACATTATCTTAACGGAATAAATACAAATAGTTCTTCTAATTACAAACTAATTTCACTCAATATTGGTGTTATGTATCTTAGCGAAATGCCAACATCAGACCTTGCTGCACAAGCTGCTGCCTGTAAATGATATTTTAGTACAGTGCACTGAGAACGCTGCTTCAGACGGCAGCTGCCTGTGGACGGCGAGGTCGCTCTCTCTATAGGGTTTGTAGCGGATGACACACGTCGGGGCAAAGCCTCCCCTCGTGTCCAGGCTGCGAAATCTTTTTGCAATTCAGGCTCACACATTTGTCTGTTTCATTTTGTTCCATTTGTCTTTGACAGGCCTGTTCTGCAGTCGTCTGGCAGCACAGGCCAACTGGTGTGTGGAAGAATAACTTTGTGAAAAGCTTTTCTCATGTAATTACAGCATGCCTAAAACGAGGGACATACATAGGCATATGATTGACGCGTGTCATTGTGTTTTCACTCTTTTCTGTGCTTCAAAGAACAATCGCTTCACGTCAACGTGTCAGCAGGGTGTGCAAATGTATATACAGTATATATATATATATATATATATATATATATATATATATATATATATATATATATATACTCACTTTATTAGGTAACATCTTGCTAGTCTTCGTGTCTGAAGTCCTATTCTTCATGGCAGAGATTCAACAAAGTGCTGGAAACATTCCTCAGAGATTCTGGTCCATAGACTCGAGAGCATCACACAGTTACTGCAGATTTGTTGGCTGTACATCTATGATGTGAATCTTCGTTCGACCACATCCCAAAGCTGCTCTATTGGATTGAGATCTGGAGACTGTGGGGGGCATTTGAGTTTAGTGAACTTATTGTCATGTTCAAGAAACCAGTTTCAGAGGATTTAGGTTTGGTGACATGGCGTTTTATTCAGCTGGAAGTAGCCATCAGAAGATGGTACACTGTGGACGTGGTCAGCCTCAATACTCCGTTAGGCTGTGGTGTTTAAATGATGCTCAATTGGTACTAATGGGCCCAAAGTGTGCCAAGAAAATATCCCTCACACCATTACACCAGCAGCAGCCTGACCCACTGATACGAGACAGGATGGATCCATGCTTTCATGTTGTTTACGCCAAACTCTGACCCGACCGTCTGAACGTCACAGCAGAAATCGAGACTCATCTCCAATGAGTGCAAATAAAGGTAGTGCATGAGCTAAAAAATTAAACAGCTTTTCTGAGTGATTACAAATACAATTACAATAGGTTTTCAGCACTTCGTGCTTGAACACCAAATGGCTAAAGAACAACACACTTGAAGGATAGTTCACCCAAAAATGTAATTTCTGCCGTTTACTCACCCTCTTGTCATTCCAATCGAAGGTGTTTGACTGTCTTTCCTCTGTGGAACACAAAAGAAGATATTTTGAAAAATGTTTTAGTGTTGAAAGTCAATTAGGTCTAATGTGAGTGTTTGGCTGATGATCACCAATTCCTCTTATTTCTCAACCCCTCCCTATCAAACATTCTTCACCATGCAATCATCCAATCAAGTCCTGCTTTGTGCCTCCTTGATTTATCTTGTTTCACTCGGAAATGTCCCATTACTTCAGTAAAACAGATTGCAAATGCAGTTTTATTTTTTCTTGGGAACATTATGTGCATGCCGCACATGTCCAGTCTTTCAAGAAGAAAATACTCCTGTCAAAAAAACTGGGTGAAGCAAGATGTTTTGTGTGGGAAGAGCATTTGGCATCCAGCTGAGATGATTATGAGACTCTATGAGAGACTCCAAAACTAAATATAGAATTTACCATACAATTCCATAAAGCAATATTCACACATTTTCTTTTGATGTAATTATTATTATTATTATTTTTTAGAGAAAATGCATGGTCCCTAGATAATACAGTACCTCAAAAACATCAGACATGTCATGTTCTCATGTGAACAACTATTTACAAAATAGCACAACAAATAAAGCCGCTGCTGGTGATCTCCCATGACGAATGTGGTCTGGCAGAGTTCCTCAGGAATGGTCAGATTTCCAGCTTACCGTCTGGATCCAAGTTTTAGTCACATGTGGCTTTAGGTTCATGTTCATCAAAGCCCTGAATTCATATGGGAGTAATTAAATCCATTCTCACAACAAATATGAGATTCCACATTATTAACCTCTTGGAGGATGGTTAATGGCCAATGAAATGTTAATAGTTAATGAATGTGTTTATCACTTGCAGAGTGTGATGTGATCACATACACATGCAAAACAATGAAGAGGAGGACTGGTGCGGCCTGATACCATTACAATTTTTTTATATATATTTTTGGTCTCTGCTGCATTTATATGATTTAAATTTAATTTATTCCAGTGATGAAAAGTGACGAAAAGCTGAATTTTCAGCATCATTACTCCAGTCTTCAGTGTCACATGATCCTTCAGAAATCATTCTAATATTAGAATATTTTTTCAGGATTCTTTGATGAATAGAAAGTTCAAACGAACCGCATTTATTTAAAAAAATATAAATCTTTTGCAACATTATAAATGTCCTCATTGTCATTATTGACTTTTTTTCCTCAGATATTTCACGTTCACCACCACCTAATATCTGAATTGATAAAAGCACTGACTAAACCATGCAGCACGTCTTGAGGTTGTCATGGTTACGCTGCACTCAAACGCAAAAGTCACATGATAAGCGCGTCCGTTTTATGGTTATGATTGTGAGAAACACTGTCCAAAAAAACAGTGTGATGTACAGTGTTGCCGGGAAGAGTTTGGAGTCAAGTGGGCGTTCTGCGTGTACCCTGTCATTTCCTGAGGATTCTTAGCATTAGAGAGAGAGAGATTGAGGGGGAGGTGAGAGAGAGAGAGAGAGAGAGAGAGAGAGAGAGAGAGAGAGAGAGAGAGAGAGAGAGAGAGAGAGAGAGAGAGAGAGAGAGAGAGAGAGAGAGAGAGAGAGAGAGAGAGAGAGAATTGCTCAATTGGAAAATACATTGACGATGCAAGGAAATCAGAAAGACTGCTTTGCAATTGCATTTTGCATTTATGCATTTGGCAGACACTTTTATCCAAAGCGACGTACATTGCATTTTAGGGTACACATTTAAATTCTTATCAGTTCTTGCTTTCCCTGGAAATCGAACCCATGACCTGCTCTACAGTTTGAGCTACAGGAAAGCATTGTTGGGTAAACCCGCTTGTCACTATTCAGATAAAGTTGGAAATAGTCTGTCTACAGTCTGTCAGCAGCACAAAAAAAGCATGTAGCCCTGCACAGAATGTCTTCTGAGATAGTATGCATTATTTATGTACAATACCATGACAAGCTCCTTCCAGGAAATGACCCGACTGCCACCTCAGGTCTCCTTCCGTTTAATCCCAGTTTTCCCTGGAGTCCTGGACTGGATGCATGCAGCTGAAATAATAGAACAATATCACTGATATCATGTTAAAACTGATTTAAAACAAGGTGAAGTTTATATCTTTAAGCTGTTTTAGGTGCCGCAACTGCTCGCCATTTTTTAACACCATTTTGCAGTTCAATTTAGTATTTCAGTGTGACAAATTCATTTTTAAAAGAACAAATATTTATTCTGCTTGCAATGGCTGCATTTATTTAGTAACAAAAAACAGTAATATTGTGAAACAATATTGAAATTTAAATAAGTTTTGTATATTTCAATATATTTGAATTTACTCAGCAACATTACTCCAGTCTTCAGTGTTACATGATCCTTCAGAAATCATTATATGCTGATTTGCTGCTCAAGAAACATTTCTGATTATTATCAATGTTGAAAACAGTGATTCGTATTTTTGTTGAGACCATGATAATAAAAAAAAATCAGTATTCACTTATGGTATACACTTACAGTATTCACTCTATTTAAAACAGAAATTATTTGTATATTCTTAACATTATACATTTATTTGCCACATTTGTCCAATTTAATGTCCTTGCTGAATAAAAATGTATATATGTATACACTGTATAATATATATATCCATATATATATATATATATATATATATATATATATATATATATATATATATATATACATATATACATACACACAAGCCTTCCCGTGTGCTCACCACCTGCAGGAGGGGCCGTAAGGGGCCGGTGCTTAGAGGATCGGGCGGCAGTCGAAGGCGGGGGCCTCGACAACCCGATCCCTGGACACGGAAACTAGCTCTAGGGACGTGGAACGTCACCTCGCTGGCGGGGAAGGAGCCTGAGATTGTGCGTGAGGTTGAGAGATTCCAACTACTAGAGATAGTTGGAATCACCTCTACGCACGGCTTGGGCTCTGGAACCACACTCCTTGAGAGAGGATGGACTCTTCACCACTCTGGAGTTGCCCATGGTGAGAGGCGGAGGGCTGGTGTGGGTTTGCTCATAGCCCCCCAACTCAGCCGCCATGTGTTGGAGTTTACGCCGGTGAACGAGAGGGTCGTTTCCCTGCGCCTACGGGTTGGGGATAGGTCTCTCACTGTCGTGTGTGCCTACGGGCCAAACGGCAGTGCAGAGTACCCGGCCTTCTTGGAGTCTCTGGGAGGGTTGCTGGAAAGTCCTCCGACTGGAGACTCTGTCGTTCTACTGGGGGACTTCAACGCCCACGTGGGCAACGACAGTGTTACCTGGAGGGGCGTTATTGGGATGAACGGCCTTCCTGATCTGAACCCGAGCGGTTTTCAGTTATTGGACTTCTGTGCTAGTTACAGTTTGTCCATAACGAACACCATGTTCAAGCATAACGGTGTCCATCAGTACACGTGGCACCAGGACACCCTAGGCCGTAGGTCGATGATCGACTTTGTGGTCGTTTCATCTGACCTGCGGCCGTATGTCTTCGACACTCGGGTAAAGAGAGGGGCGGAGCTGTCAACTGATCACCACCTGGTGGTGAGTTGGATCCGATGGCGGAAGAGGAAGCTGGACAGACTCGGCAGACCCAAGCGTACTGTAAGGGTCTGCTGGGAACGTTTGGCGAGTCTCCTGTCAGAGAGATCTTCAACTCCCACCTCCGGCGGACCTTCGACCGGATCCCGAGGGAGGCTGGAGATATTGAGTCCGAGTGGACCATGTTCTCCACCTCCATTGTCGAAGCGGCCGCTCGGAGCTGTGGCCGTAAGGTCTCCGGTGCCTGTCGAGGCGGCAATCCCCGAACCCGGTGGTGGACACCGGAAGTAAAGGATGCCGTCAAGCTGAAGAAGGAGTTCTATCGGGCCTGGTTGGCTTGTGGGACTCCTGAGGCAGCTGACGGGTACCGGCAGGCCAAGCGAACTGCAGCCCGGGTGGTTGTGGAGGCAAAAACTCGGGCCTGGGAGGAGTTCGGTGAGGCCATGGAAAAGGACTATCGGCTGGCCTCGAAGAGATTCTGGCAAACCGCCCGGCTACTCAGGAGAGGGAAGCAGTGCCCTACCAACGCTGTTTACAGTGGAGGTGGGCAGCTGTTGACCTCAACTGGGGAGGTTGTCGGACGGTGGAAGGAATACTTCGAGGATCTCCTCAATCCCGCCGTCACGTCTTCCATGGAGGAAGCAGAGGCTGAGGTCTCAGAGGTGGACTCGTCCATCACCCAAGCTGAAGTCACCGGGGTAGTCAAAAAACTCCTCGGTGGCAAGGCACCGGGGGTGGATGAGATCCGCCCTGAGTACCTCAAGTCTCTGGATGTTGCGGGGCTGTCTTGGCTGACACGCCTCTGCAGCATCGCGTGGCAGTCGGGGATAGTGCCTCTGGGATGGCAGACCGGGGTGGTGGTCCCTCTTTTTAAGAAGGGGGACCGGAGGGTGTGTTCCAACTACAGGGGGATCACACTTCTCAGCCTCCCTGGGAAAGTCTATGCCAGGGTACTGGAGAGGAGAATACAGTCGATAGTAGAACCTCGGATTCAGGAGGAACAGTGCGGTTTTCGTCCGGGCCGTGGAACACTGGACCAGCTCTATACCCTCTCCAGGGTGCTGGAGGGTTCATGGGAGTTTGCCCAACCAATCCACATGTGCTTTGTGGATTTGGAGAAGGCATTCGACTGTGTCCCCCGTGGCGGCCTGTGGAGGGTGCTCCGGGAGTATGGGGTCCGGGGTCCTTTGCTAAGGGCTGTCCGGTCCCTGTACGATCGAAGCAGGAGCTTGGTTCGCATTGCCGGCAGTAAGTCAGACTTCTTCCCGGTGCATGTTGGACTCCGGCGGGGCTGCCCTTTGTCGCCGGTTCTGTTCATAATTTTTATGGACAGAATTTCTAGGCGCAGCCAGGGACCGGAGGGTGTCTGGTTTGGGAACAACGCGATTTCGTCTCTGCTCTTTGCAGATGATGTTGTCGTGTTGGCCCCATCAGACCAGGACCTTCAGCATGCACTGGGACGGTTTGCAGCCGAGTGTGAAGCGGCTGGGATGAGAATCAGCACCTCCAAATCCGAGGCCATGGTCCTCAGTCGGAAAAAGGTGGCTTGCCTACTTCAGATTAGTGGAGAGTTCCTGCCTCAAGTGGAGAAGTTCAAGTATCTTGGGGTCTTGTTCACGAGTGAGGGAAGGATGGAACGGGAGATTGACAGACGGATCGGTGCAGCTTCCGCAGTAATGCGGTCGATGTACCGGTCTGTCGTGGTGAAGAAAGAGCTGAGCCGCAAGGCGAAGCTCTCGATTTACCGGTCAATCTACGTTCCTACTCTCACCTATGGTCATGAGCTTTGGGTCATGACCGAAAGGACAAGATCCCGGATACAGGCGGCCGAAATGAGCTTTCTCCGCAGGGTGGCTGGGCGATCCCTTAGAGATAGGGTGAGGAGCTCGGTCACTCGGGAGGAGCTCAGAGTAGAGCCGCTGCTCCTCCACATCGAGAGGGGTCAGCTAAGGTGGCCCGGGCATCTGTTCCGGATGCCTCCTGGACGCCTTCCCGGGAAAGTGTTCCGGGCACGTCCCACCGGGAGGAGACCCCGGGGAAGACCTAGGACACGCTGGAGAGACTATGTCTCTCGGCTGGCCTGGGAACGCCTCGGTGTCCCCCCGGAAGAGCTAGAGGAAGTGGCTAGGGAAAGGGAAGTCTGGGCATCTCTGCTTAGACTGCTGCCCCCGCGACCCGGCCCCGGATAAGCGGAAGAAGATGGATGGATGGATGGACATACACACAGATTACATTTTCTTACCATGGCAATAGAGAATACATTTTGCAGAACCATAAAATTAGTGGTTGCACTATATATTAAGTCTTTTGAAGCTGAAAATCTTCCAGGTCACCATAGTTTTCAAATTTCAATCGTGCTTCTGCACTTTCACACCTTGAGACTCAAGATGCATTACACTCTGTTTTTATATCAGTGATTGTTGGATTGTTTTGTTATATTTCTGTTGTTTTGTGAGTGTAAGGCTACATCCGAAATTGCAAACTTCCCTATAGTAGGCAAAAAACAAATGCAACAAAAGTAGTATGTCCGAATTCACGGCACACATAAAAAAGTAGGCAAAAAGAACCCAGGTGACTACTTCTAGAAGTACTACTTCTGGAGAGATTCTGAAGTGTGATTTGATGGACACTTTACTATCCCATGAGGCCACAGGAGAGGATTTATGAATGGCAGTGACGTGACGCTGGTAGGTCACATGATAATGACAACATGCTATATGCAGTACATCCAGATTACATTCATACTCCACACATACAGAACATACTTTTTTAGTGGTCAATAAGTAATTATATTTAAAAAAGTACCAAATCAAGAGAGCATGTGATTTTGGACGCATCCCAAGTCTGTCTAGGAACGTCGTCTGATTAGTTCCTGCAGGCTGATTGATGCTGTGGCCTGATTGGTGCACAGTCCTTTAAAAAGCACATCATCACTTCCTCTGGAGTTCTGAGCAGAGAAAGTTTTGATTGTATAGTGCAGAGTTTGAATGTGTGTAGAGTATTAGAGACTGTGAGTCTGAGTAGGCTATTGTTTGTTTGAGTTGAAAATGGCTTGCATCTGAGGAACTGTGTTGGTGTATTTGACCCCTTTGCCTGCTTTCTGGTACTAATTTTGGATTGCCCTTTCAATTTTGTTTGGCTTTGTAAATAGATTTGTAAATATAGTGTAAATTGAGGATTTGGGAAAGAGTCTGACGCCACATTTATTTATCGTAAACAGTTTGATCTCTGTTTTGGTTAGGGAGTTAATGTTTGATTTATTTTTTGTTTAGAGATTAGGAAAGAGGTTTTAAGAAAATAAAGTTTTGTTTGTTATTTTTGGCCCGGTCAGCTCCGAATCTAGTCCCAATTTAAGACTGTAAATGCATCATTGTTGTTCCAAATTCATTGCATTCCAGAGTCTATTTTTATGTTGCACCATTTTCACTAGACGGATGTAACAGAGAGATCAAATGCCATTGGTTCTCACGTATCATGCCCAGTTTTAAAATAACTTATATAACCTGATGTCTCTGTTCACTATTACGTGACTTCAGAAGGCTTGGAATATATAGCACAGGAGAAGTACAGTATGGACTCTGAGACAAATCAGACACAATTATTTGGTATATGTACTAAACAATCTTTAAAACTCACTCTGGGATCTGTGGTCCCATCCCCCAGTGAGTGCAAGAAGGTCTTGGTTACCTTGACCACGAACAGATAAGTTGGTTTTATGGCTGTTAAAAAATGTGGTCACGTGCTCAAGACAGAGAAAATGGGGTATACAGAAACAATCTTTAATACAGACTTTGCTGCATTAATCATAGACGACCTGATCTATAAATGAACATGCATCCCAGAAACTGTGCGAATGATTTACTGTCTTGTGTAGTGTCTTTTAATTCTATTATTCTTATTTTTGATACTGTGTATTTTATGATAGAACCAACGGTCAGTGTAACCTAACCTATACCAGGTTTGATCTCTATAAATTGGTACCTTGAAGATTGAAATGATTGTGTAATGATATGTCGATAGCTGCGCAACATATTAGTATTACAAGAATATTTCTTAGTTTCTTCATCAGGAACCAATCCAGGCCTCTGCGGCCCAGGGCCGGCAGGTCACAATCTGCATGTGCTCAGCCACGTGCCCATGGAGAGAGAGAAAACTTTCAACCAGAGTCGAACTAACCATGCAAGTTCATCATATCGTCTTCATCCAACGGAGAAGAAAGCGATTGCAACTTCAACATTTGACACTCACGGAACCAGTAACAACTTTAATTTTCAACAACTTCAAGAATTGTGTAACCGGCACAGAGACCATGCAAGTATCAATGTAATGAGGTGCTCTGAAAATGAGAAGCAGATGGTTCTTTTCATAGTTCAATGGATCATTCCCATAGTTCCATTTCCTGCTTCCAATTCCATTCTGTCACTCACCCTGCGATGTCACTCACCCTTTTACCCGTGCTTGTGTGTGTGTATGTGTTTAGATTAGTTATGTTTGTGATTTAGTTAATAAAACTTGTGCACAATACGTATTTGGTTCTGCTTCTCCGCTTGCAACAAAGTTTACTTTACGATTTAGATTTTGACTACAGGCTCTTAGTACTGTACAGTAAGAAAGGCATTTCCCTTCCCCGGAAATTAATATTTCTTAGAATTAATAAACAATTAACGCTGAGTGTTCACAGGACGAACAGGTGGGTTTATTGTAATATTAATTTCATTAAGTTAATTATATTAACTGATCCAAATATTCTAATTATATCAACTGATCAACTGATATTGATTATTAATATTTCATAGAGTTAATTGGTTACAACTCTATTCTTTAAAATAAAGTAAATGCTATTACTGTACCCTTTTTCAATCAGCAAGATCATTTCCTGCAGATCATGTGTGTTTGTAGTTAGAAACATCACAGTAATTACAAACACACACGCATCCCAGCCTCATTCTGTCAGCCAATATTGTCATCAAACTCAGATATTTGTCATTTCAGATAAAAAGCATCTGTTTCGAGTGTGCAGGCGAGGAAGAAACAAGAAGCCGTAATCTACGGGCAAAAAATGGATTCATGTGGGTTTTCACATCCAGCTGTCAACACTTCACCGTTCTTCGGCCATCATTTGACAAAAATAAGTTTTACCTGCCCTCTGTGTCTCAGCAACAGATCACAAAGGTCTCATGGTTACAATTTCCATGGTAACTATGACCAGATCCTCTATTCATCAGATAAAAACCCAAAGGGCTTCATGCAGATCAGAACGAACCCATCCAGCACAGTTCATGACTTCAAGATCCACTGATAAAACTAATACACATATGCAGTTTGCTATTATGTGCATTAAAAAATCAAAATATACCGTATATATATATACTGTATATACTGTATATAACAAATATACACTCACTTACACACACACCTCACACACATATATGTTCATATTTTAAAATATTTTATTTTATAATTACTTTTATAATTATAATATGCGAACAGAATATTAGTTGATAAAAAAAAAGGTTTATAATATTTTGACACTTTTCATGTTAACATCTGTTAACTGTTACATATACAGTATTTATTATGTCAAAATATAAAATTAATTATTTAGTAATCATATCAAATAAAATAATGTGTAATAATGTGTTTCTAGCATGTGCAAACTTGAACACCATAACAAAGGTTCAATTGGGTTCTATATGCCAAACAATTTCTCTATGTGAAATGATTGCATAAGAACATAGTTCCTTGCATAGAACCTTTTCTTCTAAGAGTGTGAGATGTTTGTAGCAACAATGACTCTCTAAAACACTTCATTCGTTGTGTGAACAAACAAGAGGTCTCTGTCTCTTTCTCCATTACACACACACAAAGAGACACGTAACACGACACCCCAAAAATTCCAAGGAACACACGTGACAGAACACCCACGTCTCCAGAGAGATACGCACACACACACAAGAGACTTTTCTTCAAACGAATCATATTTAAAACATTACCAAATGTATTATGTGTTGCCATTTATATGTCATGACAGTTTGGGATTTAATGTAAGTTTTAATGTGTATTAATCAAAATCTAAATGCTTCTAATCTGTATATCTTATGTAACTTCGTTATCATATAATCCAACCTGAATGTGTTTGATACCATTTTAAATCTTGAGACCTAACGGAGTTGAATCTCGATAATAGACTGCAATGATATGATTATTACTAGATGAATCCTTTTTAGTCATAGAAATGACTAAGGCAAAGCTCTGTCATAAACTACACAGACTGGGGTCTTCTGGCAGGACAAAGAAGATTCTCCCGCTCCCAGATCACTGAAGGTGATTGGACAACGCGCCGAACGAAGGAGTGACCCATACAGTCTTTAAAGGAAAGAGCAAAGCTCTTCCTGCTCTCTTGCTCTCTTGTCCCCTGCTCCCTCGTCTGCTCATCATGTGAAGTCCGCGATCGGACTCCTCTGGAGTCCGTCCTTTTTATTTCCTTTATAAAGTTTCTTTTGTTTCATTTTCAAATTCTCCTTTGTCGAACGAACGAAGCCTGAATTCCTTCAGCAACTTCACTTGCAACCAGCTTTCGAAGCTCCCGCGGAAACGTGCTCTGGCAACGAGCACGCGCCCTGCTTTCGAAGCTTCACGGAGAACGCGCCTCAGTCCGAGAACACGCGCAGGCTGGACACAGCTCGTGCACGCAAACGAACCTTTTGCAAGTATCAAGCTCTACGAGTTTTAATGTTTTAAGGTGTTTGATTGATGTCTCTCTCAAGGGTCTGTGATGTTTGCTGTTCTATGGTCACACGTGACCATTCTCTCTCTCTCTCTCATCCTCTCTTTATCTCTCTCTCTCTCTGTCCCGCAATCAAATCGAGCGCGGGCCCCAGAGCGCCCCTCCCCAACTCTCTATAACTCTCCTTCTCTCATCAGCTGTTACCTGTTTTTGTCTGGTCTGTTTAATGTAAGTAACTGTACATAGACGTATAAAACCTATAATCACTATGTGTAATCCGTTATACTCTGTAGTTTGCATTTATTAAAACAATATATTCAACTGTTTCCCGGAAATGCTTGTAAAACGAGTCAATGAGATAAGATCCAAGAGCTGCCAGCGCGCTCAATATTAACTACATTAAGTAGTTTAATTTTATAAACACAGGAAAATTAATATTCAAGGCCAGAAGGTTAATATTTCTTGGAGTTTATAAGAAAGGATAGCTTTATTGAGAAATTAATCACTTAATCTGACAGTTGGTCGCTGGACGAACGACGATTTGATAATTACATTAATTTCCCTTAAAGATTATCTCATAATCGAAGTTAAGTAAGATTATTGATATATGAATGAGGAATTATAATTCGTTGTGATTGATTATTCATGTATTCATATAATCCACTTTCAATTTCGATAATTTAATGTAAAGTAATATGCAGAATATTAATCATATTCATGATTAGTTATTAAAATTCCCTATAGATCATTTGAGCTAATTCATACGGACCAAGAGTCCGAGGCATAAGGTCTACATTATTTGGTGGAGAATGCGGGCAATCTCAAACTTCGTTTTATAAGCAATTTTCAGTTCCAGTCAGTTTATATGGTTATTAATAATTTTTGTGCACATGTGTTATGAAATTATGAGATAAGTCGCAAACGCGAACTCACTCCTAACTGACCAGGCAAAAAGCCTAAGTCAGTAACGTTACACTTTAACAAGTCGTTAAAATATGCCTAGACAATTTTAGCACTGTTAAATGCTAACTGAAGTATTTTAATATTACTAATGTGCTGTTAAGAGATAAATAAATATCTCTGCAGTCGATACATTTCTAATATTTGTTGAAATCGCTGTGAACGAATAATTCTCACGTGCGTATTACCGGTATTAATAAATATGTTTCTAAGCGAGATTCCTTCCAAACATATTAGGCCTTGCATGCAAATGTCGTTATTGAATTCGTGGTAAACCCAGTGATATTCAACAAAACGAAAACTCCTGGTTAAACGTTGACTTAGCTAATCAATCGAAAACCTAATATATTAATCCTAAGTGCTATTTGGATAAATATCTATGGGAGTCTAGCAACAGACGATAAATTCCTGTCGCCCACAATTGTGTTTTGCAGCGAAGAAACCCTGCTTCACGCTCTTGTGCAGTATTATAGCACTCGAAAGATCAGCAGAGATCTTTGTTCCTTTGTGATTTTTATTGCAGAAAATCAGCGCGTGACCGAGCTGAACGCTCTGAGCGCTCGAGTCACATTTAACATTGGTTGTAATTCCGCGGACTAAACACCAGAGGTCCTTTAGGTGTTCAAAAAGTCTCAAAATAAGCGCCCCAACGACGTCACCCTGCGTGAGCACCGCCTCCCACTGACGTCAGCCTGCATATGCGCAACTACGCCATCTCGTGGCCGTTTCAGACAATGCTCTCGTACTGCTAAATTCCAAATTCAAGTGTCATAATGAATGGTGAATTAGCTTGTCTAAAATTCTCAATAATTATTGGCATTTCCAGCTTTGCTCGTGCGAATATTAGTTTGTGTTAGACAATTTTCCTGCTTGTGACTGGTACATTTACTTTGAGTTTGGTTCAAACAAGAGTTGAATTAAAACTTAAATTAAATCCCAGCCCAGCCATTGAGAGCCCAGTTAGAGGGAAGTCCGCCACCCAGTGGCCGCCTCCCGCTAAAGCGGTTCATTCAACTCGCTTTTCTCTTTCCAATTCTGTGTGAATTGCTTTATTTCTGTTTTCTCGTCTGATTATTTTATAATAATTACTGATACTTCAATGCATCTTAATTATTGTACAATATCATTCTGATTTCTCAATCCCCTTACACGCTTATCTAAATTCGAGTGAAACCAGATTTAAATTTTGGATTTAAATTGTGTTTGGCTGTCAGCCACTGTCATCCACTAGAAGGAAACAGCGCCACCGCGTGGCCTTGTGGATACTAAGTCGGTGCCACTCTTTTCCTCCCTTCACTCTTTGAAGTGTGTACTTATTTCGTATTTCCCTTCTGATTATTTCATAATAATTACTGATACTTCAATGTTATCTGGATTATTATAAAATATCATCCTGACTTTTCATTATTTTATTTTATTAATTTTTTTTTATTATTAATTTTTTTTTCTCAAAAAAAAAAAATGTTTTGTCATTACTTTTTATTCCTAATTTTCTTATCTCTCTTTTAGGTTAGGTTATTCTGATAATCACCAACATTATCATAATTCCCTTTTTGTTTTATCATTATTTCAAAGCCTTTGCCTTTATTTCTACATACATAATTACTAAACTTGGTTAAACAAGAAAGCCTTAATTGACTTTAACTTTCACCTGTTTACCCCTTTTTGTGTGTTTATGTGTAGTTCTCCCTAGGGCGCTGTGGTGATTTGACGGTCATCTCTGGTTGGTTTCCGGCGAGCGGGGTCACCTGGTCGTTCACTACCGACACTAGCCGTGAGTGAACCTCGGACGCTTCTGTCTCTTACCATTGGGGCGGCACGCAACTGCTACATCAGCAATTTAGCACTCCAAGGGTAAAGTCAACCACGCCAGCTGACACACAAGGCAATTTCGGGACAATTACCTGAACCAGGGCCTGCTGCAGGGGCAGGGTTCCGGGGAAAACCCAATTTTGTCGTGCTGTCTGGCGGTTGACACCTTGGTGTTGCCAGGTTGTGTTTAAGGTCGCAAGTTGTTTGAGAAGGTCGTACACAGAGTAACAGAAGGCCCGGGTCCACTGCGGTCGAGTGTTTGGGACCGTCAAGAAGGTTGACCGCGCCGCTGGCTCCCACCTGAGTGACCTCATTTCACCCCAGGCAGACTAAATAAGGTAAAACCCATACACTTAGTATAAGCCACAGAATATTAGATATTCCCCGGTCATTTAAGTGTTTGGCCCCTATCTTTTTCTCCAAGCCTCACCATCTTCCTAGGTTTTCTACCCCGATAGCCCCCACTCACCTGTAGGCCCTATCGTAAACTCTGGCAGTGGTAATAGGCTTAGGCCTCCTTATTCTCTCTGACACATACCGTGTTACTATTGTTTGATCTTATTCCACTTTGATCTGTTCTATCCTTTGTTCTGTTGTGATTTGTTTCTTTCATTTCACCCAGAAACAGTAACCTGAGAGAGCCATCAAGAAAGCTAAGCAGTAGAGTGACCACCAGCAGCCGGGGCCACCACGTGACCCGCCAGGCTACTGCTCGTCACAACCCTAGTGCAGGTCCTCAGACGACCCAAGTTAATTGGCTCCGCGAACTAACTGTCGGCATCAGTTAGCCCCAAAATTCGTATAAACGGCATAGCCGTATGATCATAGCTCGTCAACCTTAAAACGAACTTGCATTGGTCTCTTTGTGTGTGTGTGTTCTGTGTTCTCTCTCGCCTACAGTGTGCCAAGGTCACGGCCGTCCAGTATGGCTGCCCAGTGGGACGAACTCGAGTCGTGGTTGAGAGCCATGACGACCGACTTCCTGCCAAGAGACGCCGCTGACACAGAGCCCCTGAGCCGAGAACAGCTGGACACCGACCTGGTCGAACTGATGACCCACGGTCCGACACAGAGCTACAGCTACAAGGACTGGGCCAAGATCGTCGGAAGCCTCGCACACAAACTCGTCGCCCAGGCACGGCTCAGCGAAAGGAGCCACATCAACCTGGAGCAGGAAGCAGCAGCGCTAAAGCTTCAAGCAGAGGAGGCCCGGAGGAACCAGGCCCACACCCAAAGTCATCTAGACCAGCTTCTTCTCCAGACCGAGAAAGAGAACGACACAGATCCAGAGCTACAGAAAGAAGTAGAAAGACTTCGAAAGGCCCTGCAAGATCTTCGCCTCGACACAGACCAAAGAGAACAGTCGGAGAATGAAACCTGTAAAGAACTCGACGAAAGACTCCAACAAAGTGACACTCTCCTCGAGAGAGCAAAGACTGAACTAAGAGACAAAAACGCTAAAGCCACAGCCTGTGAAAAACACTTACAGGTGGCCAGAGCTGAAATCCATGAGCTTACTCTGCAGAGACATGATCTCAGAGACGAACTTGACATTGTTCACAGAGAACTGAGCCATTCTTACAGACTTAACAGTGACCGGGTAGGGGAAACACACACCACAAAGTTTCCCCTGACCAGCCGGTACACACCAGCCAGCCAACAGAAACCCCTGTCAGCAGAAAGGGGGGAGCCCTCACAGAGAACACTTACCGCTCAACGCGGCACGGCTCCCACAGCTGAAAGGGGCGGAGCTGAAAAGGGTCAGAATCCCCTCCAGACGGATTGGGCCCCCAGCCACAGCTCTCCCCCCACAAACGTTGACAAGTTGGCCAGAAACATCCCCACGTTCACTCCAAACCTTGCAGGAGGCCATGATGTACATGCTTACCTTCAAGACATTGACTTTCACCTGCAAACTGTCGCCAACGTGACAGCTTGGGACAAGTTTTACCTGCTCAGAATTACGTCTAGCCGTGACGTGCGCAGCTTCCTAGACCGTCAACCAGGGACTGTCAAAAGGGACTACCAGCAGCTGCGACAAGCTTTGATCCGTGAATTCTCTGATCCAGAATCAGAACAAGGGGTCTTCACCGCCATGGACATCAAACAGGCCCGACCTGAACACCCACAGACCTACTACGGCCGACTCCGACACGCCTACTTCGGAGCACGAAACGTGCCCGGTATGGAAGAAGATGTCAACTTCAGGACGCTGTTCCTCCGAAATCTGCATCCCACAGTGAGTCACCACTTAGGCGTTCTGGCCTGTCCACGTAGCATGTCCACCCAACAGCTACGAGACTTGGTCCACAAAGCTTACACCAAGCAAAAGACTATTTCCAAAAAGACTGTAAAAGACCCCACAATCGACTCTGTCTCTGAGCACTGCTCAGAGCTAGACACAGAAGGTGCCCAACAGCACCACAGTCACAGACTGTACCACAGAGAGTCAAGACCGTTCCAAGCCAGCAGAGGGCAGCACAACCGTGACGGTGCTCATCCAAAGCATCGGAGCGAGCGCTCTAAGAGGTTCTGGGACCTGCATCACCCGCCGTCCAGAACTCCAAGCCCAGAAAGCCAGCCCTGGAACCCCTCTCGACATGCTACTGGTAAGCCCAAGCCTCATCGCACACCAGAAAAACACAGTGCAGCCACGTCGGAGACAGCAGAGATCGTGAGGATGCTGAAAGAGTTTCTTCACAAGAAACATCGCAAGAGAGACAAGGACGAACCAGACATCTTATGTCTAAGCATAAGAACTGAAACCAACACCCTGTCTGACTGCCATCTGCCTGAGCCAAGCACCACGAACACTGCTCGTCCCCCACAGACTACAGAGCTAGCTGTCACATCACACACTGACAGCTCCACTCTAGCACCACAGCTGACAGCTGCACACCCCACACGAAACAGCACAACACATCACACCTGGGACCAACATCACAAAGTCCCAGGAAGTGCTGTTCCGGCTAGCTGCCCCCGCAGCAAGCCACACGTCCCTCCCGGGGACAACCCACCAGACATTGTTATCAAATCGCAACCCATGAACTTTGCTGTTACATCACCAAATAGCAGCTCCACTCACTCACTCATTGTTGCATCACAAACTGACAACACCTACCATTCACTCCGGCTGACAACAACAGCCCCGGTGCCACAGTTTCTGGGAAACCTCCTTGAAAGGGGGGTGACCAGGAAACCCTACCTAGCCTGCACTTTGGAGAAGGAAGTGAAACTTGAAGCCTTGATAGACACAGGAGCAGACCTCACTGTGATCTCATCTCAACTTTTCAAAAGACTCAAAGTCGAAGCTAAGAGACAGAATCGAACTTTTGAATCCCACACTTGTGAGCTAAATGTGCATTCATACAGCCAAAATAGCATCCGGCTCGAACAGCTAACTCTAATCCACCTGTCAATAGGTTTTATGTCGCTGACTCACCCTGTGTACGTTTCACCAATGAACACTCATCCACTCGTCATTGGCAAAGACCTGCTGGATCGTTTCGAGCCCTTAATGGACTTCAAAAAGCGAACTCTTTGGGCTCAAGTGCCAGAACCTCTCCCCATCCAGTCACACAGGCCACCCGAGCCAGACTGTCAGATCACAGAGGTCACGAGACTTTCCACAGAGCCAGACTGCCAGGTCACACAGTTCATGGGAACTCCCACAGCCAGTCACAACGACACAGACTTAGCAACAGGTCAAGTTTCAAGTTCGCTACCCTGCACCTTCCAGCCCACAAAAGACTTTAACAAATGCTGCGCCAAGGTCAAGACTGACCTGCAGCCACATGACCAAACTCATGCCCGCGCCAAGCCTGGCGCACTAAACGGAAAGCGGTGGTCACACCCGACCCACCCACCCGCCCTCACAGTTGCAGCGACTACACACTGCATAAGACTTTTACAGGCTATACGGCCTAACACTGTCCCGCTTACGCGGGCTCCGCTGTCTGCAACACCCAACATAGCGGACATGCGGGCTTCTGACACCACAACAAAGACTTTGCGTTGCCCCCACTTATACCCCTCCTGCCACCCTTGCACGCCGTCTAAACTCACTGACAGCCAGTGCCTCAAACCGCTGCATGACATGCACACGCTGCATGCAGACAACATTACGTGTTCTGCACCTGTTGACATCACAGCGCAAAAGCTTGTGGTGAACAGTTGCAAAAGGGGGATCATGCCAATGTTTATCTATGATGCATCATGTGCGGCACAACACAGCACCAGAGTCACTGACGAGACATTGAAGCAAGCGACAGGCTGGCAGAAAGATGTGACAAAACATGGGCCAAGGCGAGCTAAACCTAGCTGCCACCCACAAAGCAAAAGAACTGCCCTGTCCAACCAAAGACAACCCTCGTTTGCCTCTTCCTTCCCTTTCTCTCTCTCTCTCCCTGTCATCTGTACCAGGTTGCTGCTGTGGGTCGTCATGCTGTGCTGTCAGCCATCCAGAGGACAGCTGCCACCGAGAGAACAACTGAGACTCCTGATCACCGACTGCGGAACCTACACTCAGCCAGTGTATGGTCGACTCATCCAGTCCCGCACGGTCTACAGAGCACACTACCCCAGCACCGCAGCCCCATACATCTGGGCAAGTGCCCAACGGACAGAGGACTCCCTCCCGCATGCCAAGGCCAAGGTCGAACACCTGCTCAACCAACTTGAGAAAGTGACTGTCACGCAATCAGGACTCCTAAGCACCAACCACCGATCCGAACGGTTCCTGGGAGCGTTGCTCGGAGCCGTAGCTGCCGCCAGAACTCTGTTTAACATTGGTATGTCCAGTGTCAACGCAGCGAACCAGACTGTGAACTCAATGAAACCGCTGTTTAATATCTTCCAGAAAGACTTTGCCCAGACTCCGCTGTTTACAGCACTAACGACAGACATGCTGTGGGAGGTTAGCTCCTCCACTGACAGCCTAGCCACAGGTGCAATCCCACCGTACCTGAAACCCTTAAGCCTTGTGCGAACTGTGCTGGCTTCCAGCATCACCACGCCAGCTGACCCTCTACAAACACACCTTGCTTACTCTCTGGGTTGCGCCACCCCACTTCACGTCAACCCCGAGCAGAGAGAAGTGGGTTTTCTCCTAAACCTACCCATCATCGAGTCAAACCGAGCCTACAGGCTCAAAGACATTGTCAACATCGGGTCCTGGAAAAGCAGGACCCAGTTCAAGATATGCACTCCAGACGTAGTGGCCTACCACGACAGCGACACCCTGCTGTACCCGGCCTCAAACCTGCACGGGTGCACCTTGACCAAAGACAGTCACTCTCTCTGCCCTAGCAAGCCCGTCCTCAGAGACAACACTGAAGGAATCTACAAGTTGCAACCCCTGGTCAGCCACACACGCTGCCCTGCTGAAGCTAAGCCTCGCACACAAGTCACAGAAACACAAGCAAAGATTGTAGGTGAACGATGGCTGGCTAACACACCTGCGCACACAGCCACTGTCACTCACGAACAGCATGATACCACCAGCCGTGTCAACCTGCTCAACCCGAGTATGCCGACTCAAGTACCGACAGGTGCCATCTCACACCTCAGTAACCTGTCATGGTACCATCTTCCGAGCAAAGAGTACCAGACAGCACTGGAACTCCCATCCTTTAAGAACTACAACGTCACCTTAGATCCAGAAGGAGATCTCTGGTTTGAGAAAAGGGGGTCCCAACTCACGAACATTGCTCCTGTCAACACAGCCCTCCAAGCATGGGCAACCGCCCAGCCTGAATACCTCACCTGTGTCCAAACCTGGACCGCAGCGGATACTGTCGTATCTTTCCAAGGTCACCGACCACGCACTGACACTCGTCTTGGCCTTCACCCTGTGCCAGACTCAACGAGATGTGAACATCCACAGCCAAGCTCACAAAGCCGTGTCGGCGGTTTCTCACAGAACCCCACACCATCGACCACCTCAACCTCATGTGGGCTGAACCATCAGCCCAGCAAACCACCTGTCATCCATTGTGCTAAGTTGTTGTTCGATGAAGTCCATCCTCTGACTTAATCGAACAAAAAGGGGGAATATGTAGCAACAATGACTCTCTAAAACACTTCATTCGTTGTGTGAACAAACAAGAGGTCTCTGTCTCTTTCTCCATTACACACACACAAAGAGACACGTAACACGACACCCCAAAAATTCCAAGGAACACACGTGACAGAACACCCACGTCTCCAGAGAGATACGCACACACACACAAGAGACTTTTCTTCAAACGAATCATATTTAAAACATTACCAAATGTATTATGTGTTGCCATTTATATGTCATGACAGTTTGGGATTTAATGTAAGTTTTAATGTGTATTAATCAAAATCTAAATGCTTCTAATCTGTATATCTTATGTAACTTCGTTATCATATAATCCAACCTGAATGTGTTTGATACCATTTTAAATCTTGAGACCTAACGGAGTTGAATCTCGATAATAGACTGCAATGATATGATTATTACTAGATGAATCCTTTTTAGTCATAGAAATGACTAAGGCAAAGCTCTGTCATAAACTACACAGACTGGGGTCTTCTGGCAGGACAAAGAAGATTCTCCCGCTCCCAGATCACTGAAGGTGATTGGACAACGCGCCGAACGAAGGAGTGACCCATACAGTCTTTAAAGGAAAGAGCAAAGCTCTTCCTGCTCTCTTGCTCTCTTGTCCCCTGCTCCCTCGTCTGCTCATCATGTGAAGTCCGCGATCGGACTCCTCTGGAGTCCGTCCTTTTTATTTCCTTTATAAAGTTTCTTTTGTTTCATTTTCAAATTCTCCTTTGTCGAACGAACGAAGCCTGAATTCCTTCAGCAACTTCACTTGCAACCAGCTTTCGAAGCTCCCGCGGAAACGTGCTCTGGCAACGAGCACGCGCCCTGCTTTCGAAGCTTCACGGAGAACGCGCCTCAGTCCGAGAACACGCGCAGGCTGGACACAGCTCGTGCACGCAAACGAACCTTTTGCAAGTATCAAGCTCTACGAGTTTTAATGTTTTAAGGTGTTTGATTGATGTCTCTCTCAAGGGTCTGTGATGTTTGCTGTTCTATGGTCACACGTGACCATTCTCTCTCTCTCTCTCATCCTCTCTTTATCTCTCTCTCTCTCTGTCCCGCAATCAAATCGAGCGCGGGCCCCAGAGCGCCCCTCCCCAACTCTCTATAACTCTCCTTCTCTCATCAGCTGTTACCTGTTTTTGTCTGGTCTGTTTAATGTAAGTAACTGTACATAGACGTATAAAACCTATAATCACTATGTGTAATCCGTTATACTCTGTAGTTTGCATTTATTAAAACAATATATTCAACTGTTTCCCGGAAATGCTTGTAAAACGAGTCAATGAGATAAGATCCAAGAGCTGCCAGCGCGCTCAATATTAACTACATTAAGTAGTTTAATTTTATAAACACAGGAAAATTAATATTCAAGGCCAGAAGGTTAATATTTCTTGGAGTTTATAAGAAAGGATAGCTTTATTGAGAAATTAATCACTTAATCTGACAGTTGGTCGCTGGACGAACGACGATTTGATAATTACATTAATTTCCCTTAAAGATTATCTCATAATCGAAGTTAAGTAAGATTATTGATATATGAATGAGGAATTATAATTCGTTGTGATTGATTATTCATGTATTCATATAATCCACTTTCAATTTCGATAATTTAATGTAAAGTAATATGCAGAATATTAATCATATTCATGATTAGTTATTAAAATTCCCTATAGATCATTTGAGCTAATTCATACGGACCAAGAGTCCGAGGCATAAGGTCTACATGTTGCACACGTCACATCAACAGACATGACCCCAAATAACCATGAGAAAAAGCAACAGTAACCGTGAAAGCACCCAAAAGAGAAAGTCCAAAAAGAGCTCTGCAGCTGTAAAACATGAGACATAATGTTCACAGAGCTGTGAGTGACATGTCAAACAAAAAACTGAGATATCAACGGAAAAGAGGACACGCTGTTCTCTCCGCTGAGCGTTCGTCTGTTCCACTGTATACACTCTTTTGTCCTCAGCGGTCAGATTCAGACGTACAGTAATGACGACTGGCAGAGATCAGCGGGAGTCGAGCTCCTGCCGAGAGGGTGAGATCTGTGTAAGGACCCTTCACTCCGGAAAAGTGTGAAGAGACTCAATGACCCTTCATCCAAAACACACCTGTCTGCGTGAGAACATGCACTCTCGGTCCTGTTAGATTCCCAGCCGAATCCCAGCAGTGGCTTTACAGACAATCTATTCTTCAATAAAAGGTCCTACAGCAAGCATCACAATTACAATCCCCAAATCGCCCCCTATACCCTCATTCACTATTCCCTACATTAGTCCACTTGAGGGAGTGAATGAAAAGAGTGAGTGTATTCAGACACTGAGTGTGCAGGAAGGGCTGCCGCTTTTGCATAGTTTGTGCTCGCTCTGTCATAGAAACTAGCATGTATAAACCTTAATTAAACAATTGAATAATCAAGTAAAAAGGAGTTTATACCTGTATGATATTACGCTGTAGCCACATTGGACCAGCGGTTTGGAAAATGGATGGATGTATTCATGTGGCATGCGACTCTCACAGTGCATCATGGGAATTCTCTAGCCGTTGAGCCAAAGCCATTGGAAGGTGAGCCTGCAACCTAAACTGAAAAAAGCATAACGCTGCGATACGCAGGGAAAAAGATCCGAGTTTTTTTTTAATGGATTTCAATGGATTCACTACACTGACTTACAATGGCTTATCATTTAATTAATCAACAGTCCATCGGCTAATCTTCAACATGTTTGCTCTTAACCATTCGTTGCTCTTAACCATTGGATCAATCTATTTGTAAAGTTAACCCTCCCATTTCATTCACCATTTGCTTAGGCTAATTGCCTGTCAGACAACTCTGAACGAAATTCAATGACGTCACGGCTGTAATGTGATTGGTTATCGAGGCACACCATGACAACCAAATGTTAGCCGTTGTGCTTTCTCCAATGGCAGAGCCACGGACCCGCATCTCCCAATAACAAGACAATCTCTGGTTGAGCGAATATCATTTGAACACTTGTTATTGGGGTGCATTATGGGATTGAATGAGTGCACACGATAATGTCTACTATGGTTTCGGACACCACTACAAATGGCCGTCCTCTTAAATAGTGGCCTATTTAAAGGTATAGGGGGCGATTTCCGACACTTCCTTAATATTCAGCGATATTATTGATTTGACTGCACTCACAATATCGGATGAGAACAAAACTTGAACTGAATTGAGGTGGATGATGATACTATCGCCTTCTGTCGAGCTGCTTTATTGCTGAATCGAATTTGTTTGAGAATGTATTAATTTTGTAATATAGACATTGAACTGAATTGAACCAACACTGAACTGACTTGAGCTGAATGAAGAGTCTGTTGTCTTCTGTAGAGCTTCTTATAACCAAATTGAGCTTCATAATCGATGAACTTGACAGATATTGAACTGAACTGAACCAACACTGATCTGAATATGACACTATTGACTTACAGCTGCTTAACAGCAGAATTTGAATTTGTCTCATATTTGATAAAGTTTGTGACCTTGATTCTGTTATTTTCCTGTTTATTACTGTGCATTGGTTTAAATTGACCACTTACCAATTTAACCCACTTTTGTTTTAATCAGGACTGTGAGATCCAACCACTCCTTTTCTTTTCCAGTCTCGAGAAGCAAACCCTTTGAGAAAGCTCAGCCACTTTGCAAGTACATGTATTGACAATCTAACACAAAGTCATGCAATATCAAACAGCAGCATGCGATATCTGATGCATCAAAGCATATTAAAACTGGCGACAGTGTTCAGAGAAAGTAAAATGGCTTTCCTTTTAAGTCAGTATGTCAGACAAATTAAATGATTATAATGTGTGCCCCATCCGCAAGGTTTAAATCCCAGTAATTATCAGGGTTAATGTCTACTGTAATTTCTCAATTAGATATTTTAACTCGGAGAGCAGGTGGGGAGTGATGCACCTGTTCCACTAACTGAACGTAGCAGTGCAGAGGCGAGATGTCAAAGTTAGACTCATTAAAATGTTCAGAATGGAAGCATACTGGTAAAAAAATATATAAAAAATGCATTAAAATAATTTGTGAAGCAGTATGCAATGCAGCATTTCATATATGGTATATTGGTATTACATTACCTTTTTATAATGTGCATAACTCACTTAAATCCAATATAGGTCTACATGGAAAAAAAATATTTGTTAGAATTATCATTCATCTCAAAGGTAGTTGCTTGGGTGGCACATTCAGAATTATGTGAACTGGCTGGATGCTTCTCTCTTTGCTTCATGGAGATTCAGTTCCAGAAACATGCAAGTCAGTCATTTGAGCTGTAAATGTCATGTGACTGTTAACTCTTGCAGCAGACAGGGACAAATATATCATATATATATATATCAATTAATCATTCACTGGAACATACTATAGAATAAAATGTTTGCAACTTATGTGTTCACTGCTGTTAGGACCCATGGCTCAAAGGGACACAACAAAAATGGGACACATGAGGAAGCCAAACTCAATGCAAAAGTTTCTTAATAAAAAAATAAAAATAAAAAAGTAGCCTATGAAATGTAGCAGTCAGACATTAGTAATGTAATGAATGCAAACGCAAAGTTTCTCTGGGGAAAGCAAAGGTTTTGCGAGTGAATAAAAAAGTTTCTCAGGGAAACAAAAACTTTCTCTCGCAAACGTTTTTTTATGTGTGAAAAACTACACTACCCATGATGCTTTACAGGAGATTCCACCAATCAGAGAGTACATATATTTTTTTATATATATGCATATTGCAATAAACTTGAAATATATTATTTATATATACAGTATAATCAACATTTTCAAATGCATAGTTTTTATATTTCTCCATTCTATGAAGCCGTTAAGTAGCCTACACAGTCTTGAACCCTTGTATTTTTGCCCGATTTTCAAATGCTTTTTTTCCTTCAAATCAAAGTGTGTAATACAATGATTCACCTCGTAGCTGATTGGCTTGGTTCATGGCTTATAAAGCAGTGCCTGTCCACTGCTGAAAAAGTGGACGGGCACTGTTGCACTCTATTATCATTACTGGAAGAATGTTTGTTCATAACTTTGAGAAAACCTTGCCAGAACGTTAGCCAAATGTCCTTGTTAGCTGAGAAGAGTGTTTTATAAAATAAGATGCTGTATAATATGGCAGGAGTTAACAGTTGATCATGAGATACACTACTGTGCAAAAGTCTTAGGCATGTTAGTATTTTCACAAAGTGGCTTGGAGACATTGCCGCAGTTCTTCTGGATTTAGTCTGTCTCCGCTTATTCGTGTAATCCCAGACGGACTCGAAGATGCTGAGATCAGATTGCCATACCGGTTGACGCCAAAACTCCTTGTGCAAACAAAAATCTCACTGGATTATTACAATTAATGGCAAAGGAATCTTTGGAAATGTAAAACCGTTATTTCCTACAGACAAACTACAGCAAAATATGTAAATAACTGGCTTAAAAAAAGTAAGACTTTTGCACAGTACTGTATATCAAGTAATGATCTGGTGTTTTTTTTAATTAAGTGTTCTACTTCCTTTAAAGAATTTAATTCATTTAGATGTTCAGCGAAGGCCGTTGATCAAGATTGGCTTCATGATTGGGACTAAATTAAAGGCGGCGATGTATATTTGGATGCACGGTTGTGTACGTAACAAGAAGGCAGACAGGTATATCCCCTCTGTTAAAGCATGCTCTCGTTGGCTGATGCTCGGCTGTCTAATGGAAGTCAATGACTCGCATTAGAAAGGTTCCAGAACAGACGGAGTATCCATGGAAACCTGAGCTGGAGAGCATGTCCGTCCCAGTGCCTGCAGCGATATATTGTAATTACAGAGCCATTTATTCTGTGCTTGGAAGAAAAAAAACCTCAGTGATGGTCGTAATCACGGCCGTCTGAAGGATCCGCATGCAAGTACGCCAGCCTACGCATGACCTGATTAAAATTCCACCCAAATCAAGTCCTTCTGGCCTGTGAGAACATCTCATCTGTGAAGTGACACATGATATCATGTGTACTGTCATGGCCATGTGTCAGAATAACCTGCTACATGGCAGTACACGCAGTGGGCCACAACCTCTGCATGCAAGCAAATCGAATTTATCGCTTTGTCTTTGGCCATGAAGACTCATGGTCTCTCTCTGTTATAGTATATTTTATGTGTTAAATCTCTTCAAGTGCAACCAAATAAATTATACTAATCAATACTTGTATTGCAACAATATAACAAATAGGTTTTTATATATATTCATAATTCCTAGGCTTCTTATATGCCGGTTATTCTGTTCTGAGCAGTTTTAGTGTGTTACTATGCAGTTGCTAGGTTGTTCCAATGTCCCTTGAAAGTAAAGTCCATTCAATTGCCATATTTACATATTTGGTTACTTAAATGCGTGGACTTAAACAACCTGCGGCAACAATTGGAGATTTGCTCTTTTATTTAGAAGGCGGGACTTATTCCACCATATACATTCATAAGTAATATGAGTGCACCCATCGATATATATATATACATATATGCCTCATTAGTACTGACTGTACTGTACTGACAAGTTGGGTCTCCATTAGGACCCCAAGCGATCCCATTGGTTAAATTTACTCTCCTTAGCGCCGGATTACAATTCCTAAAATCATGTTATGATAAATGCTGTTTCAACTACATTATAATGACCATTTATGTCTGTATTAGTTAGCTTATGTATACAGATACTTGATTAGCCTGATAGCTTATACACGCATTTGCACTTATACCTAGATTTACTTTTTAATTTATGTAATTATGTGTTAAATTAAGTGTTAAATGTCCAAATATTTCAGATATAAATAAAACAAATGAATGATGTTCAATTATTCACTTAATAGGCTATTGTTATTATTATTATTTATTAATTAACAGTTAACCAAGTGTAAGAAATTATGTTAAATTGGTTTTATTATGCAATTATTTGTTTTATCACGCATTATATAGTAAGTTAAGCGTATTTTTAATTAAAATAATTTGTATATTATAGGATAATCATTAACTGATAGTTTGTGGAGACCCATTTTCAATTTAGGACCCGATTTGTCACGAAGGCTTTAGCCTAAGCCGTCCGCCATATTGGAACAGTCAAAACACCGGTCCGTGAACCGTTCGAGAGCAAGTTTATGCAAGAGTCACATTTCTTCTGGAATTTAAATCTCGGCGGATTCACAACCAGAAGCTGCACAATGTTCTGACATCATTTATTCTTACTGTGAGTGACGACAGGCTGACTGTTCCAAGATGGCAGGCGAATGTTGAATCTATCTATGAGTGCACTGTCTTTGTAGCCTATATCTAAAGTCTTTGGGTTTTAACAATATAGGCCTACCATTTTTTTTTCAATAGTTATATTTCTTATTCATGCTGTTGGTTGCTTCTACTACAACACAGAGTGACTAAAAGGGCTGTCTCTCAAACACTGCTCATATTTAGACATTTTGCTGAGAGGTTGAGCTATAGCACGTTGTCATGGAAACAACAGATAAAAAGGCTATCAATTGGAAAGCTAAATGAGCCGAGAATAAAAAATAAAAAAAAGGAAAAAGAGAAGTGCAATAAATAAATGAATCAATTAATGAATTAATAAAATTTTAACAGGAGACAATAAAATATTCTATCTTATTCAACGAAGACTCGTAGCATAAATTATTTTGGATATTTAAGTGTGTTTTTTCACTGCCAAACCACCGGATGCGTTCTCAGAGTGTATATGTGGAGACATTTTCTCCTCATGAGGTCTATCCATTGATCCCAAACTCTGGAAGTCCAGCCAGGAAACATCACAGGAATAGGACTTGATTAAAAAAAAACAAAAAAAAAAACATGACCACACTACAAGATAATCGGCCGATTTTGGGGCCATTTCTCCCCTTCCAACAATCCTAAATCCTGGTTGTCCTGATGGTTCTACAGATGATCTTATCAGATTTTCCTGTGGTGTGAGATGTGTTAAGAGTGACTGAATCTGCTCGGGGCCAAACCGATCTCAAATCGTATATATATGCAACATGTTGAATATTTATGATGAGAAATCCTGTTGAGTGGGGGGAACACCGAGGATAAACGCACGCGCCCTCTGACTGTCAAGTGGAATGAAACCATATCAGAAAGCAAGCTGACGGAAGCATAACAGGACTTAATCCAAACCTTTTTTTTTATTATTCCCTGCTAATTTTCTGTAAAAAGCAGTCCAAACACTATTTCTTTTTGCCCGCTGTTCTCCATATACTTTTGTTTACTCTACAGTCATGTTTGACCGCGGGAGATTTTGCGAGATTTCCCATGTTTTCACAGTCGAGACGTTTTTTGTGAATGGAATCTGTCCTGTACTGTCTTGGTCACATCGTGACACTCCACAGACTAGGAGTAATATATCGCTTTAGCATTGATATCACAATGTGCGCATCCGCAATAGTCACATCCCAGGATGTGCGATGTCAAGTGGATCGTAGTTGATCCGAACGGTCCAGCGACTCCCCGGATCAGAATGCATGTGATTTGCAGATTAACGGCAACGTTTAACCATCATAGAGTGAATGTTATCATTTGCATGTGCTTTAAAGTCCTGTGAGTTTAGCATATCCAGTGCAAGAAGACTGGAAAGCGCGCACCAGATCCACAGACAGCATGTGAACACCGAATTCAGTTCTCTTTCTCTCGAGCCTGAACGGACATGTCCACGCAACGTTAAGTCAAAAAGCCTGTCTCGGCGTGTATCCTCGTAAACGGTTATATGTTGTACACAGAGAAAGGGAACTGATGCGTATCATTATATTGGATCCGTGCATTGGTCTTAAAGTGACAGCAGCCTAATATACCCGCAGCTGTTCGTGTCAGCAATGTTAATCAAACAACAAAAGAGAAAGAGAAAATCACCTTTGTAGCTTTAACAAAGATAAATTGTATTTATTAATTATATTACATTTATACAGTAAATAGTACTAATGGAATAATATTTGATTATTCCATTTCTGTACCTGTACACTCTTAGATTTACCTGAAAAACAAAGCACTTCATTTGTATCTTTGTTGTATTTATATGCTTGTAATTTGTTTATTATTTTCTATGCAGATGCACAAATATGCAAAACATTGCAATGTCAGTTTTTTCCAATATCGTGCAGGCCACACACTATATGAACAAAACTGTTAAATTAAGATTTTTTTTTTTTTTTATCACCATGTTTGTGGTGTCTGTTGTGGTCTTTGTGGGATCTGATAAGAATTAAGTGTGGACTAGCCTTAAGGCAAGTGTAATTAGTACGATTTCCCATTCTCTGGTTGAGATGTGAATTATTACTTCTCTTAGAGATTATACATACTATTTTCATCTGACTTTCAATAAAACAGCAGAAATCTAGAGAATGTCACAGTGGACCAGAAACACCCTCAGCAACCTGCAAAAAATCACTGTAGCGATCACATAGCTACACTCTGGCGACGTCTTTGCGATGAGTTTTGTACATGCTAAATGCTACTCACTCTTTTTTTCTTTCTTTTTTTTGAAAATCCACAAAAAAAATTTGCTTAATTGATATGCAACAACTGGTAAATAATGAGAGAAGATAGTGAAGAAAACGTAAAAAAAAAATGGAAGAGTAGAGAATTACGCAAGATTGGATGAAACGCAAGGAGAGCTGTGAGGAACAAGGTCTCGGTTGCTACCTGACAGGCAGAAGTTTGTGATGAAAAGCCTCTGAGGAGGACTAAAGAAACCGCTATGATGAAACTGAGCTTGACACCAAGCAATACTAAGAGAAACAGGACACAAATGCATCTGTTAGTCTTTCTCTCTCTCTCTCTCTCTCTACACACACACACACACACACACACACTTTGATATTGATTACAACACTGGCATATTAGCAGGGGAGAATCTGAATAAGTGTACTCACAGTGCTCAGGAGAATAAAAGCGCTCTGTGGTTGTTCATTATGCTAATAAAATTCACACACTGGAACATAAACAGATTCCAGAAGCCACGCATCACTATGGCCCGTATTTACATTTGATGAATTATGCCTATTGCTCATCACCCGTCCTGTTGTAGAGGTTATTAAGAACATTGTTTGTTATGCATGAAGGAAATCATGATGCACAACACTGGAGCTTTAACAATATTCTATATTTTCTGAAGAAAATTAGTGCTGTTTACATGACATTTCATTTAGTCCACCTTGCAAGTGCAACACATATACATACCATAAAGCTGAGGATAAATCTGATGGGTAATTTAATTGTCCAAAACAACAGGTTTCATATAATTATTACATGAGAGTAGGCTATATAATAAGAAAAAAATATATTCCAAAATAATTTTGTCGTCTGCATATTTTCAGGGTGTTTTCATACAGCCAGCTTAGACATTAATTTATTCTCTGTCAAGTCATGTTTCGGATATATTTCACAGTTTTTATGAATGCAGTTTCAAAAATCTGATATAATAAATAAAATCAGTGCCGTTCATGGTGTGATTTGTTGCATTAGCAGTAATGATTGTAATGTGTCAGGCTGCCACCTAGTGCTCAGCACCACATACAGCACATCACACACCCTGACTAATAACACGTTTCGGTTTAGACATGAAAAAAGGAATTGTAAATTAATACATTTTCAAGAAATGGATAATGCTGCGTGTTTCAATGCACATCTGTGGGCCTTTAATTACATATCAGAGCCATGATCATCATTGGCCACATTTTCTTTCCATCCCTCTACTGGACACGAGGAGAACGAGCAAAGATTTATGTCACCCTTAACAGAGCCTGATATGAAATGGACACTTCGATTAGCCAACGAGGGCTCAAAAATAGTGTCCTTTGCCTTAAGAGGCTGTTACTGTTACACTGAATATAGCATGGATATGACTGGAAAAACATTAGCTAACTCGGAATAGCATAGTACAAAACTGTAGTAGGCTAGTACGTATTCGATTTCTGCAGTTTACAACTCAACTCAACTTTTATTTATAAAGCACTTTCAAAACCATTAAAATGGACCAAAGTGCTGTCCATAAGTATTAGACAACTCCAAAATTACACATAAATTACAATAATTCTAAAATACACAAAAAGACATCAACACATGACACCTGACACAACACATGACACAACCAGAGAACGCTGCATAAAATACTATATCCCATAATGCATTGTGCTCTGCCGTCTATTTCTGGCGTAAATCTTTCTTGACTCATTATTTGATTGGACTGTCAAAAGATATTACTCAATGTTCAAGATAGCTGGCCAGCACTCACATTGGGCCTAATTAACACAGCACAGTGGAATCATATGACAACATAGTATTACTACTGAAACATTTGTCAATGTATAGCATTCCATTAAAAACATAAAGGTATGCAAATACAGTATATAGTGTATTGTGCAGTAGCCGATGCTAGTATTCCATTCCAAGCCAGGAAACACAGATGGATAAGACTGAAAGTGTAATGCAAAATGTGCCCAAAACTATGGGTGTGTTCAAACTTGGCATGTTTGGTTCGATTAAAACGAACCCTGGTGCGATTGCTCTGTTAGTGCGGTTCATAAAGTGTGAACGCTGCCATCTGAACCAAACAAGCAGAACGAGATCGCTGAAAGATGGGTCTTGATCTGCTTCCAGTGAACTCTGCTGTGGTTCGATAGAAAAATGAACACAACATGGACCAAAGACATGTAAACTGACCAGAAACAGGACATTATGTCAGAAGATGTGACCCTAAAAAGGACAGAATGCTCAAGCGATGTTACCCGTCGAAGATCTCCTAGCAGCAAATCTTCCTTGTGTGTGTGACGGAGGAACTCCTGCCGCTGTTTTGACTCCTTTACACATTTTATAAGCTCTTCACGAGTTCTTGGTCAAAATACCATCATATAGCTACGCACATTCAGAGAGTGCATTTAGCCCAGCACACAGCCTCGTTTCGGATGTTCGGTAAGTTCCGTCGTGAAATATACGTCATAAAAGCCGACTAATCAGGTTGTGAACATATCCCTATGCCTTTAGGTTCGGTATCTTTAGGTTCAGTGTTAAAATGCCAATGTGAATGCTTTTTTTGGGGGGAGGGGGGTCCAGACCAAACGAACCAAGCAAACCGAACTACAAGTGTGAAGTTGAATACACCCTATAGTGATCATTTAGGAATAAGTTAAGTTATTAAGTGAATTGCTTTTTGGAGTACAGAGCACACTGCTATTCTATGCAAAATTCTATGAACATTTACATGTGACTATCCTGTAAATCCAGACCTAAATCTGAAAGATTAAGGATCTGGCGTCGACTAATGAAAATCGGCCAGCTCGAGGGGCGGCACCAAGCATGGATTTGAAAATTTCACTGCACGCAATTGGCTAACACTACAACCAATCACAACAATCCAGAGAGATGGAAAGAAACAATTCGAGCGCCGTCTTCTGTTCCTCTTTTAGAGAAAAAGGCAAATCTAAATCTTTCATTGTAGCGCCCAAAGCCGTTTCAAATAAACAGGTGTTCATCCATAGCCATCTTGCAATGATTACTAATGACTAATGTCATCTCGCCTCTGGCCCGCCTATATATATATCAGATAACCCGATGTGATTGGTGCAGCTCAAATATAAGGGCATATTTAATGAGCATCATTACTCGACACCAGAGTAACTCGCTGAGCAAATTCAACTTGTGCTCTCGCGAGAACTCTGAACTTAACCGGCCTTCAACACTGAAATGTAGTTCTGTCATGACAACTTGTGTTTGGCATGGCAATGAATATGATAATGTTAATATGTCGGACTTGGAGTGAAGTACGTGACATGCTACTGCCAATACATACACGACACACTGCTGTGAGCAAAAAAGCGTACATTACCTGTAGCAGATCTGTACAGGTGGAGCTGGGGAAGGTGGAGGGTTTCTGAAAGCGCGCTGCACTACTATAGACAATGCTGACCAGTGTTTGAAGGTTAATCAGCGAGCGCATTGGCTACTGATACAGCAACCAATCAGCTGTGCCCTATAGAGAATGATGGGATTGTAAGCAGATTGAAATAAGGACCTATATATTCAGGATTTGGGGAAACTGATGTGATCATTTAAGAGTCGACCTTTAAAAACACATACTGTTTTTTTAACAAGTAATCTGAATTGGTGGCTGTGATCAGAATTGATTTCTACCATACTTCTGCAGTATTTAGTAACATTTATTTACGAGTGAATCACTGTTAAATTGTTACAATTTTGCAAATTGATTTAGTGTCAATATCACGTCATTGTTTTGATGTCTTTTCGTACAGATCTTGTTAAAATTTCAGCTTATTTTCAAATAATTTAAAGTATTTCGTTAACCATTTTACAGTGAGTAAATTTAGCATTACGCTTTAAATTGTCATTTTAACAAAAACTGACAGTATGTAGTATATTTTGTGTATGTATGTGTGTGTGTGAGATACACGCATTGATATTCAACTCACATTTTTCTACACACCCTCCCCCAGCTCTCTCTCTTTCTCTCTCTCTGCCTGTATGTGTGTGTAAATCTCTGATCATTGCAGGCTGGTCACAGGATGTGATCTGATTTACAATGGGTTCATTAACCTTGGGAAATGGTCTGGACTCTGCACCACAAACACGCTGTGTTCAGATGGACTTCACGGTGAGATCAACGGCGCTCGCCCTCTGCAGCGCTGCCGTAACCACGGGCAACCGGCATCTGAGCAAGACTGGATGCAGCCCTGGCGGGGAATAATCAATATGCTTATGGACATGCATAGAGACTGAGCTTATCACAGTGAAGAACATACAAATATTCCTGGAGCAGATGGCAATGCCACGAGAGTGTATTATTTACATATCATTTAAAAAGGCTTTGATATACAACAAGAATTATATACTGGCATACAGTGTTGTTATTCTTAACTAAAATTAAAGCTAATATAGATATTTTTTAATTGGATATCTAATTAAGTTTTCTCTCTTTTTTTTTTTTGTGAACAGGGAGACTAATTTATGGAAGCTTGTTTCCACCAGGGAATAAAACAATTTAAAAGATAAATGCAACTTTTTCTCTCACAATTCTGACTTTTTTCTCAGAATTGCTTGATATAAACTCACAATTGCAAGTCATAAAGTCAGAATGGCAAGAAATACACTCACAGTTCTGAATTTATAACTTACAATTACAACTTTTTCCTCGCAATTGCGCGTTATAAAGTCAGAATTATGAGATAAAAAGTTGCAATTATCTTTTGTTTTATTCCATGGCGGAAACAAGCTTCCATAGAAACAAGCCTCAATACTAATTTTCTATATCACACACTCAATTTAAACAATTACATATCAATTGTGGGCCTAAGGGGGGGGGGGAATATTTATACCTGTATATACAGTTGGGGGTGGTGGGGGTTAAAAAGGGAGTCATGCCATCAGGTAGTTTTATTTCAAAAGCTCCATTTCACTACTGTTATATCACAGCTCTTTACAGTAAAAACCACTGTTAGTCTGATATGCTTACAGTCCTCTGATCAAGCACCATCATCAGCCTCTAAAACACATTCAGAAAGTGCAACAGTGTCAATGCTTTTTATTAAAGTATCAATGCTTCTTATTAAAATTTAGATATCACAAAATGTGCCATTTACAATATTCACCATCTTGAGTTATTGCACTGAGTGGCTGCCAAAAAAATCGTATTTATGCAAATAAAATAAAAAAACAGTCACTGAGTTATTGCTTATACATTTTTGCCTGGCGTCAGCTGAATGGAAAATGCATTTTTTGGTTGATAATAAACAAGACTGCCAGGAACTGGAGTTGCCTCTTATTACAGTGTACCTTTCAGAATACTGATTTCATGTCTGCATAGAAGTCTTAGTTGACTTATAAAGCATTTAAAAAAGCCCATGATGCCCAGAATGTGAGATATACTAATCTCACAAGAAAATATATTAGTTTCCAATCTATAGACACAAATTCCTCCATATTTAGCATCCGTGTTACTTATATTGATATTATGGTATAAAAGAATGGGTAAAACTTTACAATAAGGCTTCATTGGTTAACATTAGTTAACATGAAATATCAATGAACAGTACTTCTACAGCATTTATTATTCTTAGTTAATGTTAATCTAAACATTTACAAATACATTTTTAAAATCAAAAGTTTTAGCATTAGTTAATGCACTGTGAACTAAGATGAACATTAACATTTGTATTAACTGACATTACCAAAGAGTAATAATGCTGTAAAAATCACTCATGTCAGTTAATCCATTTAATTATTGTTAATAAACCTATGTGAGAAACCTGATGTCGTATAAGCATTTTTAGCATATCTACATTCACTCATTTAATTACAAAACTATAATAAAACTCTTCTGTAGTGCATAATCTCCTTCATCTATTTTACTACTGACCACACAGCTCTCTATATTTCACTGCATTTCGGATTTTTTTTTTTTTTTTTTTTTTTGCCATCCATTCCCTTTAGATTTATTGATAACTATGTCAGAGATATTGTGCCATTCTGACTATTAGAGTTTGCCAAAAGTACGTTAAAATCATTCATAAGAGGGATGTGGTTTTTAAATTAGTTTTTTGGAAATATTTACATTTTTAAATAAGTACATTTTTCCATTATTAATAGACCAAAAATGTAAGGGGAGGGGGGGATAACATACTAAATAAAATGCTTCATTTCCTTGTGAAGTCTGTTTTCATATTTCCTTCATGTGATTGTGAAAGCAGCATCATCACCATGTTTGGCTTGATGAATAGACATAGACATGCAGTCCCTTGACCTGACGTGATTTGTTTTCTTATGAAGAACAATCACTTCCGCTGGCTTCCTCTGGCTTCTCTATACTCAGTTTGTACAGGACCTTCTTTGAGACGAACCTGCAAACAGGAAGAACAACAAAACATGTCGTCAGACTTGTAGATAGTTTACTTTGTTCTGAAACAGGGGCTTCATTTGTTACAATATTGCATTTTTTTCTTGGTTTGGTTCGCTTTCTTAGGGCAACATTTCGAAGCGTACCAAAATATGTTTATGCGAGTCACATGTGAGTAAAACTGTCCTCTTATTGGTCAGCATTCACCTGTTTACGTTCCTTTGCGTCCTCCCTTAAAATGTATTGAAAAGTTAGTTTTACAGCTTTATCTGTAGCTGTCGTGACACAAGCAAACACTTTTACAAATGCTGCCGTCATTCCCGCTTTAACTGATAAGTGATATATATATATATATATTAGTATGGTGTAGGCAGGGCCTCCTTTTGTGGGCCAATACAGCGTCAATTTGTCTTGGGAATGACAGATACAAGTCCTTAACAGTGGCCAGAGGGATTTTGAGCCATTCCTCTTTCAGGACAGTGGCCAGGTAACTATGAGATGCTGGTGGAGGCAAACGCTTTCTGACTTGCTCCTCCAAAATACCCCACAGTGGTTCAAAACTTTTCAGATCTGGTGACTGTGCAGGCCATGAGAGATGTTTAACTTCACTTTCATGTTCATCGATCAAGTCTTGCTGTGTGTATTGGTGCATTATCATGCTGATACACGGACGGCACCCTCTTCAGGTTACAATGCATTAGGTGCACACGGTCCTCCAGAATGGTTCGGTAGTTCTTGGCAGTGACGTCAAGCACAGTAGGGAATGCCAGGATATTGCAGCCCAAACCATCAATGATCCACTCCTGTGCTTCACTGCAGGCACGCAACAGGGCTGTTTGGAGCTTCTCCACACTGTAACTCCCACGGATGTGGGAAAGACTGAAGGTGAACTCATCAGAGAAGGTTTCACACATTGTCCAAGGCCCAAGATTTGCAGTGTTGGCACCAATGAAACCGAAACTTGCCATTGGCATGATGAGTGACCATGAGTTTGGCTAAAGCAGCCCGACCATGAATATTGACTCTGTGGAGCTCCTGATGAACATTTCTGGTGGAAACTGGAGAGTCGATGTGAGCATTTTATTCTGCAGTGAGGCTGCAATGGTTTTCTGTTTGTTTTTTTGATACAATCCAGGTTAGCACCTCGACATCCCTTTCAGACAGCTTCCTCTGGTGTTGACAGTTACTCCTGTTGGATGTGGTTCGTCCTGCGTGGTGGTATGGCAACATTAAGTTGGATACCGTGGCTCTCGATACACCAAAAAGACTTCCTGTAGCGAGAAGCGCACCAACATATTGTCCTCTTTTGAGCTCTATGTCTCCCATGATGTTGTGTGGATTGCATATTTTATGTATAGCTGTGCAAATTCAACCGTCACAGTCGGCTCTTACTGATGGAATGTAAAATCAGTGAAGATTGGTGGCCATGGATATGTAAGCATGAAACCTCCAACACTATATTGGCCAGAGTTTAATTTTAAATTGTCCAACTCTTGTATATATACGTATTTATATCAGTTTATAAATTATAAAGCAGTTAGAGCGGGAATCAAGGATTCGTCAGAACAGTATTCTTGCAATGCACGGAGAAGAGCAATTACACAACATTTTAGGATGAAGAGACACTCTTTGGTGTTCAACTGCGATAACTAATATGCTCACTCACAGAGTCAGACACGGCTGCTTTTGATATAACATATTTCCCGTTATGAATTATGATACCGCATGATTTGTTGCTCCAGACTCACTGGTAACTTTTTAACCAGGCCGAGACCACCTCGTTTAGCCAATATCGGAGCGATTGTTTTGGTGCGGATACAAGCGTGATTGCCGTGTACGCCTAAACAAACCGAACTAAGAGAGAAAACACACCAGGTTCCGAAACGAGCCTGATGTGAAAACGCACTAAGAGAGAACGACAGAAGAGAAATGAACTGATCTCAGTACGAACCTGGAGAAGGAGTTGTCGAAGATAAGGGTGTATTCTCCAGTGTTCCTGACCTTCAACTGACCCTGAATTGTTTCCTTATGAGAGTTGCATCTTGTCAGAGGGATCAGAACCTGAAAAAGAAGAACCAGGTTTTAGGATCCATTCATTATTACACTAAGATTTCTAAAGCTATCCAGATGTCATCGCCACAGGAGAGAAGTGCTGTGGTCTCTTTTTGTCAACACTCACTGCAATGTGTGTTTGACAGATATAGCCATGTTAATTTTAACATTTTAACAATCTGTAAAATTGCTGATTAACTTCTCCAGTTAAGGTACCGCATCTGTTATTCACGCAAGCAACGGCTTTCGACATCGAATATATTTATTGCAACTGCTTCACACACCACTGGGAAAATACTGTTAAAGTCTGCTGTAACTGTCCAGAGATTATTGTTAATGTGTTCTGCTGGAAAACTTGTATATAGTACTAGTTTGTTAAAATTGTAAATGATGTAGAGTAATTGCATCAGCTCCTACAGAACACTTGTCTAGCTCAAACTCCATGACCACATCTTATATTAGAGCAGTGGAACTGTTAAAAGTTGCAGCTTTGTTCACACATAGCATTATCATGGGACTTTTCTGCTGAATCCAAATCCCCTTTGGACCTCAAGGTATCTGTCTGCAATCAGACATACATCTAATATAGTAGTACAGTATACTATACAATAATATAAATGCAGTTTAAAAGTCTGGGGTCTGTAAGATTTTATAATGTTTTGAAACAAGTACCTTGTGCTCACCAAGGCTGCATTTATTTGATCAAAACTACAGTATTAATGTGAAATATTATTGCAATTTATGCAGTTTTTAATTTTTTTAATTTTAAAATGCAATTTATTCCTGTGATGCAAAACAGAATTTCCAGCACCTGTCTTCAGTGTCACTTGATCCTTCAGAAATCATTTCTAATATGCTGATTTGCTGCCCAAGAAACATTTCTTATAATTATCAATGTTGAAAACAGTTGTGCTGCTTCATATTGTTATAGCTTTTTTGGATATTACATTGAGTACATCAAGCTGTAGTAGTATCTTTCTAAAAGTGATGTTTAAAATAATAACAACAAACGCATATCTTTTGACAAATGCATATAAAAAACATGGACAAATATAAAGTATTATGTTACTATATTTAAGTCTAAAATCACTCAATTCTAGGAAGGTTTGATATGTATATGTGCAGTAACTGAAGTAGAATGCTAACTGTAATCTAACTGAAATCAAAAAACAAAAAGACGTGATGTGGTACAGGTGAAACTCGAAAAATGTGAATATCGTGCAAAAGTTCATTTATTTCAGTAATTAAACTTAAAAGGTGAAACTACTATATTATATAGACTCATTACAAGCACAGTGAGATTTCAAGCCTTTATTTGTTATAATTTTGATGATTATGGCTTACAGCTTATGAAAACCCCAAATTAAAAATTTGAATATTGTGAAATATACATAACTGTAAGCCATAATCATCAAAATTATAACAAATAAAGGCTTGAAATATCTCACTTTGCATGTAATGAGTCTATATAATATATTAGTTTCACCTTTTAAGTTGAATTTCTGAAATAAATGAACTTTTGCACGATATTCAAATTTTTCGAGTTTCACCTGTATATATTAAAAAAGACATTAATTGGTATAAATATACATAGTTAAAACATCAACAAGCTATATCTAATCAGTACATTACCTTGGCCTCTTCTAGAGGCGTCTCTGTGTTCTCTCTGTACACCACGCTGAAGGCGATGCTCTTGGGTTCAGAGGAGAAGACCCAGCTGATCGTAGGACCCGGATGTGCAGCGCTTATGAGAATGACACTGTAACAGCTGGACTTGATGAAGAGTTCTCTGGACATATCGCCAAACTGATTCACGTCCTTTACACTGAACGGCACAGACAGCCTGTGAAACACAACATCACTGATGTCACCGTTGCTGGTCATGGAAATTAAGAAATACTGCAATACTAGATTCAATTTGACATTATTTATTTTCATGACAAATATGCACATTTCTCCATTCAATTCTCATTAACCTAATGCATCCTAAGTTTTCCTTTTGAGTTTTTTTATTAAATTCTTATAACTAATAAAAACTGCATAATGATTATACATAAATTAAAAATGCATAATATATTTTTAATTTATTTAAAATCAGCATAAATTAAAGGCAGTTTAATAAATACTTTACAACTTACTGTAAATAATACAGTATATAATTTTTTTCCACATTTCAGTAAACAAATGTGGGTACGGTAACACTCCAGTTTAGGGTCCAAATCTCACTATTAACTAGTTGCTAATTAGCATGCATATAAGTAGGATATTAGCAGTTTATTAGTACTTATGAAGCGCATATTAATGCCTTATTCTGCATGACCATATTCTACATCCCTTAACCCAACCCAATACCTAAACTTAACAACTACCTTACTAACTATACATAATTACTTTTTCCATTAAAGTAATAGGTCAAGAATTTAAAGGGGAAAAAATGTGATCCACATCGCTGGTCATGGGAATAAATAAACATTGCAATACTAGATTTATTTTTTGTGAGTGAAATAATAATAATAACAATAATTTAGCAAAAATCATAAAAGGCATCAGGATCCATCATAAGCATTGTGTGTCTCACTCACGTCATCTCTCCAGATTTCAGCAGGCAGATCTCAGCATCCTGAACAGAGCCAATCAGCTCGTCTGAATCTTCTGTGCTGGCGATGTCACTGCTGCTTCTGAAAACATAATATGAAGTTACATTTAATTTCCTGTCATACACTTATTTAATCACAGAATAAAAAAGTGCACATATCATACCAAGTGATACAAATGAAATTAAAACAAAGCCAGAAAGTTTCAATATCCTGTAGTTTACTTAGCAGCACATTAAGATACACTGGCAGGCGCCATGTGTTCATGTCAAATTTGCTCTGATAAATAAGTCCAATAATGAAACTGAGTTCAGCTCAGCAGGAGCAAATTTAATTTTGTTTGTTACTTCAGCACAAATTCAGAGTGTTGTGTTTAGTGCAGAGAATCTGTGCTAACAAGACAGGTGTGTGTGTGTCTCACAGCTGTTGTGTCTCTGGTGACAGTGCAGTGTAGTATGAGTCGCTGTCATGGATACAGTTCACCTCCTCTTCTGTGATGATGTCATACACTGCGTCATCTGGCCGAGGGGACTTCAGTGCCCCTGTGAGGACAACAGTCATGTTACAAGCAGAATTAAAGGGGACCTATTATGCCCTTTTATAAAGTCTTGATTTTGTTTTTGGGGTCTACTAGAATAGGTTTTCATTGTTGAATGTTCAAAAACACATTATTGTACACGCATTTTACATTGTTACAGCACTTCTCTTCCCACTCTGTCAGAAACTATGGCTGCAACAGAAAACTTAGGCAGCTGACTTGTTCCCTCGCTGCCCTATCAGGCAATGACTCTGCAGGGAGCGTCTGTGCATCAACGAACCTCACAAAACTGATTTCAGACAGACTTCTGAGCCAGCGTAACGGTTTAATGAACTACGGTAAAATAGAGACAGCTTTGGTGAAAACTAAGTGAATATTTAATTACTACCATGGTAATTTCTCTCTAGAAATGACATCAGAAGTGGAAAACTGGTCAAAAATGTAAATTTTCACACAAACTGACCACCAACCACAACTTTCAGAAGCCATCTTTTAGCTCAACTGTCACAGAATGTAAAGCACAGGATTGTGGGATATCAGAGGCAGTGAAGGATACATCTATGCTGCCTTCAAACATCGATCAGATGAAGGTATCTCAGGAGACAGGATGTGAAGCTCTGTGCTCTGATTGGTCAGCTGGACCAGTGTGTTGTGATTGGTCAACCAAGCGGGTTTCAGAAATGTCACACACCCTTACCACAACCACGAGTTTTATCACACTACTAACGCAACTTAAACAGGCCTCACCCTCTTTTTTTGCATATACTTTGCAGGAATTATTTACATGATGAATACTATGACGTGTTCGTTCCCTGAAGAAAACTCAAGACTACAATGGAGGAGTTTCAGGGAGTTCAGAAACAGTGACACTGATATATAGAGAATAACTCTCACTGGAGGGACTTTGTAACTTTGAGGAGGACTTTGTAACTTTTTGTAACTTTGCAGAACTTTTACATGCTCAAACAGCAACAATACACACTAAAGAAAGTTGAAAAAGAAAAAAAAAGAAAAAAAGAGAAGTATAATAGGGCTCCTTTAAGTACACAAAGCAGATTGTCTATTCACTATTGTCTATTCAGCTATCATATTCAACCAGTATTCATTTGGATTTGACATTTAAAGGGATCGCTATCTAGATTACATTTCAGTCGTATCCGACTCAGTCTCTTGCCAAATGAAGAATGTTTTTTTTGGCAATGTACCAGGTCTTTCCCCAACCCTCCCCATTACATGGTCTGGGACTCTCACACACATATGCGCATGCACACACACACGCAATTAGAACAGACTCCTGGTTCAGCCGGGACATATCATAACAGTGCACAGAAGAATAACGGCCAAGGTCAGGATTTTCTTTAAATAATACATACAACTTTGGTTGTTTTTTTACCAAACCCTTTTGTATACCCCCAGAACACTTGGAATATATGACATGTCACATCAGAATGTCAGTTTTGAGCTCTATAACATCTCACCAGGGACTCTAGGTGTGCTGGTTCGGGTTGGGCTTGACATTGAGCGTAAAAGACCACCCAGATTTTCCTTTGGGTGGCGCTCTTGTCCAGCACTGTGCTGAGTGAAGCAGTCCTTACAACAGCGCTCCTTACCACCGCCTTGGACACTCACAGCATAATTGCAGCAGTAGTAACAGAATGGGCGCCCACATATCCTGCCAAAAAATATAGAAAACTCAAACATACACCACCTTTTGAGGTTGAGGTCAGTAAGATTTGTTTTGTTTTTTTTAATGAAATTAATAATTTTATCAGCAAGGAAACATTACATTTCTCGAAATAGACAAAAGTGAAGACATTTATAATGTTTAAAAAGATGATATTTAAAATAAATGCTGTTATTTTGAAGTTTAAATTCATTATGTGAACTTTTTTTTACTTGGACACTTACTCCATTGCATCTAGCTGATTTGAATGCAAGAACATGACATTTATAACAACAAGATAACAAAATAATTGTTTCCCCTTAAAGTTTCACCCCTGACCTGCAGTTGTGTCTGTGCAGCATCCAGCCGAAGTTATTGCGGCAGCTCAGGCAGTATGTGACGTCTCTGTCTGTCTGTTCCTCAGCTCTCAGTTTCTGTTCAAACTCCAGTGCATCTGACTTCTGCCACAGTGCATCTTTCTCCCTACAGGGGGTGCCAAAGTTCTATGAAGAACAGCTTGCAACAATTTAGCAGGTACAATAAAGGAATTTTTAAGTGCAGATTTTGGGTTGTAGGTAACATATCTCCTGATGTGTTAGATAAATGTGAGCATAAAAAAACATTAGTAGGTAACTGTCTAAGTCACCTTATGAGCTCAACAAGTCTCTCCCCCAGGTTCTTTTTGGTACGATAAAGGTCATCAATCTCAGCAGACATCTTCAGTTCAATGTCTTGCTTCTCAATTGCACTTCTGCTTAAGTTCACACCCAGTTCATGACAGGACTTCTGAGCAAGTGCCAGTTCCTTCTCAGCTCTGACAGAAACAGGGATCAGGCCTTTATCAACTCTTGTTTTGTTTTAGTTTTTTTTTGTGTTATGTGCTTACATTTGTAATATATGGTCTACCTGAAAAGCAGTACAGAAATCTCTTACCTTGATAAGTCCAGTCTGAGGTTCTTTATCTGTTCCTCTTTCTGATGAATTATAGTTTCAGAATCAACAAGGGCATTTTTCTTTTCGATCATCTGACTGTTGACAGACTTTACAACAAAAACACACGGAGGCAAAAACCTGTTTATTTTCCAAAATGCAAGTCTTCTGATCAAAATAATTCAGAGAAATAATTCCTAATAATAATTCAGTCACATGCTAAATACTTAATAATTTCAATAACATTATGATAGCCTAAAGGGCCATTCACACCAAGCATGATAACTATAAAGATAACTAAAATGATAATTATATTAGTCCACCACTTCAAAGCATAATAATGTTTTGTTTATTATGAGCACACACTGAAGCTTTAAATGCTCAAGCTTTTGCTCAATTCAGCGCAGTGGAAAGCATAAGTATGTTCTGTGTGCACAGCCCCTAAAAGCCGGATGTTTAACAGTTGCCAAGACTACGGCAAACTATCCACTGCATTAATATAGGATTCACTTGATTATTTCACAGGTTTGTCAATTACTCCATGTAGTGAAACACCAAGTAATGGGAAAGGGCCTCTAAAACAATCTGAGATCATAATACCTCAAGCTCCAACACTTTGGACTCAAGACTTGAGACTTGCTCAACTTCGTTTTCCAACCTCTTCCTTAGTGCATCCAGTTCCTCATTCAGACCCTTCAGAAAGACATTTATAAACAGTTGTTCAATATGACAAATACAAAACCCATAAGCATTGTTTACTTCAGTTACCTGTATTTGACTTTGATGGTGCACAGCCTCATCGCTCAACTGGGACCTCAGTGTGTCCACTTCCCTCTGCCGGATCTCTTGGAGGCTTTTGGCTTCTTCCTCCGCCTGTTCAAGTCTCTCCTGCAACTTCTGCATGGCTTCTGGGAGTCCCTCGGTCTGCTTTAGCTGCTCTTGGAGTCTTGCATTATCGTTCCTCGTGGCCTCCATCGAATCACTTAGAGTTTCCACCTCCTCTTGTGCCTCCATCTGTAGCTCCTGCACTTTGGTAGAAAGCTCTTCCCATCGCAACTGAGCCTCCTCATTCTGGCCCGTCAGCATGCAAACGTGAACCCCGAGCTCTGCTGTCTCAGTGTTGGCCCTATGTAAGGCCTCACGAGCCTCTTCGTTCTCAAGTACAAGTGTGCTGTTCTGCTTTTTCAACAAGTGAAGCTCTTCCCTCATGGCAGAAATGTTCATTTGGATTTCTGACTGTACCTTGGCCTCCATATCCCTCTCTTTTACCAGAGCGTCCTCTCTTTCATGGCAGCGTAGCAGTTCATCCACATGCCTACGGTTTAGCTCTTCCACCTGGGACTTTAGTTGCTCCGTCTGAGCACGGAGGTCTTCTCTGGAGGCTTCTGTCACTTCCTGCAGAGCCTGGATCTTCATCCTCTCCTCTGAGCTTACCAATAGCTGTGCCCGGAGCTCCATGACCTCCTCCTGAAGTCTGGAAACCTCCTTCATGTTGAGTTCAAGTTGGGCCTCAGCCAGAGCCAACCTGGAAGTGGATTCTCCATTTTCAGTTCTTGAGGATTCAATGGCCTCCAGTAGTTGTCTAGAATATGTTCTCTTGTTTTCCTGTGGGACTGTGTCATCTAATTCTTCCAGCCTTGATATACTCTTCTCCCCAAGTTGTTCAATTTCGGTTTCCTCATTGTTCATCTGGCCGTTCTGTATACACTTCTCCAGATTTTGGCTCTCTACAGTCAGTCCAGCTGACTCCAGTCTGCTTATCAGTTGGCTCTCGGAGGCCTGTGCAGTGATCAGTTGTCTCTCTAGAGCGGTCTTGGTTTGTGCCAGCTCTTTGCTGCTGTCCTCATTTCTTTTCACAGTCTGGATTAGCTTGGCATTGATCTCCATTAAACTTGTGCACTGGGTCTTGTACTCTTCCAGTTTCTTGGCTTGCCCTTGAAAGCTCTGACTCTCTACAGTCAACCGCTGGTTGTGATTCTCCAGTTGACGAATCTTCTGGGTACTGGTGGATAACTCATTCATCTTTGTATTAAATTTTTCTTCAAGCACACTTTTATGTTGCAACTCATCTTGCATCCTTTTCTTGTGCTCCTCCAGTTGACTCTCCTGGGCCTCCAATGCCCTTTGCACATCCTGAAGCTGTGTCTGGAGGTTCCCAGTTTCCCGCTCCTTCAGAGATAGTGCACCCTGAAGGCGGTTAATGGTCACCTGCAACTCATCAGCCTGTTGCTTTGCAGTTGTTCGTTCTTTGTCGGCGGAGACTCTACATGTGTCCAGTTTGCCTTCCATCTCCTTTACTTTCTCCTCCTGTAGCGTCAGATCCTGGGAAAGTCGCTCAGCTAGTCTAGCCCGGTCTTCGCTCTCTCGTTTAGACTCAATCCTCTCTTCTTCAGCCTCCTTTAGCTTGGTCAGGAGGTCTTGGATCTTCCAAGCTGAGTCGCAGTAGTTGGCGGTCTGCTGTCCTTTTTCGCTCAGAGCTCCGTCAAGCTTTGACAGCAACTCCATGTTCCTGTTCTCCGCAATGCTCAGCTTGGCTTCTAGCTTGCGTCCTGATGTCTGTAGAGACTCCAGCTCCTGTGTGGTGGTATGGAGAGCCTCCCCTGGGGACTGTTCTCCTTCTCTCTCTTTATTAGGTCCTTTAGCCAAGAGTTGTTCCTGTAGGTTACCGAGTACTGCTCTCAGACCAGCTGCCTCACTGGTGAGCTGCTGGACCTTCTCCTGGAGCTCTTGTTGTCTCAACTCTGATTGGTCAAGCTCAATGCGCAGGTCCTCAGAAGGGCTACAAGACAGCTCGCCCAACTCACCCAGATCACCTAGCAGACTGGAGCCAAATTCTTGGCCTGGAAGAAACTCCTGAGCTTGCTGCATGAGTGGAACATTTTAAAATAAATCAACAGTGACTAACGACAACAGTGAAAAATAAAAAAAATGCAACCTCTCAAACTAGTCCAAATTACTGGTATTGTGGTATTGAATCCAAAATTAAATTGGTGGTACAAATACAAGAAAAAAGACACATCAAATTGAAAATGAACAGCATTCATCGTGGCATGATTCATGTAATGTGTTTTACATAATAAGATTAAGTTCTCGAAGAACTGAGAGCTGATTGCTCAATATTACAGCACATTACTTTTAAAAAAACAGCTCCGCAACATGAAATGAATAAATAAATTAATGAATACATCTGACAACATGTATCCAAATATTGTGAGGATATGAAAAGAACTGATCATTTTAATGCTAATGTGTTAGCAAACCTGTGAGTAACTGCTGACCAGACTGTTGACACTAGAGCAGCGACTGGGTGGTTTCCACACATGGGCAGATGAGAGAGCTGATCCCAAAGTCTTTCTGAATGTGTAAAAAAAAAAACATAATAAGCATGCAATTTGTATTGCTTATTTGAATTACATAGGCTAAAAAAGTACACATTTATGTAGAGCTTAGATAAAGTTACAAAGTCATTGTAGGCAATGCCCTTTTGTTTACTACTTTCCTGATCCCTAATTCATATGCAAATACTGAAAAAATGATTGAAAAGTATTTGGATATACTGAAAAGTATTTGGATTATACGTTTTTGTATTTTTTTTTTTATATGCAAAAGCAAATTTGCTTTAATAAAATGCTTACATATACTGTACCGATGCTATTAAAAACAGATTGTTCAATTCATAGAAAAGATAAAAGAATACAACTGGTTAAATGTGTTAAAGTCAATACTTGTGCATTACTATTGTGATATACATAGATTGAAATTGAATTACCTAGCAAAGGTAGGCCAGTCAGAGTCAAGATCATGACCTCGGGATGCTACATCAAACTGGACCTCATTGAGTTCATACAGGTGGTTGATGATATCGATGTTCAGATGGGACTTCAGGAAGGGACTGCGTTCATAATACCACTCACTGTGATAAACAAAAATCAGTGACCAATCATAAACAAAACTGAAGTCCTCAGGTTTGTTTCTAAGATATGTTATACACTGCATTTCAGTGAATTTAGTTTTGCTTTTATAACACAAACACAGGCCTTTGGGCAGCATATTCTCTGTTGTCAGTATTTCAATACAAAACGCTGACATTACATGCAAGTGTGCTACTTTGAGACAAGAAGTTTTAAAAGAGAAGTGAAAGAGGGTGGAGGAAGAGAAATTAATGTGTGGAAGCGTCAACACTTCTTTTATGCAGCTTTGCAAAAACTGTGATACTGGCGACAACTATGATTTTTTTAATGAATGCATTGATATATGCACTAATGCATCAACATTCTTTAGTCATATGACCATGTTGTGTTATATGCAAAATAAATATTACGTGTAATTTATTGTAGACTAATTTGCTGAAGCCTAAACCTTTTAAAGTTGGTTAGTAGAGCTAATTTCTGGTTTCATGCTTACATGTTCGTGAGAATTCTTCATCACACTTTAGAAAGTCGAGTGTGGTTACGCTTTGCACAGAAAGGATTGTTTACTACTTTGAACTCTCAGGCATAATACTTTGAATGTCACACTGCTACACTCTATCCTCATTACTTCTTTTTCTCATGTTAATTTTTAGTTAATGCCATATCATAAACATTTTACTGGATGTCTACTGGAAATACAAATTATGCTTTGCACTTGAGATAGCAAAACTATGGATTTTGAGCTATGATTCATAATCTTACTGTACATGTATTAAAGGAACACGCCGACTTTATGGGACTTTAGCTTATTCACCGTATCCCCCAGAGTTAGATAAGTCCATACATACCCTTTTTATCTCCGTGCGTGCCGTAACTCTGTCTGAGGCACCCACCGCTAGCCTAGCTTAGCACAAAGACTGGAGGTAAACGGCTCCAGCAAGCATACCGCTCCCAATAAGTGACAAAATAACGCCAACATTATCCTATTTACATGTTGTGATTTGTATAGTCACAGGGTGTACAAATAACAAGGTCACATGAGACACAGCCATCTTCTAACCGTATAGATACTGGGAACTGTATTCTCAGAAGGCGAAGCTCTGCTTCTTGGGCGGAGAGATTTGCGCAACACTCTGAGCGAACTCTCAACTCCTCACCACGGGGCTTCTCAGGTGCTGCGAGCAAATCACTCTGCCCAAGTAGGAGTGCTTTGCCTTCTGAGAATATAGTTCCCAGTATGTATAGGCCTACGGTTAGAAGATGGCTGTGTCTCATGTGACCTTGTTATTTGTACGAGCTATGACTATACAAATCACAACATGTAAATAGGAAAATGTTGGCGTTATTTTGTCACTTATTGGGAGCAGTATGCTAGCTGGAGCCATTTACCTCCAGTATTTGTGCTAAGGGTGCGTCAGACAGGGTGGGTGCGTCAGACAGAGTTACGGCACGCACGGAGATGAAAAGGGTATGTATGGACTTATCTAACTCTGGGTGATACGGTGAATAAGCTTAAGTCCCAAAAAGTCGGTGTGTTCCTTTAAGAGAAGTTCCCATTAAGATGGTCAAATTATTGGTGAACACATTACCATGTGATTTTGTAGTTCATAAGACATTGCTGAAGAGTGTCTGCCAGCCTTTGGTGCACCAGACAGTAGCGGATGAAAGCCCGTCCTTTCCCCAATGACGTCTTCAGCTAAATTCACACAAAATAAATACATAGACATTGCATTTGATAAAAAAGATATACATGTTTTAAAATCAGAAACCTGAGAATGAAATATGTTCATGTTAACTATATATAAATCACACAAGTTTGGCCTGACCACAACACAACAGCTTCAAAAACCAAAAGATCCTTATGATAATGGAATGAGCTACACTGAAAACAAATTTGGTGTAGAAACAATTTTCACTCAGAAATATAATAAACTATTACAAAGATTAGCCTACATTGCATTAAATGTGAAACTTTGAAGTAAAAAGACTGAAATTGTATTCTTATAAAAAAAACTTAAAGTTAAAAATAAAGTTAAAATAAACTTTATTTTATTTAACTTAGAAAAATATTTGTTACAGTGTAACAACACCTGACAATCATTTGAAAAGAAACAATATTACTTAGTTCAAAGGTCAGTGTACAGATTATCTGCTTAAAAAACAAAAATCACTACATAATTGTTTTTTAAATAACTATAATTTTTTAAGTGCTCCTATTATGCTTTTTTGAATATTACCTTTCATGCAATGTGTAATAGCTAAAAGGTCTACAAAGTTTTAAAGATTAAAGAAAAGAAAAATAAAGTGAGTTGTCTCTAAAAAAGTAACAAAAAATGCATAACTTGTAACTTTTTATGGAAAGTATTGTGTCGCGTTACTTTTTCTGGACTGGGCTTGCTTGTTTGTTTTAGAATAACAAAAAAAGTTATATTTTTTGGCATATGTAAAGCCAAAGGCCCTTTCGCACCAAAAGTGAAATGAATAAGCCTCAGGCTGAAGGAAATGCAGATTCACGGCTGTACAGAAGAGGACGCCGCTCAAACAAACCTTTCAGATGTGCTGCCATTCTAGATTGCAGGAAGAATAATAGGATGCAGGAAAAGAAAGTTCAACACTCTCACTTCAGCAATAAAAATGTAAAAATTTAAACACAAATGTGTTGTTTATCTAAAGTCGTTTTTGCTTATCGGTATGGTTGAATTGGATCATCGAAGGTCAGCAGCAAAGCTATTGGCTACTACATAGAGTATATGTGTATTATTTCATATATTTAATTATTGCAGGTTTGTGTGATATTCTGTGTTTGCATTTCATTGTTTTTATTTATTTTGAATCCATTTTTGTGCAAGTGAGATGAGATGAGTCAATGCATGCTCACATTTGGTCTAGAACAGAGGTAGCCAACCCTGCTCCTGGAGGACTACCTTCCTGCAGACTTCATTTCCAACCTTGCTCCAACAAACTTACCTGTTATACCCTGAGCACCTTGATTAGCTGGTTCAGGTGTGTTTGATTAGGGTTGGAGATACAATCTGTAGGATGATAGACCTCAATGAGCAGGATTGGAGACAATATCCATCATGTTTACACAGCACACACAACGCATCTGCACTTGCTCTCAATTTCTCTCAACAAGGGGACAGAAGAGGTGGCAGTCAATAATTGGGAAAACAAAGTAACTTACATTACATATTTGAAAAAGTAACTGATATTCTGCTGATATTTGATACTGATATTTTTTCTTCTCCTTCCCTCTACTTTTTGTATTATGTATTATGTCTATTTGTATTATATTGGTTATGTTGTGTGTGTTAAACAAGTGCAGTGCTGTGGAAAAGAATTTCCCCCTGGGGACAATAAAGTTAAAGTTAAAGTACTAGTAATGTATTACTTTACTAGTTAAAAAAAGTAATGATTATGTAACTTGTGTTACTTGTAATGCATTACCCCCAACACAGGTCTTAATTGCCCGCTGCCAACATCTACTTTGACCCGTCCTCAAACACTGTAGAGTTTGGTGTGTGTTGTCTACATGTCGAGAAGATGCTGTTTTCAGCATCGTTACTATTCGTATCACTGTGTATACAAGTGCTAAGGATGATCCAGAGCTGAAATTTAAATATGGTAATAGGCACTCCTTTTTCCGACACCCGCTGTAAGTGGTAGACCAATCACAACAGACTGGGCCATCTGACCAATCAGACCAGAGTAGGCTTGCGGAAAGGAGGGGTTTCGAGTCTGAATCTTCAAACAAACCGTTTTTAGACTGTCTGAGAAATGAGGTGATGTGCAATGTATATTATGAGAAAATTTAATTAAAAAAATATATAACACTACATTTATTTGTAGACCTTGGATGCATGTAAACCTGTTGTAGGTGATCTCCAAAACAAAATTAGGAACCTTTAAAATGGCATAATGGGGCACTAAAAAAAATCTTATTCTTATTCCTTTTTAGCATTAAAAAAAATAAAACCAAACTTTTGGCAGTCCAATCAAATAGTCAAGAAATCATGTTCAATATTGCTTCCTGCTGGTCTGGCACACTAGAAATGAAAGGTCAAGCTGAGTGCACTGCATAGTGGGATACACTATCCGTGCAGTGAGCTCTGGTTGTATTCTGCACAATTTGGCAAATGTAGTAATAGGACCTCTGGGTATTCCATGTATATAGAAAATGTGTGTAGTACACACACTGCAAACTGAAATTATTGTATGAATAGTATGGTAATATGCCATTCTAAACACAAACAATGTCTGTCTCTGGTACAGTATGGTCAGGCGAACAGATGGAGGATTACAGTGGGTGACCAAAGAGCATAAGGACACCAGATGGAAACGTTACACTACTACAGCTGATGCTGGATTTCTGGATTTGTTCTGGATTCAAGACTCACATAAACCTGCTTTTCAGTGGCAAAGGAATTGTTGTATGTATTAGTGAAAGTTGTTCTTCAAAGGAGAAAAAAAAAAGGAAAATGTTCTAATAATCTATTCAATTTTAAACTGTGAGTAAAACAGGTTAGTGTCTTAAAATTATTCTGTTGGGAACAGTACACAAAGAGAATGATAACATCTCACTAAAGCCTACTCTGAAAAAATGGTACAGGAATGAGTGCGAGAATACAAAACATATACAACTGAAGTTTCGGTGTATGTTGTGGGAGATTGCTGTTGCTAAGTGGTTTCTAGGGTGTACTAGTGGTTGCATACTGGAGCCAGGGTAATTGCTGCTTAGATCCAAAATTGGTCAAATTCGTAATAATATTCTGGTCCCACTCCCAAGGTAAGGCTCAGATCCCTACTTCAATAATTTTTCCACCTAATTTTTGTCCAACCGGCTGATAAATTAAGTCTGATCCCTTAAAAAAGTAATAGCTAACCTCACCACAGCAAGCTGCATGATTTAAGGTATGAGTTGATGAGTTGTGTGCCAAAGTTTAATGCTTAAGCTTAGTGGTTTCTTTCTAACCAAAAGTAATAGTAATAGTTATGAATGCTTTAACAAACAGCACTAAAATGCACCTACCTATGTGTATAATGTACAATTCTTTGGTCAATGAACAGAACAATAATCTTTGCGAGAGCCTCTATTGCTAGTTGAACACCTACAGCACATGACCAACCTGAGGCTGAGTGTCACTGCTTCCTTCTTGAAACCCTCCAGAGAGGTGGAGTTAAAAAAAAAAAAAGATGTATATAAAATGTCAGAAAAACAGCGACATGAAACTGTGAAAGAGAAACGAGAAGGTGTGCTGGAGCCAAACACACACTGGCTGAAGAGAAGAGCTTTGGGCTCGTGCAGTGGATTACCTCGGGGATTGATTTGACAAAGCGAATGCCGTCATTAGCTCCTTTAATCTTGGACAAGCAGTCACAGAAATAGTCCCAGTAGTCTTTCCTGCTGCCCAGAAATGTGGTCCTCTCTTTCTGGTCAAACTGGACAAAACGGTCAACAGGTTAATTTCAAAGCAATCACTCTAAACACGACTTTTGGTTGAATATGAATGCGGAGATCATCAATCTTTCAGGGTCAACATAGAACGTCACGTTAAGATCTACAATAATCTTGTTTAGGTCTAACAACTGACATTCTACATTACATTCCACTTTTGCTCAGGTTAAAACTAGTTCCACCAGAATCTGCAAACTTGTTCCACACTTCCTGATTGTAGGTGAAAATCTGTGGAATGGATATAAATTATTGCCGGATTTTTTTTTTTTAAAAAATGTTATTATTACAAATTAAAGTTGTCAAATCAATTTTGTTCTTCTTAACTAAACCTAAGACTGTAACTATTCAAATATGCTTTCGGTAATTGAAATAAAGCTGAAATAAAATATATATGAATCTATAATAAGATTCATAAAATATGAAGTAAAAACAAACAAAAATGAGAAATGCTGCTTTGGCAAATAGGCTAACTGAAATCAAACAAGTTTAAGTGTAAGTACTATAATTAATAAAACTGGGGTAAAAAGGGATTAAAGCTATACAGGGGAAAAATCATAATAAAAACGACAAAAGCGCATAAGAAAATTACTAAAACTTTAACAAAAAAAAAACTGAAAATATGAAAAATAAAAGAATTCAAAACATTAAATACTTCAATTAAAATTCATTTTAATTGTATTAATTTAACACAAAAAAAAAGTAAATGCTATAAAATTAATCAATTTAATTATGTCCTCTGACTCATAATAGGGAGAAAATAAGTATGGATGAAATTATCAGACACTCATTTAAATATGGGTTAAAAAAAAAAGTTAAACAGAGCTGAAGGTCCTCCACTATTATTGGAAGATAATATTTAAATCCAATAAATGAACATAGATGGGGCAGAGATGTGTAGAACTTTGTGAATTACATCCAATTGAATTCTGTAGAAATTTCTGCTGAATTTTGTAGGTGCAGATTCCATGCGGCCCTAATTTTAACTTCAAGACAGAGTTCAAGATGAACAAAGAAATCTCTCAAGCATTAAATGTAAAATAACTTTAAAAACTGTGGCATACTTGCAGGAGGTACTCCAGTTTATAGCAGAACTTGTGAAGACTGGAACTGTCATCGGTGATGGGCTCTCCAGTATCACAATGTTCTTTGCTCAACTCAGAAACTGCATCTGCAGGTGTAGTGCAATTTACATTCAAATATATGAAGTTACATCAAGAGTTATATATGTTGTTATCAAGGCTTGACATTAACACCCGCCAAATGCATTTCAGTCACTCCTACTAGCCACCTTGGTGGGTTGAAAATTATACATAATACTTACTTTTTTGTCAAAAATATAGATTTTTCAATACATAATATATATCGATACTGAAATATCCGAAACGCTTCCAACACAAATTTTCCGCAGAATAGATAGACGATACCAGCTGCTCTTTCTCGCTCTCTCGTCTCTCACACAAACCCGCCTCTCCTCACTCACTCGTTTAATTTGCTCCGGATGAATATTATTGATGTTAAGCGTTTGAACTTCGGCGTGGGATTGCGCATATTGCACATCATTTTACTCATTCCTGCAGATTTTGTGCTCACACCCAAAGTGCGCACACATAAAGCCGCATCTCAGTACTAAACTGAGTTCTTTTTTGCTCGTCAAATACACACAAAATAATGTCAAAATGCCGGTCTTGGTGAGTATTCACGTAAACACAGTCAGTTCTGTTCAAAGTGAACTTAAACAGTTGAGAAATAAAACACATGTGTAACAGTATAATGGATCAGTGTATCAAGTCTTAAAGTGACAGCAGCCTAATATACCTGCTGCCCAATTGACCGTTCGCAAAGACTCGCCCCCTTTAGTTACTGTTGCTATGTCCGACAAGCTACACCACTCTCACGCCACAACATATAGAGAGCCTAAGTCCCGCCCCTCCGCTTCCGGCTCTTGGGACCTTATTTCGGAAAAAATATGTATGGTAGTCAATGGCGAGAGACAACTTAGCTTTTTATTTCCGTCTGAACTGTGCCCTGAATTACACATATGATGTTTGTCAATTTAAAAGATAATTATGAAAGTCAAGAAAGTCGCAGTTTGTCATAAAACAGAAGAGTAACGTTTAGTTTTATGTGAAAATCGCTCAATGAACTACATCTCTCGTCTCGCACTATACGACACCGTTGCTCGTGTGTGTGCAGTCTGGTACAACACACTCAGGCATCACGGCGTAACGTTACGATTATAACGGAAGACTATAGAAAAAATGACAGACGTTAGCTTCAGTAAAGTTAGCTTCATTCATTGAGTGAAAAGGTATGACGTCACATGTGCGCCTTTTTGGGTTTGTAGTCTTTGTAATTACCGGTACGTATTTTCACAGTCTTATACCTCAACAGTTTTACATCAAACTGCGACATTCTTGACTTTAAAATATATCTTTTAAATTGACAAACATCATATGTGTAATTCAGGGCACAATTCAAACGAGATCAAAATATTTGTTGTCTCTCGCCATTGACTACCATACAATATTTTTCCGAAATAAGGTCCCATGGTGGTTCACCGGAAGGGGAGGGACTTAAGCTCTCTATTCTCACGCAGTGAAAAATACATCGCGGAGCAGAGAAAAGACTGACAACGTGCTGACAGACAGGACATAACAGGTTACTTGTGATATTAAACAAAGTCTCACGTTTCAAATTTGGTCATTTTAAAGAAATTTAAACAATAAATACCGTTTTGTGGCTCTTTAATGTGTCGTGAAAGATCGCTGTAGAGCATCAGTTAAAGCTACGCGTGAACCCATCATCTCTTCCTTCTAGTTCATTTATAGCATCAAATAAACATGAATGAACATCAGAAGAAAGAGATGATTTTCAAAACTTGCTATTTTCAAGTTCAAATCCTCCCATGTTAATTTACTAACTCTCCTGACTGCTTTGCCGGACAAAATGGCGGATGGTGAAGTATGATTGGTCAGATCACCTGTCAATCAAGCTTTCTGCAAAGGGTCAATTGTGAGATAATATTAAAAATATCTATATGACGTCAAAATTGTGGCTAGTGAAAATGCTGAGTGGCTATAACTTTGAAAAACCAATAGATGGTGAGCAAAGAAGTTAATGTCAAGCCCTGATTGTCCATTTTATAAGAGACTGCATGATGTTTGAGTTAAGTAAAACTAGTTCCAAATTTCAGTAACATATTAGGATTTCCATGAGTTACCACTTGATATTTTTAGGCTTTCCATTATGGTGAGACCTTGAACAATCAATTGCACCTCACAGTAATGAGAAATATTAGGCTATATTAATAAATAAACACCCATGAACCAAATTTCACAGATGATCATTTCAACACTGCACACATGCAGATAACATGCTTGTTGAATACCTATGTGTGGGTATTCAGAGTATGTGGGGAAATAATGTGGTGTCTCTAGTTTAAGCTTTATCATTTCCTGGCCAATCACAGTGTCAAAACACTCAGTTCACATGACTGTGTGCATATGAAATAAATCACACTGAGGGTGCGAGGGAGAGACAGAGACATAGATTTTACCATGCAGATCTCTGATTATTCTCTGCAGCTGGTTTTCTCCCACTGTACTCATGGTGGGATGAATATATTAGTGTGGATGGTTCATAAAGTCAACATTATGCCTGTAAAACCAAAGAAAACACAGGGTTGTACTAAAAGAATAAAGACAACAATAAAACAGTGAATCTCAAACTATTTATGATAGTATACGATGTCATAAAAAACATAATATGTTATGATACTTTTACTTTGGATTACAACATAAAAGAAGTATTACATACATTAATTACATTACATTAATACATAATTAATGTATTCGTGATTTAAGCAGGTGCATTACACCTGTTTTGTTTTTAAACGTGGAGAACTTCCATAAATTCACAAACCCTTAGATAATATATTATGACTACCATGATTAAAACACTAAAATAAATTTTAATCTGTAAATGAAACTGAGGAGACTAACTTAACGAACCTGCTGAACTTTACAACTTCTGAACAGCGTATATCGTTTTAGTCATTTTTCAACCATGAACAGTTAACCGTCAGGATAAATAAATGTATATAAGATAAACCGATGTAAATAATGATAAATAGACGTAAATAAAGACATACTTCATACAGTAAGATGATCTCCCTCATCGAGTGTTTACAGTAGATACAACCCTGCTGCCATACAGGGGACGGTTCCTAAGCTTGACTGACAGCACGCTAATCCAATCAGAGGCAGTAGCACATTTGTCCAGCACACCAAGTTTGGTTGCACGATAAAAAAAAAAAACGCAGTTAAACAAGTAGTCATGACGATCAGTAATGAACGCATAATGATTATCAAAAACACAAACAAACTCAGGCGTTAACAAATATGTTACAATATGAGTGTTACTGTATGGCCAGACACATTTAACACGGATTGAAAGATCAAAACCAACCATTAACTGTTAGTTGTATCAATAGCTTCTTTAGAGTCTTATTAGCAGGTGCTTCATAAAATGAGATGATAGCAAATGTAGGCTAAGTTAATTCGTAGCAAAGCTGTTTTAAACATAATCTATATTTAATATATAGCCTAGGCATATTTGTCAACTCAATGTGATTTTTTTTTTTTTTTTTTTTTTGATGAATCTTTCTTGATTCAAGTCCATTTTTGTCAAATGGCAAGGCCTCTCTGGATCTTGCAAACGAATCTAAGGAACAGAAAATAGGACATGGGCCTATTGGGGTTGAGGATGGGGATCTGAGCATCATTTATTGGGTGGGTTGAACTCTTTACTGATACTCTAATAGGAACAAATATATATTCAGAAAGTTTCATAGTTTTTAGGTTAGGCTACCTAGCCACACTCGCTCAGTCTGCCATCGCCTGTTTCCATTAAAGTTTTCTCTGTAGAATTTCATAAAGGTAAGTGATACATCTCATCTCTCCATATTTCTGAAGTGCATGTTAATGAACAATTTGCAATAATTATCAATGCAATCATTAATTATTTCTCAAAATAGTTAATTATATTTGACTCATTGTGATCAGTTACACTAGGCTATATTTAAACCTTTTAAATTTGACATTAGTGGCCAATCTTTATCTATGCAAATTTCAGTTGTGTTTACAGACAAGAAAAACAAAATATGTATTTATTTTTCAGGTCTATGTTTTACTCCTTTCAGAGGTTCTCATCTTATTTTTGTATTAGCCTTATTGTGCATCAAGATGGCAACCCAATCAATGATTGAATATTCGACTGAATACTATGATTATCCCAATGAAAGCACAGAAGACGAAATCTGTAACAAGACAAACGTTGACCAATTTGGAAGAGCCATCACACCAATCTTTTTTATCATCATTGTTCTGTTCAGCTGTGTGGGAAACACATTGGTCCTGTACGTCCTTGTGAAGTATGAAAATCTGAAATCCCTCACCAACACATTCCTGTTGAATCTGGCTCTCTCTGATCTGATTTTTACCTTTGGCCTGCCGTTCTGGGCCTACTACTACATGTATGGCTGGACTCTTGGAGATCCTGCTTGCAAAGCAATTAATTATGTGTTCTACACGGGATATTACAGCAGCATCATCTTCATGACAGTTTTGACTGTCCACCGCTACATGGCCGTGGTTCATCCCATGTCGGTGGTCATGTCTCGGAAGAGCCTGCACTGCTACGCCACCTCAATTGTCGTCTGGATCATCAGTTTTTGCGCTGCCATCCCGCAAGCCATGTTCAACTCCGTTGTGGACAGCTCTTCTGAAACAATGACAGTGCAGCTTTGTGACTTTGACGGTGAAATCAACTGGAAGCTTCAAACTGTATACATGCAAAATTTATTTTTTATTGTCGCATTTGTGATCATTGCTTTTTGCTACACTGTGATCCTGACACGGCTGCTTCGACCAACATCTCACACTCGTAGGAAGACAGTACAGCTCATCCTCTTCATAGTGGTGTTTTTTTTCTTGGGATGGGGGCCGTACAACGTGGCCATATTTCTGGACTCTCTGATTGCATGGGGAATCTCTCCTTTTAATGAGTGTAAGGTCAGTGAATCTGTCGACTATTGGATGTACATTTCTCGGATGGTGGCTTTCTCACACTGCTGCCTGAATCCTGTGTTTTATGTTTTTATGGGGATAAAATTCAGAAACCACTTGAAGAAAATGTTATGGACTTTCCGTAAGAAGAACATCGAGCCTCAGAATCGACACAGCAGGCTTATTTACTCCAACGGCGAAGAAATATCAATGTATTAGCAATGCATGCTTAAAAATAACTCCAAAACAATGAGTTTACAACTGATTTTCAGCAACAAAATGAATGCAATGTAAAGTTTCTGTACTGTAATTGAACAAACCTTTAAAAATGTTTCTAACTAACTAATTATATTACTAAAACTGCCTGTAAAAAAGCTCTTCAAATCGGATGCAATTTTACAAGTGTGTTTATATATTTACTGTGTTAAATTAATTTGCATTGTATTAATCTATCTTTTGATGCAACAAATGATGAACTAATATGGGTTGTATAAACAGTAGTAAACATGTTAGCTGTGATTTGTCATTATGCATGCGTTTCACATAATTCACATTTTCCTAAGTTGATTTATTAACTTTAAATAGCTTTATTAACAAAAATAAGCGATTTAAAAAATAAACTGCTCAACGTACTGTATGCAATTTCTCCACTTTTACAATTTCTCCAAACTCAAACTGAGTGAATCTTTATAATTTATCCTTCAATATAGTTCTGATTTATTAATGGTTTTGAAAACATGTGCAATAAATATTTTCCTGCACTTCTGTCACAAATGTCGTTTATGAGCCACAAACAATGCAAATAAACTGCACCCAACCACATCCTCTGCCAGTCTCTCAAACACACAGTGGTTCTATGATCTATGTCGGTGGTCCCAAATCACCATTAAAATATGTAAATTAAAAAAACATGAGTACATTGCATGAGCATGAGAAAAACCTGGTCAGATGTATAACCTATAGCACATTTAGTCAGAACACCTGTCAGGATGTTCTGCCACCATGGGTAACACATTTTCAGATGACTAACCGACCCTATACATGATCTTAAAATGAATTCATGCAATGTAAAATGCTTGCATGTTAGCTGTGGCCGGGTTTCTTTGGGTGTTTTCTGCGAGTAACTTTGAAAAATGAAGACGTATATTATAATAATTAAATAAATCAATTAATAAAATTCTTCTGTAATTAAGTTCATGCATTGATACATCTACAGATAATGCTTAACTTGATGAACATTATCATGTATTGTTTAATGCTTGTCTTTATAAGGTGAATTGTTTTGAAAGCTTGTGCATATTTCACTGCACAATGTCCATGGGCCTTTTCTGTCTATAATGAACTGAGTCACAAAGAATACAAATTAATTTTACCTGACAACATTGTTTCTCGTACATTCAGCAGTTAAATGATCTATGGCTCAGTTCGCCGCAGCTTTGACACTAGCAGTCATAAGTGGTTAGCTGATTCAGTGTGGTCTCCTGGTATATGTTTTGGTTGTGTGTCCAGGAAAAAACAAATGACGATTGCAAACTTTGCTCGGGAGGCATACTCTACCTTAATGTGTGTGCTCTAATACTATGCAGAATTGTTAATAAGTTGTCTAGACTAATAGTCCAATGTCTTTTGTGTGTAGTGTGCAGTGTTGGGGAAAGTTACTTTTAAAAGTAATGCATTACAATATTGCGTTACTCCCTTAAAAAGTAACTAATTGCATTACTTAGTTACTTTTTTAGAAAAGTAATGCGTTACGTTACTTTTGCGTTACTTTTTCCCCCCCTCGGCTGAGCTTGTTTTTTTTTTTTAACACAAAAGTTATATTTTTTGTGCAAATGTGAAGACCCTTTCACACCAAAAGTGAAATAATAATTCTCAGGCTGAAGAAAATGTGTACAGAAGAGGAAAGCAAACAAGCAAACCTTTCTATCTATCTAGTCATTTTTGCTTATTTAACTGCATCATCGAAGGTCAGAAGCAAGTACATTGGTCAATAAAGTGAGATTAAATGCATAAAAATTTATGTTTTATTTAACATTAAGTTATTGGAGGTTTGCATAGTATTCTGATTCTGCATTTCACAGATTTTATTCATTTTGAGGAATATTGAATAGTTTTTTCTATGCACTTTGATTTGTCTCAACATGAGGACAGGAGAGCTGTCAGTCAATAAATGGGAAAACAAAGTAACTTGCATTACTTATTTGAAAAATTAACTCAGATATTTTGTTGTAAATTTTAAAAGTAATGCGTTACTTTACTAGTTACTTGAAAAAGTAATCTGATTACGTAACTCAAGTTACTTGTGCATTTCCCCCAACACTGGTAGTGTGTCACGTCTGGGCCATTAGCGGCCTCAAACTGAATCGCAATGACTGAATGATTCGCAATCAGAATGATGACTGTTTTTATACGGGTTTCCCCAATATTCCCCCTGTCTGCCACTGGTCGAAAAGCAGATGTAGCTGTTTCGGGGATGACAAAGCAGCAACACAATGTGACTAAGTGTAACCGGTCCGACTCAACCCACTCTGAGCGGGATTCGAACCAGCGTCTCTGGTGTGGGAGGTGTGCACGCTAACAAGGTCACTAAAGACTGCAGCCTCTAGAGCACCTCTTGAGGCCAGGGAAGTGAAGTTTACACACACAGCTCTTACTGGCCTACGACAGTTACACTCACCCCCTAAACCTCACTCTCATACGGGTCACGGCACCAACGTTAATTGGTTCAACTCGACCTGCTCCGAGCGGGATTCGAACCAGAGTCTCTGGTGTGGGAGGTGGTCGCGCTAACAAGGACGTTAAAGACCGCAGCCTCTAGAGCACCTTTTGAGGCCAGGGGAGTGAGGTTTACACACACAGCTCTTACTGGTCTATGTCCGTCACTTAAGGGGCCGTTTACACAACAACATTTTCAACAACAAAAAAACGCAAACTTTTGAAACCAGGGCCTGAAAACGTTGATGTCATTTACATGCATATTATGTGATCAGTCTATAGGCATGTAGTGTTTCTTCACAAAGTGACATCGCCATCTACTGGCCTGGCATGCATAATACATTGTTTTTTAGTCGTTTTCGTGAATACTTGTGAACGTGCACTGAAGCATGTTCTTGTATCTCATCTGATAGAGAATGGCCCTGGTAATGGCAAGATCATGTATAGGCTACCTTTATACCAATAAAACCGACAAGTAAGTTACTAGTAGTAGTGACAATGTCTTAAAGATACAGTATATGTGTACAGTACAGTAAAGTACAGTATATGCAGTACGTATATGCATGAAATTTGTGAGTATGTAAGTTGTTTAATTAGTTCTAGTCCTGCTTATATTATCGAAATTATCTTAATGTAAAAGACAATGCAATTGCATTTCCCCCCAAATATTAATATAAAAATGTATATAAAAGGCAGTTTTTGGATAGCACTTATGGTGCTTACTAAAAAGACTGTGAAAACTCACTAAAAGTCCTACCTTGTGCAATACCTGTTTAATAATATTGAAACTATCTCAAAAAAGAGGCAATGCAACTGCATTTCTCCCCAAGTATTTATATGCTTAAAGGAAAAGAATTAAGGAACTGGAATCGCTTAAATTCACAAAAATGTCAGTGTAAATACACTGGGGTGATGTAAAAAAATTGGTATAAAAACAATTTTCAGTCAGAAATTACTAGTGATAAACATAAACAAAGAAATAGCATGTAACACGTTGAATTAAATGTGAAATTTTTAAAGACTAAAATAGTATTTTCTTTTAAAACGCACTACAATAATCGTTGTTTTATTCACAACTTTGAAAAAAAAAAAAAACTGTTTTTATAGTGTATTAGGATCTGTAGACCAATGTGTCAAGACTTCCCAGAAGACATGCTCCAATGCCAAGCCACACGGTTATTCATTGTGAAACTGCTCGCATTAGCAAAAGGAAATGACTGCGCAAAAGTGTGATCTCTATTGCCACTTAGACATTTGTCCTTAAGAAGTTATTCAACCCGGTCAAATACAAACCTTGAGGTAAGTCATTTCGTGTTCTTTCATTTTTGATATACTGAAGATGCAAGAAACAGTTGCATAGCTTTTTGATTGTGCATGACTGTAATAGTTTGATTTGAAATGTATCGAAACGGTGTTGTAAAATGCTCATTTATATTCGTGCTAGATGGAACCGTCCAACTCGACCAGCAGCAGCAACAGCACAACCAGCAGCCATGATTACTCATATGACTACAATGAGACTGACAATGTGTTATCCATATTATGTGAAGTCGATGACTATAAAAAGACCACAGCCGTCTGCTACGCCACGGTCTTCTGCTTCAGCATCCTTGGAAATGGCTTCCTCATGTGTGCACTCACTTGCTACGAAGGCTTGAAAAGGGTCACCAACCTTTTCATGTTCTGTTTAGCACTTTTCGATCTTCTGTTCACGCTGACGTTGCCTTTCTGGTGTGTGGAGTTTCTTCATCACTGGGTTTTTGGTGACGTCGCCTGCAAGATCATGACTGGGGCCTATTTTGTGGGAATCTATGGAAGTCTCATTCTTCTCACGGCCATGACCCTCGACCGTTTTGTTGTGGTGGTGGTGAGAAGTTGTTGGCTAACACAGAGACGAAGGCTCAAATGTTCAAAAGTTGCCTGTGTTGGTGCATGGATCATAAGTTTGATTGCTTGCTTGAGAGATTCTATAGCCTCAAAGGCAGAAAAAGACCATGTCCACACTTATGCTTGTACAAGCACAAATACGGTTGATGAAAATGTGGGATATTATTCACAACTCATTATGCTGTTCCTCGTACCATTTGCCCTCATTGTTTTCTGTTATACCAAAATCATTATAACTCTCATGTCAACGTCGACCAGGCAGAAATACAGGACTGTGCTATTGGTGCTGTGTATTGTCATAGCTTTCTTTATATGCTGGGGTCCGTATCATATCATCATCGTGTTGATGTCCATCTATGAATTTGATCCCTGCAAACATGAGCAGCTGCATGTTGCGTTTGTCGTCTGCAGAATTCTGGCGTTTTCTCACTGCTGCGTGAACCCAGCGCTGTACATTTTCAGAGGGAAGTACAGAAATCTCTTGTTCAGCTTTTTGTTCTGCTCTCCTGAACTCAGGAAGTCGGGGCCCTACAGAGGACCCACGGATCCCAGCGACTCCAGGATTCATCCGTACACGAATGAAGGAGCTTATGAAAACTGTGGCGTGAGACAAACAAACGCCACAGAGCTGAACACACTGTAAAAATGGAGAACGCAAACATGATGCATTTATTTATTCCCAGAGAAACATTTTAGTTCTTTCAGTTTCATTTAAAACAAATCTCGCTTTTTCCACTGAAAATTACTTGAATTATTTAGTATAATCATGAAGTAAACTGTAATTTATATATATATATATATATATATATATATATATATATATATATATATATATATGAATTTATTTATTCCTGGAGAAACATTTTAGTGTATTTAGATATGTTTAATTTAAAATAAAACAAAAATGTGTAAAAAATATATATTTTTTATTTTTAAAATACTTTTAAAATTTGACAATTTTAAATTAGTGCTGTCAAATAGATTAATCACAGTTAATCGCATGTAACAAACGGTGTTTATATAATATAATATACACTCACACACACACATTGTTATATACTATATATATATATACTTTTTCAATAAAATAATCTTTTTATAATATTTGAAAGAGCAAAACTCCTGGTATGGATGTTTATGTTTTCACTCTTTCACTGTATTATAAATGTTAAGAGTTATAGTGGAAATGATTTGTGTTATCCCTATTGTTCAGGGATTCACTTTAAGGTGAATGTATCTAAGATGTGTGTTAATGAGTTGGGTGGTAATGAGTGGGCTGGACGTTCATGTGACCGGAGCGTGAAACATGCAGAACAATATGTTTTCTTCAGTATCTCTATGACAGACAAGCCAAATATTTTAAGGAACAATCACCTCAACAATCAAGGTATTTCTTGTTTTACAGCTTTCTTTCTCTAATGACTTTAATGATCATTCAAAAAATAAAAGTTTCTGTCATTATTTAGTTTCTCAAATAGTACCATTGCATTGTTCATATGACTCATGTGCCACATTCCAAACTATAGCTTTGTATATTTTGTATATAATGTATATTTGTATATTTCTTTTCTGTATACTAATTATGTAAGTTTTCCAAAAATCTGTTTTTTTTCTGTTCTGCATGTCTTCAAAAGATTTGGAATATACTGTAAAAGGTTAACTTTATAGTGCTTTTTGATCATTATAAATAGTCATTGCACGGAAAATAATTGTGTAAAAAAAAAAAACGATTCTGAATGTATAATTTTGTGATTCATGTAAAAAAACAAAACAGCATTAGCATGACATACAGTAAATTAGAGAATAAATAAATAATCAGATTTATGGCAGACCAGACTTATCATTTTATATGTTTTTTTTTATGATCTCTGTACATAATATTTACACATTATTGAATCTGTGTTGCTTTCATTCTATAATAAAAAAAAGTATTGTAAACAATTTTCACACATTGTATTAATTAAACAGAATTTGGTAGAAAGTGGTATTTTCTTTTCTAGTAAAACATACTTTTTTTTTTTTTTACAGATGATGAATAGAGACACTTTGCACAAAGACGATAATTTCAGCTATTATTATGACATGAACAACTCATATGTGGATTATGATTATCCTTTGATTAAATTAGAGGAAGATAATTTTTCATTGGCGATAATCAGCGCCATTTGCTACAGTCTCATCATCTGCATCAGTCTACCAGGAAACAGCTTTCTGCTTTGGGTGGTCTTGAAGAAGGTGGGTTTGAGCAGCTCTGCGGACTGCTTGCTCCTTCATCTCACAGCGTCCGACCTCATCTTCACCTTCACGTTGGTGCCCTGGACCGCGACTCACATCTGGGGCTGGGTCTTTGGGAAACTGGCCTGCAGGCTGTTCAGCTGGTGCATCTTCTTGGGCCTTTACAGTTACATGATGTTCCTCACAATCATGACTGTCCATCGATATGTGGCGGTCGTGCATCCGGTGTTCGCGTCATCTGTCGGCAATAGCAGACTGTACACACACGTCTCGTCTACTGTGGCGTGGTTGATCTCGATGGGCTTCAGCCTGCCTGAAATGATCTTCTCTGAAACTAAGGAAAGTCATGACGGCGTCTTCTGCATTCCCATTTACAGCTCGATGTTCATAGAGTTGTTTGGATACTTCACGCAGATTATTCTCTTTTTCCTGCTGCCATTCCTGGTTATTGCGTTCTGCTACACCCGGATGGGTTTTAGCATCCATCAGAGCCGCATAGGAAGCAGAAACCATGCTTTATGTATCATCCTAAGCATCGCAGTGGGATTCTTCATCTGCTGGGCGCCGTATAACATCTTCCTCTTCCTCGTCTCCTTGAGGTCTTTAGGCGTCGCTGTGTTCAGTAAGACGGTGTGGGAAAATGATTGGGAGTACATCTACATTATCACTCATATTCTAGCGTATTCCCACTGCTGTCTGAACCCGCTCGTCCACATCTTTGGAGGGAAGAAGTTCAGGAGATACCTGCCATGGGCCGGAGGCTTTCGTCGGCTCTCGCAGAGGTTCAGCACTCAAACCTTCAGCAATCAGAGCAGCTTCTCAGGGCAGTTTCATCTCATCTCATGATATCATAAGGTGTGTTTGACTTCATGTGGCGCTGTGCTGACTTTAAGCAGTGCATGCCTGTTAGAAATGTTGTCCGACTTGAGACTGTGCCGATGCCATCAACATTATAGCAGTAAAAATATTTCATGTAATCTTAATGCTATACCGTGTCATTTTTATCAAAATAAAACTGCTAAAAATATATATACCTCACTTATAAATATTATAGGCTTATGTTGAACTTTATTCTCATAGGCGCTGTATTAAGCAGTATACGGTAAACTACTGAATAAAAAGTGTTTCTGTGGCTTCATGAAAACATTTGAAACGTGTGTGCATTTAACAAATATTGCATCTGATCCACTTCATCTGTGATGATAATGTACACAAACGCAGTGGGAGCGTCACTACGGGAAGCAGGAAGTGTCAGACTTAATTGCTCCGTTTTCAACTCCACGACAGCAAGCGGCAAATCCTGCCGATCGGTTAAAGGTGAACGGTTATGCACGTTTTTTACCTTAACTGAACAGCTTCGGAGTCATTGGAATGGTTATATTACTTTTTTCGGGTTGAATGGTGGTCGTTTCGCACCCCCCTATCGCCTGTGAGTGGAAAAACCACCCTTGCGACTTTGGGGCGGTGGGCCGCCGGCCGCCACATCAGAAAGTATCGTGTGATATCAGGTCTCGCGATGTAACGAATCACTTTACGGCAAAAAAATATATATAATCTGCTAAAATTCTGTCATTATTGCGCTCCCTCATGCTGTTTGAACCCGAATGAAGAAGACATTGTAAAGAATGTCCCGTCTGCTTTGATGTCGTTGATCTACTAGCCTCTGGTATCTGAGAGTCGACAACGAATTTTTCGACAGTGTTGTCAAATGTCTACTCCGAACCTTTTGAAAAGGTACAGCCCCCAGTGACAGCTTTCGTACCTTTTTTCTGAGAGTAGGCAACTTTTGTCACATTCGGTTTTCACCAACTATATAAGTAGGCTATGCGATTTCAAATGCAGCCAAAGTCGAACACATCTATTTTCCAAAGTGAGTCACATGACGTTTTAGTTCTCAATTTATTGTAACAAACAGATAATGGATACTGTAGCTTTCTCCAGGCATTCTCCCCTATGGAAACATGAGCTAGAGTTTTTATTAATCAGCGCATCAATGATCAAGGGTGTGCTCTTTGATACCAGTCTATCATTTGAAATCCACGTTTCTAGCATCTGTAAAACGGCATTCTTCCATCCTAAAAATATATCTAAATTACGTCATATGCTCTCAATGACAAATGCGGAACAATTAGTTAATGCGTTTATGACCTCAAGGCTAGATTATTGTAATGCTCTACTGGGTGGTTGCCCTGCGCGCTTAATAAACAAACTACAATTAGTTCAAATGCAGCAGCTCGAGTTCTTACCAGAATCAGGAAGTATGACCATATTAGCCCCGTTCTGTCAACACTACATTGGCTCCCTATTAAACATGGTATTTTAAAATATTGCTGTTTACTTAAAGCACTAAATGGTTTGCAGTACTTGAGCGACCTCTTAACGCATTATAGTTCTTCACGTCTACTGCGATCTCAAAATTCCAGCCAGTTAATAATACCTAGAATATCAAAATCGACTGCTGGCGGTAGATCTTTTTCCTATTTAGCACCAAAACTCTGGAACAGTCTTCCTAAAATTGTCCGGGAAGCAGACACACTCTGTCACTTCAAATCTAGACTAAAAACACATCTCTTTGACCTAGCATTCACATAATACATTATAAACTTCTATAACTCAATGTTAGGCTGTACTATGGATCAGCCGGAACCGGGAACACTTCCCTTAAATCCCGATATACTCGTTACATCATAGAATGGCGTATACGCTAATAATAGTATCTCTGTTTATCCCGAGGTTTACCGCAGTCCACCGGATCCAAGCCGTATCCAGATCTGATGAAGGACCAGCGCCTGGACACGACGACAACGCAGTCCTGAAGTGTCAACTAGTCTCTCCCCTGTGAAGGTCTCCCTCCCTTCCCTTTACCTCTGTACAGATACAACGCTGTCAAATTATTTCCGGTTCACGTGGCTACGCGGAAGCGATAAATAATTATGTATTATATATTCAAACGCGCATACCTGTAGACTAAATACGAAATACGCATGTGCACGCCTTCAGCGCACTCACAGGTTTGCGTTTTTGAAGTTTGCAGAGATAACTTTTTTTCCCAAAAAAATGCCAAGGCTTGCACCTTGGAACCTCTTTAAAGGTTTGCGTTCTCGAGCCACCAGACACTGTTGTTGTGGGAGCAGCCGGAGCGGGTTAAAGGTTTCGGTGTCGTGTTAGCTAAGCTAATAATGATATTTGCCACGGAAGTGAATCAATTGAAACTAACTTTAGCTGGTTCAGTTACTTTCATTTCCTATTATCACTGTAAAGCTGCTTGGAAACAATCTATAGGCTATTGTTAAAAGCGCTATATTAAATGAATGTGACTTGACATGACTTAATAAAAAAAATATGTCTTTTATTTTATGTTAAATAATATTAAACAGTCCATTAAGTAATATTAACAGATTTTAGTTGATGTTTAAATGCTTAGAAGTATTTTCATTGTTAGTTCATGTTAACTGTAGTTAACTTATGTTAATAAATTAAATCGTATTGGAAAGTGTTACTTAAATGTCACAGATGAATAAAACTTAAGAAATAATTTTTTTAAAAGAATGGATCAAATTCTTAGAAATGTAATCTAAATGGCATTCATTTTGGTTTATATGTTAAAAAAAGTTGACATTTAACAGTTTGAATTAACCTCAAATGTCATAAAACGGTCAAAATATCTATAAATATACTTGGCACAAGATCCATTGGGTCTGGTCTACTTTGTGATGTTTCTTGTTTTATGGTTTTCCTGTAACAAAATGGCTTTCTGAATGTTGGTTATTAAAAAATAAAATGACTTTACTGCTTTTTTTTTTTTTTTTTAAAGAAGCTATCATAAAATAGCCTATTGTACCAAACTTCTTTAGTCTTTTTTTCTGGATTGTTATTTTGTTGCCTTTAAGCCCCCCAAACTATCAAATCAAATGAAAACATGTTTATCATATGTGTATTTAGCTTTCTTTATTAGTTTAATGTGTTATTTAATTGAACATAATAGATCTGAATAGAAAAGAGTGTCAATGAACTCATGTATTAGTAATATGCTTGAGCTTGTGTTTGGAGAAGTGCTTATGACTATAATGTGTCAAAGATTTTCTGAAAGGGGAACAGAGACCGAAAAAAGCAGATGGAAAACCAAGTGTGATTGCAGAATATTGAGAAGGATAATTTTCCGATGTGTAGTTAAAACGAACATTTTATGAGATGTTTTTAGCAGCTCAAAGGGTTACAAACTAAGGTTCATGATGGTTCATATCCAGTAGGTGGCAATAGAGGTCAACAAGTGAGACAATTGGCACTTTGAATTACATGATTCGTCAAATGCCATTTTTATTAGTTTTATTTTGTCCAATACCATTTGGACTCACTTCTTTTTTTCATAATTAATATTAAAGGAAAAGCACCAAGGACATAAAGCAACATAAAAACACCATTAATAGTACCAATACATGTGCACTAAATATTGTTTTTTATGAAAAACAGGCCAAAAGATATTCACTGAAAATCTTGCCTTAAAATCTTACTATGTTTGCCATTCACTTTAATTGTATCACAAAAGATCAGCTTGGACATTGTGTCCCACAGAATAAAGGAAGTCATGCTTTGAAATGCATGAGGATGAACTTGAGCAAGTTCTTTACATTTTATTGTGGAAGAAGCCATTAATATTTTAGCAGAACTTTAGCTTCTTAACATAACAATTGGTCAAAGTTAATATTTTATCTTTGTTTAATGGATATTTTCTTTTTCTTTTCTTTTTTCCACAAAAGAAAAATAGTCTGAAATCAAAAACAATTTGGTGGACCCCCTGCTGCGGACCCTTGGAATAATTTCAATTCACAGTGAATAAATGTATAGATCATTTGCCAGTAAACCATCCAGCCCAGATGACAAGTGGATGATTGACAGCTCTCTGCTTTGCTATTCATTGGAGTATTTCATATGCGTCTCTGCGTTCTGAATATCACAGATATACTCCAAGGTATCTTTAATGTAACACCTAACGTGATTATGTGTGATATCTGTCTAATAGCCTGATATATCTCATTCAGTGCAACTCAGATTCCCACACCGTCTCTGTCCTGATCTGATCCCATAAAACTCCCAAACCACAATCCTCTGACAGACGGCAGTCGATTGCTCTCCTAGACAAGACACAGACTTAGCTCGGTTCTGGAGTGATTTACCACAAATTCAAATCAAGTTGAATATGCATATGAAGTCTTTTTTTACCAGAACATTATTGCCCGGTTTCAGACAAGGCCTAAAGCCTATATAGTCCCACACTAAAATGCATGTTTGAGCGTTTTAACTGAAAGCAACTTGCTTATATCTTCAAATATATTAGTGCCATTGTTTTGTCTTAAGATGCACACCAGTAATGTTTTTTTTTTATTATTATTATTCTAAGGCACGTTTAAAAAAGCTACACTTTAAAAAATGCTGGGTTGTTTTAACCCAATTATGGGTCAAATTTGGACAAACCCAAACATTGGATCAAAAATGCAATTAAAAAATGTAACCCAATGGCTGGGTTTGTCCATATTTGACCCAAAATTGGGTTAAAACAACCCAGCATTTTTTAGAGTGCTTAAATGTTCTAATTGAACTAAGACAAAATCCTGGCTTAATCTAAGCCCTGTCTGGGAAACCAGGCCTCATAACTTCAAACATGATATTCTGTACAAATTGTTCAAAAGTTGAGGGTCAGCTTAAATATTTTAATAATTTTATTCAGCAAGGATACATTAAATTGGTCAAAAGTGACAGTTAAAACATTTATATTGAAGATTTCAAATAAATGCTGCTCTTTTACACTTTCTCTTCATCAAAGAATTCAAAGAACTCTTTATCACAGTTTCCACAAAGATATGAAGCACAACTGTTTTCAAACATTGATAATAATCATAAATGTTTCTTGAGCAGCAAATCAGCATATGATTTCTGAAGGATCGTGACTCTATATGATTGGAGTAATGATGCTGAAAATTCAGCTTTAAATCACTGGATATAAATTGCATTTTAACATACAGTATATACACTCTAAAAAATGCTGGGTTGTTATGGGTTAATTCTGGGTCAAATATGGACAAACCGAAACGTTGGATCAAAAATGCAATTTAAAAATGTATGTCCATATTTGACCCAAAATTGGGTTAAAAGTAAAACAGCCCAGCATTTTTTAGAGTGTACAATTAGGAAACACATTTAATTAGAAAACTGTTATTTTAAATGGCATCATGCTACTGTTTTCACTGTATTTTTGATGAAATAAATTTGATCAGACTGAGCATAAGATATTTTTATTTAAAAAAAATTTACAGACTCCCAAATTTTGAACACAAGTGTATAATTGTTTTTTGTCTCTCTCCATGCGATGGTATGTGCATGCCCAGCACTGTCTGACAACACGTCTGCTTTGACATTTCAGCAGTGTTAAAATGACAGTCTGTTTATATCACTGACATGCCTCGCTAAATGTCCTCGATCGTGCTGTTTCACCAAACATGGACAACATTTCAGAAGAGACCATGTGATTGATGTCTTGCTCATAACATGGCTCGAGTTATACAGTATTTAACGTTCCTCAGTGTTTTCAGAGCTCCAAGTAGACGGAGAAACACCTGCTATTCACCGATCCAGCGTGCAAAATAATGTTCATTCCTTCAAAAGGCCTTTGAAATCTTCTCAGTTTGAACGGAAGCAGTTTCTCGTCGTCGGAGAAGTTGAGAAAAGACAAACCTGTTCACTGCATCTGTTTACAAGTTTCTCGAAAGACGCGGTCCTTTACCATACTGTACCTCTCTGGCAAATGTGCTCAGATTATAGCCAGGAGCCAAACAGATGTTGTTTTCTGCTCAATAGTCTCATTAGACCTTCTTCTTCTTCTTACCTGTTTTCCTCCTGTCTTTATTTAACGTAGTTTGATTTTTCGTTTCTATGCCTTTTAATGTCCTTGTTTTCTGACAGGAGTTTAGATAAGTCTTCCTTCCTTGATATTATTTTTCACAAATGTTAGATCCGGGTCTAGATCACATGCATCTTATTTTCATGTGCGGCCTATTTTTGCTGTGTTTATGTTTCTTCATGTTTCATGACCTATGCTACTGCATGAAATGTAATGGCAGGGTCCCATTGTGACAACTTACCCCATACAGTGTGACAACATGTTCCACTATGATGTTTGATGAGATGTTCACTGGAGTAAAAAGTGTGACGAGCTTTTCTTATACAATTTAAAAAACATATTATTCTCATATTCTGCAAAAGAATAACATATAATTATATTCTATTACACACTCTAAAAAATGCTGGGTTGTTTTAACCCAATTTTGGGTCAAATATGGACAAACCCAACCGTCGGGTTAACATTTTTAATGAAAAAATTTAACCCAACGGCTGGGTTTGTCCATATTTGACCCAAATTTGGGTTGAAACAACCCAGCATTTTTTAGAGTGTATATTTACATTTAGTCATTTAGGCTAAATGACTAAATGTAAATATACACTCTAAAAATCGCTTTGGATAAAAGCGTCTGATAAATGATTTAGCAGACACTTTTATCCAAAGCGATTTACAACTGAGGACTAAAGCAAGCGAGTCATCGTGAAGAGGCAAAAACAACGCAAGATGTTCTCAAAATACAAAGTTCAGGCATTGCTCAGAGTACACTCTAAAAAATGCTGGGTTGTTTTAACCCAAATTTGGGTCAAATATGAACAAACCCAACCATTGGGTTAAAAATGAAATTTAAAAATTTAACCCAACGACCGTGTTTGTCCAAATTTGACCCAAATTTGGGTTAAAACAACCCTGCATTTTTTTTAGAGTGTAGCATAAGCCAGACAAGGGAGGATTAAAGGAAAAGGAAATATTTGTTTTAATTATATAGGCTACATAGAATTAAAAAATAAATCTTTATATATATATATATATTAAGAAAAATATAGATACATATCACTCTAAAAAATGCTGGGTCATATTTTGGGTAAAATATGGACAAACCCAAACGTTGGGTTAAAAATGTAATGTAAAAATTTAACCCAACGGCTGGGTTTGTCCATATTTTACCCAAAATTGGGTTGAAACAACCCAGCATTTTTTAGAGTGATGCAAAAAAATACATTGTTATATTATTATACGATTATATATTTACTAAATATAATAATCCTATATAAAGTCGATCAGAAATAGATTTCAAATATAAATTTGTAGAAAGAGAGTCCTTCTTGTAAATGAGAGGGAAAGAGGTGCATATGCCTCAGGCAAACCTCGGAGGACATCAGGGTTAATTGAGAGCAGATTGGAGAGAAACACAGTGTTCAAATCATCCTTGATCAAACCAAAAACATGAGTCACACTGCACAGCTACTCTCGGGTCAGAGAGGAGAACTATGGAATATAGGATTAAACTATATTCATTTCTTCACGGTTTGTTTTACACCTGTGATGTTCTGCGTAACAGCAACAACTCTTTATTTACATGATTTTAATTGAACTGCCAGAACAGAGAATTAGAGAGTCGTCTTACTAAAACAAAACTCTTCTCTTCTAAATATCAAAGGAATTATTCTCTGCTCACTCAAAGGTCTTGCTTATGAAACGATGCATTTTAATAACCAGGTGTGGCATTGATTGAAGCCGATAGACATCTGTTCTCTAAAGGATTTTTATACTAATCTCTTCCTCATTATAACCAGAACCGTCTAATTTATTAGCGCTTGCTGAGGCATACTTAGGGTGGATTTGAACAAACCCCTAACGCTCCGGGACTTAAAACTCGTCCTGCACCATTTGTGCTATGGACATTAAATATACCACACATTTTTACTGTTCTAAATGTTTGGACTTACGGTTTTCTCCTGGCAGATATATAGCAGGTGAAAAAAGCCCATATAATTGAAGGAAGACATTGAGAACTATGAGTTAGTTCAAATCAAATGACACAGTGTCCCAAATTACGCACTTTACACATATACTTATGCACTATGTAGCCTACTCAACCGAATAGTGTATACATTTTATAAGGTTATTTTGTCAATATATGAATGATCAATACATTAAATGGTTTGACAGTATATTTGAAAATATACAGAATAATATATTATGTTAATATATTACAATATATTGAATAGTCCATGAGGAATTGGTGCTTTTCATATATTGAAAAATATGTGTCAATAAATGTACTAATATATCATAATGTATGTAATTTTATTTTCAGTAATACACTTCAGATGTATATATATGTCAGATATGGTACTGCATGTGTAATATATTGCAGATATATTTACTCATGCACCATAAACGTATAGAGAAATATAAAATGTAATGTTTTTTTTGTTTTTTTTTACACAATAAATGTTTTATATATTCAAGCTAGTTAACATAAGCACAAGCACATCTGCGTACTAAAATATTCAACAATGAGACTATCACTGTGCTGAGGAGTGCACAGACATTACTTTACAATACAGTCTTACTAGTGTTTGGCCAATCGTCAACCGAACCACAGGCTCTCTTCAGCACAGTGGTAACCCCAAAAACGCACGCATACCAGAAAACCGTTTAAATTCCAACGTAATACAACATTAAATACTCACAGATTCCCCCCTATGATAATATTGAGCAAAACACATTAAATAGATCTGTTGTAACCATAGACTGTAAAAAAAGTTGCAACTGTGTGTGTGTGTGTGTGTGTGTGTGTGTGTGTGTGTGTGTGTGTGTGTGTGTGTGTGTGTGTGTGTGTGTGTGTGTAGCCTACATGTGTGAACATACATTCACATTTATATGGGAACATGTATGTGCAATATATGTACACAATAAAGGATAAAACTTTGTGAAACATGTAAAGCTATTTTTGTCATTTATAAATATTTTATGTATTAGGCTAATATATAGCCATACATGGTCAATGCATATATTGCAGTATATAAAAAATATAAGCACTAGTTTCCCATACATGGAAATGTATTCTGTAATATATCGCATTATTTTTATTTTGCAGTGTTTTTGTTCTGAGTGCTGCAGGGATGACGTATTTTTGTAGGGCAAACCCCGGAAACGAGTAAGCATTTTAGTTCCATCGACCAAAGTCAATGGTTTTTTTTTTTTTTTTTTGGTCAAGCTCAAGATATTTTCACAGGTATTTTCATATTGTACAAAAATACATCAGTAATACCCTCTGGTGATTTTTTAAAAGCATTTACGTAAAGGTGGTTGCTAACAAGTTGCTAAATGGGAGGTTATCAGAGACATCAACCGAACAGGGGTGAGTTTCCCAAAAGCATCGTTAGCCAACTACGGTCGCAAGTTCCTTTATTATCAGCATAGTTCAACAAGTCTGTGTTTCCCAAAACCATATTTCTAACACACACTAGCAAACAGCATCGCAAAGTTGTGTAGTTGGAACGACAGCTCTCGGCCTGTGGTTAGAAGCAGAGATTCTTGTTTGCATGACATGTGGACTCAATAAATCCTTATCACGAGAACGAACCTCATTGGTTCTTGCAGAAGCTCAAAAGTGATGCGTAAGACGAGAATGAACCTTATTGGTTCTTTCTGAAGCTCAAACGTGATGCGTAACAAGAATGACCCTCATTGGTTATTGTTACGACCCGGCTCCAAGCCATAACATAAAGAGGACAATTCACAAAATGGGTTTACGTGAAGAAAAATATACGTTTATTTAAAGTTAAACAAATAATGTCTAGGGTCAAAACATAAGGAAATGATAACAAATATCCATACAACATCAAATCAATAAATGGTTGGAAATGGGATTGGTAGAGTGGTGGAAATCATAAAGGGAACACAAACTCAATAACCCACCCTTCACACAAAGACACAAAACAAAAATGAGAGAGACTTGACAAACTCCAGGAAATCCTTAAATAAGTTGCCACAGGTGCAGCTGATCTTCAATAAGGCAACTCCGCCCACAGAGGAGGAATTGGACCTAGAATTAACTCAAAAGAAACTAATGTTAAAAACAGGGGCAGGACCGTAACACCTCCACCCACAAGACATTAAATAATCTCGATTATTTAATAAAAATAAATAAACATAACCCCAAAATTAGGAGGGGGAACAAACAACGACATATCAATTTACATAAAATAAAGAAAAATACCTACTGACAAATGGCAATTTACCACTCACAAAGGGCCACATTATTGAAAGAATCCATAATTTGAATTTGATCAGTGGTCACAGGCAGGAACATCGCAAGAGGTTACGCACGAGACAGTGCGTCAGCTAACAAATTTTCCTTTCCCTTAATGTGATGAATTTGCAGAGAATATGACTGCAAAAACAAACTCCATCTCATCAAGCGCTGGTTGGTGGTACAACTCCGCTGCAAAAAAACTAAGGGATTATGATCAGTCATCACCTTAATCGGGTTGCCGCTGCCCAAATAAACATCAAAATGTTGGATAGCCAATATCAATGCCAAAGCTTCCTTTTCAATTACAGAATAGTTTCTTTGATGGATATTAAACGTTTTAGAAAAGAAACACACGGGATGTTCAACTCCTCGATCATCATCCTGCAAGAGAACTGCACCGGCACCCTTCTCACTGGCATCCACCGCCAGTTTAAAAGGAGTCTCAAAATTTGGGGCTGACAAAACAGTCTACTGGACTAACATAGTCCAGTAGATTAGAAGAATCGGATGCCTCCGCCATCCATTTCTCCTTCAACAATTTCAAAGGACCACGGACCTTATGTCCAAAGACCAATTGAGCAGGACTAAACCCCAGAGAATCCTGTACAGCTTCCCTGGCTGCAAAAAGCATGAAATGCACTCCTTCATCCCAATCCCTCTTGAACTCAAGACAATAGGTTCTTAACATGGTTTTCAAGGTTTGATGAAACCTCTCAAGGGCTCCTTGGGACTCTGGGTGGTAAGCACTAGAATTGCAATGTGAAACACCTAGCTGATCCAGCACCTGCTTAAAAATCTTGGACATAAAATTGGACCCTTGATCAGACTGAACGGTTTTAGGAAGCCCGAACATTGAAAAAAACTTCAGTAAGGCCTGTACTACCGCGGGAGCTGTTATCTTCCTTAAAGGAATGGCCTCTGGGAAGCGAGTAGAAGCACACATAACCGTTAACAAATATTGGTGGCCACGTTTGGTTTTAGGTAATGGACCAACACAATCCACTAAAACTCTTCTTCAGTACCCAGTTCATCAAACAGCGAAGATAAAGAAGGGTCTTTACCCTGCTCTGAAATGAGTTGAGCCCTTGTGACTAATGATTCTTTGTATGGAATCTCCTTAGATGTTTCTAACTCGTCCTTACCCATCACTAAATGAGTTTCAACAGGCACATCTTTATCTTCATCCTTCCAATCACACTCTCCCAAAAAAGTATCGGCCAAATTAAAACTCAGACCCCCTTCATCGGTGCATTTAAGAGTCTGTTTAGACATAGCACGTGTCACTGCACACACTGAGAAAACCTCAGGAAAAGACTGAGACAGCTCATCAAGGCTCTCACTTGACACAGGTACGTTAATAACTTGAGGGCTAGGAATAACTTTAACTCCAGCCAAATCATTCCCCAAAATGAAGGAAACCCCTGCAATTGGCAAAGAAGGTAGTACCCCTACTACCACCTGACCAGAAACCAAGGGGGACTTTATCACAATATGATGTAGAGGGACAATAGTACAACCCATTTCAACCCCTCTTACCAACACTTGAGCTCCTGTATCAGTCTGGTCAGAAAGAGGTAAAACCCCCTCAAGTAGTAACGATTGCGAGGCTCCCGTGTCTCTGAGAATACGCACTGGAACACAACCATCCTGCCCTGATAAAGATACAACTCCAGTTGTTAGAAAAGGAGTATAATCAGTGGCACTATCTCTACTTTCCAAGTTCTCACCTTTCAGAGAAAGGTGCTCAAAACCTTCATCACTTGTCAAAAGAGGAAATTGGCATGCAGTGGCTAACCCAACTGGCTTGGTAAATTTTGCTTTCTTATTGAGAACAAAGCACTCAGATATCTTATGCCCTGGCTTTTTGCAATAAAAACAAACAACATTTGCCCTAGCAGAAACTGCCTCATATTTACTAGGAGAGTTTGGAACAGAACTAGATCCAGACAGAACCAACTTACTTCGCCCCTGATAGTTGTTTCTTTTTGGGTCACGGTTTCCAAACACCCCCTTATGGGTTAACGCAAACTCATCGGCCATAACTGCTGCATCACATAGCTTGGAAACCTTCTGTTCATTCAAGTAAGTAACTAGACCTTCAGGGACACAATTCTTAAACTCCTCTAAAAGAACTAAATCCCTAAGCTGTTCTTTAGTTTCGACCTGTTTAGCAGCACACCACCTATCAAACATGTTCTCTTTTTCCCGAGCAAACTCTACAAACGTCTGCTTTTCACTTTTAAAGTAATTTCGGAAACGTTGCCGATATGCTTCGGGCACTAACTCGTAAGCATGAAGGATGGAAGTTTTAACAGTGTCATACACAGCACTCTGTTCTAAACTAAGGGCTGAATAAACTTCTTGAGCCTTACCCGTAAGCACACATTGTAAAAGCAGCGTCCAAACCTCTTTTGGCCACTTCAACGTAGTCGCAACTCTCTCAAAGTGGGAAAAATACTTTTCTACTTCCCTTTCAGAAAAAGGAGGAACCATTTTAATATGCCTCCCAATATCAAAAACTTGCTCCACCCCTTGAGAAGACCCGGAGGGAACCCCAAAAGGTGAAACAGGCGGCTGACCCTCAAGTCCCTTACCTGCCAACTCCAACTCCATTTTTTTAAGGACAAAAGCACGCTCATGCTCCCTTTCCTCTCCTTCCAATTTCCTCATCTCAAATTCTCCCTGCAGCTCTTTCTCTTTCAAAGCGATTTGGTCTTGAGCTAGACGACACCTCACTAACTCCAAATCTAGCTCTTTTTCTCGTAACGCCATCTCTTTCAGCTTAACTTCACTGCTAACAACAATACCTGGCACCTGCAATTTTTCACTAAAAACTTTTTTTTTCTCTAAAGTGCCCTTTAAGCTTTTTAAGATCGACTCTTTCAGTTTCTTATCAGCACTAGTGAGCTCGATATCATAATGAGCAGCAACCAGCAACAGCTGCTCTTTAGTGCACTTTTCAAGTGATTCCTCAGAAGGTTCTTTCAAAAAGTCTTCCACATTAGAAGCCATGTCTAAATTCTACACCTTCACAACAGCAGCTACCTTATGAGTTTCCATAAACACCACAGTATCCTTTCAAACATATTCCACAAAAAAGGATTTAAACTTATGAACAACTCCATTTCCACAAAGCTACTAAACAGTAATTTACTCTACACCAAGTTGACCAGTCAATCACTTACCCGAACACTACAAAAGGTTTCACAAAACCCTATCAATAGGTAACATGCTAACAATATAGGACTCCTACTAAAAGAGACCAACTCACAAGTCACAAAATCATGCCTAAATTGCTGACCAAATTCAACAACCTAGCATTAAACTGCATGTTACCTAAAACTGCATGTTACTTAAAACTTCAACATGCCTAACAACTTTGGTTAATGGTGCAAAATTACTTACCAATTTGAAGGAAGTGGGTATGAGAAAATATTATGCTCTCTCAAACAAAACAACATTCCACAAGTTCCCCACACTCATCATTGATGCTAAACACCACACCAATGAACATGGATATTTTAGACAACAACTCCGGTACATCAGAAAAAATAAGAAAAACTATCTAATCTTCAAAGGCTTACCAGGCTCGGGGCCACTTTAAACGCTGAACTTCATGTCACCTGGCAAAAACCAGGCCCTGAATAGCGTACCCCCAACAGAGATTGAATCTCCACCCGGGATACCTTCAAAAATAACAAACTAACAAAACAAACTAAAAAAACAAACAGTGTGCCGTTGGAAGGATTGACTAGCAACCCAGCTGGAACACTCTACCTAACCAGAGGCCTCTAATAATCCACTAACTTTTTCCACACTCCACTCAACAAATAAAACCCCAACTCCAAACCAATATTGATCCCGGACGAGGCTCCAATTTATGTTACGACCCGGCTCCAAGCCATAACATAAAGAGGACAATTCACAAAATGGGTTTACGTGAAGAAAAATATACGTTTATTTAAAGTTAAACAAATAATGTCTAGGGTCAAAACATAAGGAAATGATAACAAATATCCATACAACATCAAATCAATAAATGGTTGGAAATGGGATTGGTAGAGTGGTGGAAATCATAAAGGGAACACAAACTCAATAACCCACCCTTCACACAAAGACACAAAACAAAAATGAGAGAGACTTGACAAACTCCAGGAAATCCTTAAATAAGTTGCCACAGGTGCAGCTGATCTTCAATAAGGCAACTCCGCCCACAGAGGAGGAATTGGACCTAGAATTAACTCAAAAGAAACTAATGTTAAAAACAGGGGCAGGACCGTAACAGTTATTTTACGTCAAGCGAACATGCTTGAGCTTCTGTTTACCATAACTGATGTGTGAGTTTATGAATCTTTATATGCGATTAAAAGCCTAAATTCAATGTTCATCATATAACGTTTTTCATCAGAAAATTTGGACTTAACCACTCAATTCATACGGATTAGTTTTACGATCTCTTTATAAACTTTTTGGGTGAACTATCCCTTTAAGTAAACTCATTGAGTATTACATATTACTCACTAGTCCACTTTCATTGTGTTTATAATCACGCTCTAGCAAACTACTGTATTCTAACTTTAAAGACAAAGATGAAGTCATGTGACTGTGGTGTAGTTTAGCTTTTGCCTTCTGCCAATTGTATTATTTATGCTTTTTGTTGGTCGCAAAGCTTATTTTCTGCAATAATACAAAAGGCAATGGATAAATCCTATTGGGTTTTTGTCGAGTGAACCAGGGTGAGGATAACTCCCGTGTCGGCCTACAAAAAATACGTCATCCCTGCCCCAGTTGCCCCAGTTGCCCCAGTTGAAAAGCTGCGACAGTTGAATGCATGAAGTGTCCATCATTTCACACTTAATTTTTTCGGTGAATTAAGTGCATCATTCAAGTATTTAAATTATACTTTTTCTTTTTGGAATCTTCACACTACTCACACTATCTAAAACAGCATAGAATAGTGCATAAGTATATGAATTAGGACACATGTGCTTCTTCATGCCTTTTCTTATATGGATCAAGACAGAAGCGTTTTGTTCTGGCATGCCACATTTTTCGAAATGACAATGAAAGCTTTAGCATAAGTTCTGCCGTTAAGACTCAATTGTTACGTCACTTATTATCTTCTCATCTCTCCAATCATATTCTTATACTTGTGGTATAAAAGATCGGTACTTACACGTCTGATTTCGCAGATGCTGACGCTTCCATTCACCTCCATCCTCCCCACCACCACCAAGACGGGTCTTTCCCTCCATCCACCCCAACACCACCAAGACGGGTCTTTCCCTCCATCCACCCCAACACCACCAAGACGGGTCTTTCCCTCCATCCACCCCAACACCACCAAGACGGGTCTTTCCCTCCATCCACCCCAACACCACCAAGACGGGTCTTTCCCTCCATCCACCCCACCACCACCAGGATGGTCTCTTCCCTCCATCCACCCCACCACCACCAGGATGGTCTCTTCCCTCCATCCACCCCACCACCACCAGGATGGTCTCTTCCCATACATGTACCTCGCAGGGGGTCGGCTGCGCCCCTGCCTTCGTCTTCAGGCAGGATATGCAGAGTCCGGACCCTCGGATTGCAAGCTACGGACGGGGGCCTACGCCAAAGAACTTGATTGCTTGCTGGGCTGTTAATAAATGTTTAATTGTCACAGTATTTATTCTCCCGAGTCTTTCTGGTAGAACTGGCCATCCAGTGACCTCTTAAACTTATGCTACCACCAACTTGCTTTTCTTAAACACATGCACACATATGCGTAACCCCTGCCGACCTCGGAGGTTTCGCACACTGTCCCCCACTGGGAGTGAAACTTTTGGAGAAATAAATAAATAAATAGAGTGGACAAAGTGATTTTAAACTGCACTGTGCATGACTAATGGTAGAAACATGTTAAAATCATTGCAGAAATGTCCTTGGGAAGACAAATGAATTTTCAGCAGAATAATTAACTTAATTAACAAATTTGCATGCATATTCATCAGGGCCATTGAAGTCTCTCCAGCTCAGTTTGATGAACGCGACTGTGCAATAACAGCCTCATTTACATTCTGTCTTCCATTGCCATTTCTGTGGATTACGGCGGCCGCATGTTTGCGCATATATCTCACGCAGCATCGTCGCGAAGACTCTGAGAATTGATTGGCTGTGCAGGTACATGTAGGATCCGTGTCGGTTCTGTTAAAATTCCCCCTCTCTGTCCTTCATGATAGCTGTGGATGGATACCTCCCTCACCCCCTCTTTCTCTCTCTCTCTGGTGGGCACGTCTTGGCATGGCTCCCACCTCGTAACTCTCCAGGGCTGCCCGGCTGTTCAGCGTTCCCTGCTGTCTCTGCAGGGCAATCTTTAAAGGCAGTAAGGTGTGACGATACCGACTGGCAGCTTGGCAGCGGTGCCCGAGGATATCAGAGCTCTCTGAGCCGTACGCGGATCAACCGGCGCCATCGCCATCATCAAACTATCTATACATTAACATCGGAGGGTGCATGCGTGGATGGGCACTCTTATGTGCAAATGTGATTGTTTTTTTATGCATGTAAAACCATATGCCCTTGCTTCCATTAGCGTATAAGTTTGTTTGCAAAGAGGCCATTAAAACGCATAAATAATGAAAGCAGGTTCACATTTCTATGACAATGGGCCTGGACGGCATCAACTCTTAAGGCAAGACACCACAGGTGAATAGGGTAAAAACTGTGACTAATAGATATCACCATAGTTCTCCACGTGATTAATCGCAGTACATTAAGACAATTGTTTTGTATTACTCTTTGTATTACAAGTTTTCTGAAATGTTATGTTTAAATATGTAAATTATGCATTATCTAATTGAATATGCACTAGTATTGCATACATTTCCAGAAAATAAATCTGAACATTGGATAAAGCACCAGGTTCAAAATTCTTGTTGCACAGAGGTTTTTAGATATCTCTCCACTGTCAACATGCAGCCATAATTTTATAGAATAATTTTTTTGTTATTTGCCTGTATAGCGACTCTTTATTTAGACAGTGTTTGATCTTAGATTTGTGCTTTCCATTGCAAAACTCAATGTTTTAGGTGGTTGCTAAGGTGTTTCTAGGGGATTCTGGTTGCGTTCTGCCCAAGTAACTAAAGTCCACTGCCAAGTTTTCACATTTGCCCTTCTGGGCCAATGTGTTGTAACTAAAAATCTTACATTATTTTATCTTATCTATTGTTATGCATTGCAAACTTAAATGTTTGGTTTTCTGTGATGTATTCCACAACTGTTCTTGCAAATTCTTCAGATTTTTCACAAACACAATGTTTCTATGTTGAGACTACAAGGCTTGAGTTTTAAATTGCTTATTCGAGTAAAAGAGCCGCTATTGAGTGAACAAGGAATTGAAGCTCCTTTTCCAATTGCACGATAGAAGTTCTTTTCACCTGTAAACATAGTGACGATGACTTGAGTAAATATCGAGAGAGAAAAAAGAAAAAAAACAGACGGCATCCGACTAGAGTAAACCCAGCACACACCGGAAAAACTAAGCCGACGGACGCTCAAATAAGGCACAACATTGCCCTACGGCGGACCGTCGTTGTGTCCCAGTCCCAGTCTCAGCCTCAGACCCACACGGACCGTTGAATAAACGTCTGATGCATATGGCACTTAAAATAAGATACACTTCAGGTGTTTCAAAGTCGTCATCTGGTTGAATTCTACAGGATTTCCAGAAGACGTGCGAGTCGTGTTTTTTAACGGTCCCCCTGGAAACAAAGATGCCGTGATGCCAAACCCCCTCATGGAAAAAGAATGCTGTCGTGTTTACAACTGTGACAATGAGCGCTTATCAGGACTAACTAAACGCTGGATTTTCAAAAGTATGTAAAGTTCGCAGCATAGACTCTTTAAGATCCGTCCAAGAATACGTCCACACCGTTCTGTTATTGTAGGGACAGCGACGTTACATTTTCATGCCTCTAAACATGTCAGTCAGATGGTCCTTGGCCAATAAAAGCTGCTATGGAGTCCAGACCTTCTGCTGTCAGTCTGAAGGTCTGGCTACACAAGACTAGTCCTGGAGTTTGGTCACATCGATTTATTTCTTTTTTTTTCTTTTTTTTTATCTCTCATCGACACTTTGAAACATGCTCGGAGCCCAAACAGTTTAATATTTTGAGTTAGGGCTTTGTTTAATGTACTAAACCCTAGTGACTATTGCTAATAATGACATGTTTATGTTCTTCTCTTGGGGCCTAGAGTTGCTAGACTACACTTTAACCAAAGATTGAATTAATTCCAGCACAAAAGAACAGATCTATCTCACCTAGAAATCAGGATTAGAAAACAAAGAAAGGAATGCATAAATAAATTGAAAGAAATGAAACAAATGCACAATTTGACACCATCCCCTCCCACACAAGGAATTACACTTTTTGGATCCAATATGTTTTTCCGCCCTGGAAATTCATCTGCCGTAATTAGCACCTTGTTACTCTAAGCTAGATTGACAAGAGGAAATCTGTTTTAACAGACAGACCTGTGAAAATGTCTCACTCCCTATATTCTTCTCCATGTATGTATGTTGTTTTTGTCTTTTTTGAAGCATAGATTTTGTGTATGTATTTAATGTCATTGGCCTACATTATAAGTATGGAAACCAAATTCTTTGCTTATTTTGGTGTTTTTTTGCCATTAAGTGGCACTTTAGAGGAGTGTGTTTTTCTCTACACATGTCAGCAAATCTTAAAACCTGTAATCAAATTTAGAATCAGTATAATTAAGCAATAAGGTACAAGAGGCTGCTTTATTGTGAATTTTGGCTGTGTCTCAAACCAAAGGCAGCTGTCCTGCTGCCCAATCAGTCAACAACTAACAGGCAGCATTTCTGTGGGATTTGGAGACAGGCTTCCAATTCATTTTTTACTTTTTATTTTTACGGGTTTTACATTAATTCTATAATGCTTATTTCTCAGAAGATGTTGGGAAAAAAACATAAATCGAAGGGGAAAAATATTTTTTTTATGTACTTCCAGCTTCGTAGGCTACTTACATCAGCAGATCTTGCACTATAGGACACTCTGGAGTGACTGTTATATTCATAATAAAGAGTGTCTTATTGCTTTTATTAAACGATTGCAGCATAATTAAGACAAATTCTTCACTGAATGCCATCTTTCCACTAATCCTGACATGTAAACTATACACTGTAAAAAATTCTGCTGTGATTTTACAGTAAATTACTGGCTACTAATTGCATTACTTTCACAGTAATTTACAGTAAGAAAATTTAATGTAAATTACAGCAAAATGACAGTTGTGTACAGTGATTTCACAGTAAATGATATCACATCATTACTGTAATTTCACAGTGCATAACTGTATAAATATAGTTATCAGCTGTAACTTGAACAGTAATTTATTGTGTTTCAGCTGTAAAAGTAATGCAATTAGTAGCCAGTAATTAACTGTAAACTTACAATTTAATACAGTAATGCAATATGATGACATAAAAGTAGTAAAAAAAAAGATTAAACAATAGTTTCCACAATTGATTTTATTTTCAATAAAATTGTTACAATATAACAAACGTTGCAAGAGTCGTTGCATAACAGCGGGCAAGAGTAGGCAACGAGATGGCAGTCCAAAAAACACAGCCAGAGCTAAATAACAAAAAAATAGGTAGAAGTGAAGGTCTTGACCAGAAGGGCAGTCCAACATATTCAGTGGCGATATGGCAAGTAAAAACGGAGAGCCAAACAATGACCGGAGCAAATGAAAAAAGTAATACCATCAAAACAAAACAAATAACATAGGAACCCAAGACCCAACAGATGAGGCGAACCTAGATGAGGCGAAAATCTGGTCCATGGTATCCAGACTGCCTTTCAGCGTGAATAAAATCCACCCCAACTGCTCGCCAATTTCAGATCCCTCCATTTTCACATCGCTGAAGATTCTCCTCTCACTGAAGACACGTCCAGTCAAGACGTCCCAAAGTCTGCACAGTGGGTTGTGATGTAGCTGGTTCTTCCTGAACAAAATGAAGAATCAGTATTAGAAAAGAGAAGTAAATTGATTCAATTTATACTCCCAATGACAAGCTAAAATCTTACTTAAAGGGATAGTTCACCTAGAACTGAAAATTCTGTCATTTACTCGCCCTCAAGTTGTTCCAAACTGGTTTGAGTTTTTCTTTATTTGAGCAAAAAATATATTTTGAGAATTGAAAATGAAACAGTTGATGGGCCCTATTGACTTCCATAGTAAAAAAAAAAAATATATATATATATATATATATATATATATACTATGGAAGTCAATGTGGCCCCATCAGCTGTTTAATTTTTTGGGTGAACTACACATCCTGCAACATCTCGTTTGGCATCCATGTAATGTGCTTCTATAATGTATTTCAGCTTCAACACATTGGACAATTTTGCTTAAAGGGTTAGTTTACACAAAAATAACAATTATTTTGTTAATTACTCACCCTCATGTACATTCACACCTATAAGACCTTTGTTCATCTTCAGAACACAAATGAAGATATTTTTAATGATATTCTGAGAGCTTTCTGACCTTCCATTGGGAGCAATGCAACTAACACATTCAAGGCCCAGAACGATTGGAAAGACATCATTGAAGTAATCCATGTGACTGCAGTGGTTTAACCAATTTTATGAAGCGATGCGGGTGCTTTGTTTTTGCAACAACAAGGAGGAGCACTACGACGCACGCATATTGTGTTGACTCGAGACTGGGTGTTGTTCCGTGAATGTGCTTTAGATAATATAATTTTGTAAACAGAGGTAAATTATGGTTTTAAATTATAAATTGAGGTTAAACTACTGGAGTCACATGGATTACTTTAATGGTGTCGTTACTACCTTTCTGGGGCTTGAATATATTAGTTGTGAAGGCTCCCAATGGAGGAACAGAAAGCTCTTGGAGTTCATTAAAAATATCTTAATTTGTGTCCCGAAGATGAACGCAGTTCTTACAGGTTTGGAACGGCACGAGGGTGCATAATTAAGGACAGCATTTTTTCTTTTTTTGCTGAACTATACCTTTAAGGAATCCTGGAAACACCTTAAATCAGCATGTATTCGCCAATTTTCTGGAAGAACTGAAATGCAGATAAGAAAACTGAAACAGTTTCACAAAAACAAAACAAAAACTTTCTGCATTTTTACATTTTCCATAAAAAGAAAAGAAAAGCAGTTTTGAATTATTCACTTGAAGCTTCATATAAAATACTCAAAGTAAAATGTTAGCTGCAGCCCTATTTTACAGTGCAAAGTATGGTAATAAAAGCATAAAAGCACTTTTATGAAATAAGCTTGTTCCCACATTTGACAAATTGTGTTTGCACAAATATATTGCTTTAACTTTAGCATCATTTAAAGGGTTAGTTCACCCAAAAATTAAAATTCTGTCAGTAATTACTCTCCCTCATGTTGTTCCAACCCCGCAAGACTTTCGTTCATGTACACAAACGAAGATATTTTTGATGAAATCTGAGAGCTGGATCACTCTTCCATAGGCTTCTTAAGGGATTGAAACTTGCCGGCCCAGAAAGTTATTAAAGACATTGTTAAAATAGTCCAAGTGACTACAGTGGCTCAACCATATGATTATCAAGCGACGAGAATACTTTTTGTGCGCAAAAAAAATTAACGACATTATTCCACTATTCATTATGTTCTCCGTGGGCCTGAGTGTGTTCACGTAGTGTAACTGCTCAGTGCGTCTGTGTTGCACATCACACGCGTCACACACATGACCAGCGCCGGCCAATATGAGCCTATGTGGTGACGTGCAACACAGACGCGTTACGTGAACCCACTCGAGGCTAGGGCTGGGCGATAAAACGATAACGATAATTATCGCAATATAATTTTTCTCGATAAAACGATATCAGGAGTTCGATAAATGTTCGATAATGTTTTTGCGCCAAAAGCGGAACGAATCTCATTTGAACCGCGCGCCACACGGACCGTTTATCCGCTCGGCTCAAAGTCCAAACGGCAGCGCGAGCGCGAGCTCACTCGAGCAGACGCGTTTACTCTGATCGGCCTCGATCACTAGATCCAGTGAGAGCGCTTGAATTCAGCGAGGAACACAAATGTCTCAGTGATTTAAACCAGTTTAAAGGCAGATGAGACCGCGCTGACGAACAGGAGAAGCACTGTGCGCAGCGATACAGTCAGAAGCTTCTCCGTCGACACATTCCCATCATTTACCACGGATTTAACGTTAACGTTAGCCTAGTAATATTAACTGCATCATGAAATGTGGGATATATATATTGAATTGTATAATATTATTAATGTAGACAATGTATTAAAGGACTAATGGAATATAATTCGTTTTAAATCATGTATTTAGGCTACTGGTTTTCATAAATACCATAGAAACCATAAAGTTACATTTTATCTGTGGTTATCATGATGATCTAAATGCATGATGCTGGATGACCAATGGTTAATTTTAATAAAACTAAAGAATATTACATTTTACCAAATAAAAATAATGTTGTTACTTTTTTTTAACAGATGTTACTGTTTTTGTTAATGAACATAAATTGTATAAAGTAAATCTGCATCCTAACTCAAGCTAATACTACTGAAATAAAGATATTTATTTTGTTAAGGAAAAATGACAAATGTTTGAATGTTCTACCTCGGATTTGTGAAATGTTCACCTGTTTGGCAAGTGTTTGTCATGATATGTTCTGACAAGAGTAGTTTAAAAACACAACGCTCTGGTTTCTACAGCTTTCACTTAGGAGTACAAATCTGTCTTTAAACTTGAAATAAATAAAGATTTGACATTTATCGATATCGACTGATATAAAAAAAAATATTGTGATATTTTTTTTTGGCCATATCGCCCAGCCCTATGAGGGAGTGTAATTAATGACAGAATTTTAATTTGTGGGTGAACTAACCCTTTAATAGCTTCAATAAACATCTTACTGCAGAACTATATCTAGCTTAACACAGAGACAGTGTTTCGTTAGTCCGCTCTGAAGTTTAGATTGCTTACATTAGATTGACATCCGTTCAAAGTCAAGAGCTCCCTGATCAGTGTGCAGACTTGCTGGTTTATGTGTCCTCTCTGTCTCTGCCATCTCTGGGTTGATGCCCAAGAAGCACCTATAAACAAAAAGACAGAAGAAAGCTGTTAGTTTTATTCAAGTGGGATGAAAAAGGTGTCAGTCCCAGTCACCACCTTTAGTGGGTCACTGGATTTACAGTACAAAGCTAAACTAAAGTTAGCTCAGTTTTAACAAGCTGACATTACTTTGATTTAGTTAAACAGCAAACATTTAAATAACGTTAACAGCAACTGAAAAACATTTTTCCATCACAAACACACAGTCAAAAATAGTCTGGCAACAAAGTAGAGGTGTGTGATTTACCCAGGTCAAGCATTATGCACACAACAACGTGCACGTACTGTTTGCAGAGGATGGAGTAACGTTAAGAGTATGTTGGCCTGTCCATCTCCCTATGTCTGTTTCTGCTTGTAACTGAACGTACTCTTCCTCCTAGAATTAGTTAACGTTATTACCCGTTCAGACAAAATGGCTCCTAATATCTCCAGATGTCGACCTGTTTTTAATGTAGAATAGCACAACTAATCTCCACTAATTCAGTGATAAACATTTAATTTACTATATCTTTTTTCACAATAAAAGCATCCAGTTGTTTTGCAACACACTTCATTTTTCTGTTGACGAGACAGACAAATGGCTGCTCCGTTTCACACACAAAGCAGGGGAGAAAATTATGAAGTGCAGCTAACGTTACTAATTTGAGATGAATTTATGAAATTTGAACTGTATTTCAGCATTTATTTGCCCAAATTCACAACACTATAATTGATCTAGTTGATAATAACTGTCATACCCACATATAAGGCCACAGCTTACCTTATAACTTTATTTCCCGGTGGTCACCATAGAAAAATGCTGTGGGAAAAGAGAACGCTGTTAGAGAAACTAAGAAAAGCATTAAGCAAAAGTAAAAATTTCGACGATGTAACTTTAGCTAACGTGTCTCACAGTTAACCTTACTAACTTAATACAGAACAATTAACGTTAACACTACAACCAACGTCTGTTCATTCAAATTTGCGCGCTCAAACCTAGACGCGAGTCTGCTTCGGCTAAGTTACAAAAACATGACAACAGCACCTACAACAAACGCTAATTTGGTTCATACTTTTAAATAACATGCACTATCATATAAAAAAACAGCCACCAAAATGACAAAGTTTGATATTTTAAACACTTACCGGCCGCTGAATCCATCGAGTGAGACCACGGAGGAGATGAGAGCTCAGATGACGCAGTTGCAGCGCGAAAAAGACGGAATTCACAGTAGTTTCTTGTAATAGTCCCGCCTTGCATTATTTTCACAATAAAAGTCTAAATACGGTATTATATTGTGAAATATCACAGTAAAAGCCTGTGAATTGGTAATACTGCAATTTATTGTGAAATATTACAGTTATATGTTGTGAAATCCTGGAAATATTTTACAGTGTAATGTCTTAGTCATATGGCCTCTTATATTTTATAAATCGTTTTTTTAAATATGCTACCATGCATCTTTCTGTGTTCATGCACATTAATGGAAAGGAGGAGTCCAGAGATTTTTGTCAGATGCGCTTCTTGTGTTTAAAAACAACAGAATGGAGGTTCTTCTTAAAAACACAGCGCTTTTGATGCGAGACGCTAAAAAAAAGAGCGAGGTGTGTCGCAAACCGTGATCAAATATAGCCTATAGCATGCGTTTACACGGTAAAACGGATGCAGAAATAAGTCCTGTTTGAACGGACCTTTACTTTTTAAAAGATGTTTGCATTAAAGGCTGCGTGGAGTTTTACAGGGTTCTTGTGACAGCCGTGAGGAGCGGCGCTGGCGTTTGATGGCACTATTGATGGGAAAGTTGTGAGGAAAGTCACAGAGCCACAGAGGAATTTGATTACCTTCATCCATTATCCGCACAGTGAGCGACGGAGAAACTCGCCATCTGTCATCCGTTTCATTAGCATCGTCAACACCTGCCCTGCCTGTTTACCACTCTCTCTCTCTCTCTCTCTCTCTCTCTCTCTCTCTCTCTCTCTCTCTCTCTCTCTCTCTCTCTCTCTCTTTCTCTCTCTCTCTCTCTCTTTCTCTCATACTGATTTCTTTTCTTTTTTCAAACAAGCTTTTAATGAAATAATAAATGTTTTCTTTGCTCGTGTAAATATAGTCTTATCTGGTTTAGGTGAACATATGTGCTTCATATATGAGATCCGCTTCACAAGTTTGTCGAAAGAAGTTTACAGAGAGAAAGAAGAATTATAGCTACTTATGTGGAGTTATTATTGAGTTCAGGTTCATTATGCCATCTGCCTAAAATAAATCAATCCAATATGATATAATCAGGGTTTGTTATATGATTTCTATCTATCTATCTATCTATCTATCTATCATCCATCCATCTATCTATCCAATAATTTACCATATATCCATCCATCCATCCGTCTATCTATCTATCTATCTATCTATCTATCTATCTATCCATCCATCCATCTATCAATCTATCCAATCATTTACCCTATATCCATCCATCTATCTATCTATCTATCTATCTATCCAATAATTTACCCTATATCCATCCATCTATCCATCTATCTATCTATCTATCCAATAATTTACCCTATATCCATCTATCCATCTATCTATCTATCTATCTATCTATCTATCTATCTATCTATCTATCTATCTATCTATCTATCTATCTATCTATCTATCTATCTATCCAAAACCAAGCTGTCAACCAACAGCTAATGACAAACAAACATGACAGATTGCGGACTACCACACCATGGCATTTCGAAAGTAAGGTAACAAAAAAGTGAAAGGAGGAAACAGTCCTTCTGGTTACCGAGGCATTCTGAATTCCTCCTCCATCCCTCTCTGCAAAATCCCCAGGTGCTGCTGCGGGCCCCATTAGCGCCCGAGTCTCTGCCTCCAGCAGGCCATGCGTGTCCCCAATGACACTTTGTTGGATGAGAACCAAGTTTTTCCCCCCCTCAGCAGTCAGATAGCTCACTTCCGTCCAATCGCAGGACAGGAAGAGACAGGGGCGGAGTCCTGGAGAACAGGGCTGTCCCGGTGGACAGGTGGAACAGAGGAACATCATGAGCTGAACAACAGAACGGCGTGCAGGACAGGAGGACAGAGGGTGAAATGTGACTGTCAAAAAATCAATGTACTGTTTAGGCCACATGTGTACTTTAAAGCAATAGTGCATCCAAAAATGAAAAAATCTGTCATTTACTGTATACCCACCCTCATGTCATTTCAAACCCATATGATTTTTCTTTCCACATCAGTGGGTCTTATAAATAAGCAAATGAAAACTAATTTTCTTTTAGAAACTTGGGAACTAAAATAAAATGAGTAATAAATGCACATTTTACCAGGGCTAATAATGTTACTTAAAACTGAAACTAACACAATAATAAAAATAAAACATTTTCATTACCTATATGTATAATTAAAACATTAAAAATAAACCTAACAGTAGCCTATATATCAAGAGTATAAAATAACACCTGCTTTATACTGCTGTCTTGTCACACTTACAATATTATACCTTAACTTCCCATGTTTTCAATGTTCTCCTTATGACAAATCATCATTTTGAATGCAAGTATAGTAAATATAAATGGTGTAAAACAGCCATGCAGTGCATTGTTGTTGAATTTGTGTGAAATGTAAACATTGCATTTGCTTGTAAAAACCCAATAGTGCAGAATAAATTAGCATACTAGATGTACATCAAAAGATGCCCAGTATGAAGCGTGTCACAAAGCTCCGCCTTTGTGAATGTTGTTTTGAAGCCATGCCACGCAGCATCTTATGATATTTTTACAGCTCTATAGAAATAAACGTAATGCAAGACGCATTGTATGATCATATGTGAGAAAAGCATGAAATACAAAACAGCGAATGACTTTGAATGAGCCGCTTCAACAGTTCACAGTTCAGCGAACAGCAGTGTAAACACACAATCACACATCTGGTGTTGAAGCTCCAGGAGCCCTGGGTCAAGTACACCTCCACCTTGAAAATATTACTCGCAGCCTTCGGGGCAGATGCCCCAGTCTTCGTGAATTCACCCTGCCGGTGTGTTGTTTACTAAGAAGCCATGAAATTAATGCATGGATTGTTTTCAAGGCTTTTGTCTTATGTAACCGATACATTCAGATTTTTACTGCCATAGAATATACAACAAAATATTAACTTTTTATTTATATTTATATTTTCTAAATCAATTGTAAGTGGTCCTGGCTAAGCAAAATTAATCAACGCAGACATTATACAATATTCATATATATACAATATACTGTATTCCCTTTTAAATTGGACATCATTACATATTAGACGGGAAATACACTGGTGTATTTTTATTTATAAAGTCCTGTTAGGTCTATTCATCTAATCATATTCTTTTGATTTTCCCTAGGGGAAAAAACTGTTTATGGTCGCTCTGCTTTTGTTTTTGCTAGACCAAATGATTGGAATGCGCTACTAAAGTCATTAAAATGGGGTAATTTCTTTATGTTGGAGTCAAAACATGTATGTGTGTGTGTTTTCCTTTAGCTTTCCTGTAGCTCAAAAAAGTAGAGCATTGGTGCTTGCAACGCCAAGGTCATTGGTTCGATTCCCAGGGAAAGCAAGAACTGATATGTAAATGAGTACCTTGAAATTGAAATGCAATGTAAGTCATGTCTGCCAAATGCATAAGTGTAAGTGTGTGTATATTGTGTGGCTGTTGTTGAAAAGAAGAACTTGTTCTTAAGTGACTTGCCTGGATAAATAAAGGTTAACAATAATACACAAATTGTTTGCATTATTACACTAAAAAAACGGTAAACTTTCAAACGGTAGGCTACTAAATTCAGGCACTAATAGGCCTGCACTTTAGGTAGGCTACTGTACTAATATGAATCTTTAAAGGAGCTCTAATTGTATTGATCACTTTAACAGGTTGTAACTTAAAAAAACGAGATCTTCCCCGTCTTCCTAAGTTGCCTATGAAAGTCTGTAGACTTGTTTTTTATGTTAAGGACTCAGGACGTTTTTGCCAGGAAAAATCAAAAGGATGTGACGTTTACACGCGGTCCTGATATCATCTCTTTCACACACATGAAACGAAATGCAATGATAATGCCGAAAAAGTAATTCTGTGCTGTAATGTCAATGTGTCATGCAAAGAAAATGGATTCATTCAAACTAATCTGCCAGATCTATATCTGTAGTCTCAAATATATCCTATTCAAACTATCATAAAAGTGTAGCCAGCTAATTTTAATTAGCCATAGGCCTACCTCATTAGTCGGCATGATGCAGGTGAAGTGTAGAGCTGGTGAATCCATCGCTATGATCAGATGTTTTCTTAACTTCCATTTTCTGACCGCTGTCATTTTTGTTGTGTGGTGTTTTTGGTATTGTCAGGAAAGCAATCAGCACGCGGACTGCAATGATCGTTAACAGTAGGCTATATTGCTGCAAAGGTATTTCCAACTTCTTTTTTCTAATTAAGAGAATAGCGAAAAATAACTTTGCTGTGTATATCGGGGCCTTCCGTTCAGTCTCTCGTACATTACATGTGCACGATCACGAGCAATTAGTGGCCGGCTGCAGTTCACTTAACGGCCACCGGTGGCGCTAATAACAAGGGTTTCTCAATTCTACATGGTAGCCTATACCGCAAAGTGACAGCTTTTTTGCATTTTCTTTCTGAGATTTACTAGGCAGAGTTTCGTTTGAACAGTTTAAAATGATTGTGATGCTGGCAGAAGTTTCACACTCGAACAGTTTAGATTTTATTTTCCAATCAACTCCACACAGCCTGATTTATTTTAGATTTCGGTATCAGTTGTGAACAGCAGGTGTGTTTCTGGGTAATGGCAGTTGGAACGTGTCCCATTAGCTCACAGACAAACAGCACAGACATGGAGAAGTCTGACACATGGAAGGCTGCTCAGTTTAATGTTCATTTAATGTAGGATTATTTTTTGCCGAGGCTTTAAAATCACTTTTATTTGAAATAGCTGATGGTAAGAAGAGGAAAACACACTTTTAACTGTATAGCCTATTGTGCCTCGGGCATGTTGCGCGCGCACGCAGGTCTGTTAAAGCCTTTGTCTGCTCTGCATTCTCTTGTGCTGTAAATCGTGACTTTGTACAAGTGTCAATATATGAAGTTCTTGGAGATGAACTCTTTAATAGCGTTCAGCCTCTCAGCAAGGATCACACTATTATAAATGATCTGCCATCACTTTTTACTAATGGAAGTTAAATATGTCTCTTATTAGTCTTTTTGGGGCTCCAATAAACTTATGATTTATATAAATGACGGGAACTCATACATGTTTAATCAATGGCTGTATCATGTTCATTCCTATGAAATTGAAACTTCATTCTGTATGAAAATAGATCTGTAAAGTTAGCCCGTGTACAGTGTAAATGCTATTATTTTCTATAATGCTATATAGCAAATAGCCTATGTAATAGCCTACATTTATATACATTTATTTTATTTTATATTTTATTTTACAACCAAATATTACAAACGATGTTTAAGTAGCCTATGAGAGAGAGAGAGAGAGAGAGAGAGAGAGTGTGTGTGTGTGTGTGTGTGTGTGTGTGTGTGTGTGTGTGTGTGTGTGTGTGTGTGTGTGTGTGTGTGTGTGTGTGTGTGTGTGTGTGTGTGTGTGAGAGAGAGAGTTGTATGATAATTGTGTCATCTTAAAATATGAATTTATTTGAGCATGAGCTGACAAATATTTCATTACACGATTATTGTCATAATGTATGCCAATGTGATATTAAAATGTAACAAAAAAATATAGTCTTAAAATACTCAATACATAATTTTGAGATATTGTTATTATATAGCCTATTATATAGCCTAAATGTACAATTATTTATTTTAAAAATTGATTATTAATTAGGGCTGTCAAATCGATTAGCATAATTGTTTTTGTGATACATAGGCCTATATATATATATATATATATATGCACACACACACTTTATAAACGAACTTGTATGTTAGATGCGATTGATTAATTGATTTGACAGTAGGCCTGGCCTGCGCGCGCGCGCGCACACACACACACACACACACACAGAAGCAGTGAATTTGTGTAGGCATTGTATGACGAAAAAAAAATCACATATAATCAGTCAAGATCTGAAAGAATATTTGTTTTGGAATGAGTCTTCTTAATGCGCATGCTATTAAAAAAAATAGTATCATGCAATACTGTTACGTAATTTTTGTTCTCATTTCTCCGATAGACTCTCACGCTGGAACATAATTGCAGTCTTTCTCTCCTCCTCAGACCTCTGACTGCTGAGTTCAGAAGTGTTTCCCCGTGCCCAGGCCTCGTGCCAATCCGATGCCAATCTGACATGCAAATGAGCTTCTGGCTTCTGCTGTGGTGTCATTTTATGGCAGCCCTGCACCCATCACTCCCAGAATGCACTGCTTCCCACACCGCCTCTGCTCCTTAAAGCATCTAATTAAAACAGCAGATCCCTCGGCCTCACCCCTCCCCTCCCCAGTCTCTCACACCATTCCACAAGAGAAATGATTATTAGGAATTTAATAGGGAGAGTTTTGTGTCCCATGCCATCTGTGTCCCGGGGAAGGCTGGAAATTTGGGGAGGGTTGACGATGTGACTAGAGCTGTCCTTTTCTCTCTCTCTCTCTCTCTCTCTCTCTCTCTCTCTCTCTCTCTCTCTCTCTCTCTCTCTCTCTCTCTCTCTCTCTCTCTCTCTCTGGGAATTATTATTCACTTCTGCAGCCAAAGTTTAAGGTGGTAAATCACCATTGTGGGGGCAGAGCATTTTTCACTTTTAATCACCAAGATTATTTCTAACAGGCTATTTATTTTAGGCAATGCCAGACTCAGAGGGATTGTGCCCTTTAACCATTCAAGACACTGTTTGTCCATTTAAATAATTGCTATTTATCAGGACTGGAATTCTATTTCTTTTCATTTCATTATATTCGGTAAAATAAAAAAAACAAACCATTTAAAATAATTTTCTCTCTCTTTTTAACTCACAAATGTTGTCATCCTCAGTGATTTTTTTTTTTACAAGAGTTATTTCGTGAATTGAGAAGACACTAATTCTGTTATGACCAAGTAATAATAAAAAATAAATAAAAACATTATTAAAACATGAATACATTATTGTATTCAATTTACTATCTACAGTATCTATCTATCTATCTATCTATCTATCTATCTATCTATCTATCTATCTATTGATCGATCCATCTTGTCTTACCTTGCATCTCACAAAAACTATTTTTTCATGCAACAATGTAATTTATTGTAAATGCTATTCATATTTACTTGTGACATATTGACAATTAAACCATAGGGTGCAATTATGAGCCACTCTTTAATTGATTCACTTAGAGCAAGTTGATTGTATGTGTTATGTATATGCATATATGCATGTGTTGCATACATTATGAATAGCATTTTAATATGGGTCGCATGGACTCATAAAGAACAGATATGAATGTGAAAACTGTGTCCATATAAAAGCCAGACTGACGCCCCCAGCTCTGCCACCCACACAGAATATGCCATATGCTGCTATACTTTACCTCTATAGTCTCCTGTGTGTGTGTGTGTGTGTGTGTGTGTGTGTGTGTGTGTGTGTGTGAGAGAGAGAGAGAGAGAGAGAGAGAGAGAGAGAGAGAGAGAGAGAGAGGGCACATTCACGGTTAACCTCTCAGTCAAAGGAGAGCAAACGCATGCCAAGCATTGAGACCTTCACCCCCGAGACTGTTTGCCTGCAGACCTCTCTCTCTCTCACACACACACACTTTGCACACACACTCCTCCTGTCAGGGAGCAGCTGTCAGAGGCTGACTGAAGGAGAGGATGAGTGTGAGAGGAAGGATGGTGTCATTGGCCTGGAGGTTTCCAGCTCCAGAGATTCACATGCCAAACACAGAGACACATTTTCACACTATAAGAGCAGGACAAGTTGATGTCACAGAGGAGCAAAACAAAATTATTCTCAGCAATTTTATATTATTATTATTTTTATTTTTTATTTTTTTTACAGCCAAATATACAAACGATGTTTACGTATAGCCTATGGTTTACAATTTCAGTGCAGGCTATATTTTATGCCTGACTGAAAAAAATAAAAAATTCGAAGTATTCATAAATATTTAACGTCGTGTTTAATTTTCACGGGTGTATCTGATAAACTGTATAAGATATAGAAACTTGAAATGGCTGCAAATCTCACTGACAAATTTGTCGCGAACAGATTAGACTGTAAAACAGATACATGCTCGGTTTCTGATTAATGGAATTTTTTATTTTATTTCTAAAATTATTTCTAAATAAATTTGCACATTTGCAATTGCCGTTTTATCAATGAAATATTTCGGAAAGTTCGGAAACGTATAAAAAGCGGTTTATGTGACAGTCGGTCAAACTCTGGCATTGAGTCAATTCTGTCCGCCAAGAACTATTGGTTTGACTCTCAAAAAGAGAGGAATATAATAAAAATATTATATTAATTAAATGTAGCCTAATATAATAATAATAATAATAATAAAGAAGAAGAAGAAGAAGAAGAAGAAGAAGAAGAAGAAGAAGAATCACAGAATGAACTAGGCTACTGATCTTGTTTCAGGGATCTTGAATTTCGTGTCTTCGTTTTACAAACTGCGAAACAAACTTTGAAAATGTGTTTGAACAATCTTAAATAATAATTTTAAAAATATATACTCAAAAACTAGAATAAAAATATATAATTAAAATGTTAAATCAACATACAGCAACTGTTATCTCCCGACTTGTGTTTTCCGACTCTTGTTGATCTGAAAAAATCTGTAGGACAGCTGTAAACATGTAAATTCATTCGATGTTTTATCTAATATCTTATTTATAATAATGATGGTAATAACAATAATAAATAAATTATCTAAACAATAATAAATTGCATTAAAGTTCGTTATTTGGTTAACATACATTATTAACAAGCTTGTAAAAGGTCATAATGAATTCAACATGTTCATGCTGAAACCCCAGTGGAGCACTTATATCCAAATATGAATAAACATAAGGTCAAATGCAAACAATTGCTAATTGAATATTTATTATTTCAAGTTTTTTGCTTAACCTTCACTTTAAAAAAGCATTACAAACAACAAATATCGCCCAAGTGTTTTTCGGTCCGACTGTCAGCTGTCATATGTCAGACTCATCAGAGGATTTATCAAGTGTAAAAGTTTATTGCAATATAAGTTTATTGCAATATAAACTGAGAATATTAAGAAAGTTATTTAGTGATGCGTAGAGTTTTTTCCCTGTATTTACTAGCCACTTTTAAAGACAAGCTTTCTTTACATTTTTGAATTCTTTCATTTTTACATTCTACATTCGTTTTTATTTTTCCTGTTATTATCAGATATTAATCTGATAACTTAATAATAATAAATTTATACATTATTAAATGAATAATAATACATTTAAAGCGTAAATGTCGAGATTACAGGCAGATGCCGAGTTGTACTCTGTTTATAAATAATAGTAGGCGTTCATGTATATGGTCTAATATTTCAAACACATCTATCAATGCTGCATGTTCATCTTTTAGGTGACTTCCTCAAGAAAGAGCATAAACACAGTTGATCACATTTAAGATTTATTTCCACAAGCCGATCGAAGTGCACGAGCCCCTCAAGTTCACATCATTCACAAGACCCGAGATGCTCCTCTGTCAACAAAATAAATAGGAAAAACATTTCCACGTTGCAAAATCACAATAGTTTTCTTGTTTACATTAAGCGAAATCAGTCAAAAGGGTGGGTGAGTATATAGTTCAAAGACACAGATGTCTATAAATAATAAAATGCACACAATTAGGCTATTTACATGTCTGCACGATAATATACTGTGTTGCATAGTTCCATTATTGCTATCACGATTCTGTGTTTTCACGTAACACGCAATATCATGATTCTGTGTTTTCATGTAACACGCAAATAAATCCATTTCCACAGTATATACGAGACAAGAATTTGAGTTTTTTCGATTAATTGATTGTAATAGGCCTACCACAGCCTGCGTCGATGCATGAGCAACCTATGCAGTCTGAAATAAATAGAATTGATTTTACAGTATTTTATGATGAAATCAAACGTGCCAGAAACAAAGCAAAACAATCAGCAACACGCCCTAATTAATTAACAGATTAGTGTAGCTGGCGTCCAACCCCTATGCTCGCTTTTAATTATGGAAACCAGTATTTAATTCGTCCTGGCTCTGGAACGATTGGCTGCGGGGATGTAAGTCATAAGGAAAATGGCTGTCTGGGGAAACGCGGTACATGGAGCCCCGGCCGGGAACGTTACAGTATCTCATCCCATAATGGCAGTTCTTACTGTACTCGACTTGGTCGTCGTGTTTTTTTAACGAGAAAATCCCGTTGTAATTAATCGGAGGACTCATTTGGCCTTCAAAGCGAGGGCTGCTGCTCTCCGGAGAGGCGCTGTCGTAATAGGACTCGTAGGACGCGTAATAGTTGTAGGGCCGGAACGGTTTGACGCTGTCCCGGGTCCCAGAGCTGAGGCCGGTGGGCGTGGCCATCTCAGCAGCGTTCGGGTACGGGTACAGAGAATCATACTGAGGCCTGCCCGAGAACGACACGTCCCCGTTGTGATCTGTGAGGAAATTTCTGGAGTTCAGCTGCAAGCAACCCGCGACCAAGTTGGTGGTGGGCTGCGACAAGCCCTTGCACAGGGTCTGCACGAACGCGAGCAGGTCGGGCCTCTTCCCCGCGCTCAGAGTCTCAGACAGAGCCCATATGTAATTCTTGGCCAGCCTCAAAGTCTCGATCTTGGAGAGTTTTTGCGTTTTGGAGTAGCACGGCACGACTTTGCGCAGGCTCTCGAGCGCGTCGTTGAGGCCGTGCATGCGGCTGCGCTCGCGCGCGTTCGCTTCTTGGCGGCGCACTTTGACACGTTCGCCGCGTCCTTCAGAGAATTTCTTTTTACGCGCGCCTTTCTTCTTCGGGTGATCGTTCTCGTCCTCCTCTCTCTCCTCCTCCTCCTCCTCCTCTTCCCTGTCCGTGTTGTCGTCCTCTGCCTCCTTGAGCTCGGCGCTATTGAGTGTCCGCGCGTCTTCTTGACGCGTGAATGTCGCACCAAACTGAGACTCGCGCATCATGTCTGGGTCTTCAAATGGTACGGTTAGCATCGTCCCTGTACAACAACAAAAATGAACAACAAAATAAAACAAATGTTTTATTCACGACTAAATATGGTCTGTGGTTAGCCAACACGTCGTAGAGCCTTTTACGTTTTGTTTTATAACATAGATTATATAATTTTACTGAAGCCATAACGAGACTATGTTGGTCCAATATGCATGTAAAAATGTGTTTCAGATTTTGATATTTGTCTGCTACAAATTAGTTTCTAAATGTACAACGTATCCCTAAACGGTGTAAATACCTGTCAAGTAAAAAGAGTGGCATCCTTAAAATCTATCCCACTATATTTTCTACTTTGTGCAATAACGTGGTAATATGATTACATTATTTTGCCATCCCAAAATGTCATTTGAAATGATCAGCATTTTCATTCAAAACTGTTAACAAATATAGAAGGCTAAAAAAAACACACACAAAAAACCCCATCAGAATGTGTTTGTCACTCAAATCCTTAGGCCTGCATGATGTTTATATTTGTTCAATTTTTGAGTGCAAGACAATTGGAAAATGTTCCAATGTACGCATTATGATCATGAATCATATTTCTAGTTTTTTTTAAGCATATACATTTTGTGTTGATGTTTTATGTCAAATCAAATGATAACCTGCTGATTCAGATGATGCACATTTTGTCATTTTAACATTCATTAACATGATCACAAATCAAATTACTAACCAGACGTGAAATTATACTTAATCAACACAAATGTGTTGTTCTGTAAACGTTTTTCGCCAAGATTTACAGCTTCTATTGTCAGCTCAGGAGGGTGGTGGTCATGTATGATAGAGATTTCACTCCTGTAGCTCATTTCTAATTGGTCAATCTGGCGATGTTACTCCCTGTACTGCCCTACTCAGACAAACAACAATTAAAGATATAGCAAGAACAATCCATGAACTCAAAACCATGGCATTAGGCACATTGCCTGTCGTACCAACACAAATAAGCTAGCAAAGACGGGCTAAGCGGGGTTTTTTAAACAATAAACACAACAATAACACATTCATGCCAAAAACTGAAGCTCTAAATCAGACTGGTTTTCCACGGCTCACCTGTTTCGTTCAGTTTTCAGCTTGCATGTTCAAATTCCTTGCGACGTTCAGAGCTGCCTCCCATGTGCTTGATGTGGAGCTGTATGAATTCCTTTAATCTCCCTCTCCCTCTCTCTCTCTTTCACAGAGAAATGACACCCATGCCAGGCACCAGCGCTGGTACCCATGCCATCTGCCACTGACGTTTTGTTGGTCACATGACGCAGTCTCCGGGGACCTTCATTCCGCTCTCATCATCTGGTGCGCACGGTAATGGGCACCGGGAGGCTCTCATTTACCGTCAAAAAACTCCGGGTAAAAAAAAGAAGAGATTAATGCCAGTACTGCTGCGGCAATACCAGTGTAGAAACGACTAAATGATTTAGACTTTAAAGTGAAGCGTGTGTTTGATTATAGGGCGGCGGATGCTGCAGGCAAGAGCAAATCAGTTGAGATGTCTTCACTGTGCATGTTAGAGTCGTCTGATGGATAATAAATGATCAGATATTACATCAAATCTCTGCACCTACAGTAAATATGAATAATAGCCTGCGTGCATATACATGTTAAGGAGCATTCAGTTGGTAAACAGCAAATCATTAATTCAGTGTGCTGTCTGTCATGATGTAGGTATGTGCAATATATAGGCTCAATCCCTCGCCTTGGTGTCAGAACTGTGGCTTTTGTGTTTAGGGGTGAACTCAGTTTGATTTGGAAACTTTTTCTCAGTCATCTAAAAAGTGGCCCTATCAACCTGAATTCACCATAAGGCAAGTTGTCACAATGGATATGTCTCAAGAATGGATATTTTTGCAATATTTATTAGGTAAACATAATAAGGTGAACACAATAAAATCACTCTGAGAGACGAGAATCATAATAATGAAGGCAGATTTGAACTGAAATGCTGAACAAACTGTTCTCGAGAGAAGAGTTCATATTTGTCATCATCGGCAGATTGGGGCAAGTTTTTGTATAAAGTCATTGGCTGAAAATGATGTTTTCATACGCTTTTCTTTTCTTTTATTCACATTTAAAATGTTACATTTGAATGGTTTTGCTATTTAATTTGTTGTTTTGTCTTCCATAATTGTTTTACTATTTTAAATGTTATAAATTCCATTATTTATAAAAATAAAAATAAATAGTATTTATCATAAAAAAACAGTATTTTAGAGTTCACTCAACAACTTTCAACAAACTCATAATGACTAGTTAGATATACTTACTGAGAAAGGTATACTTAACTAAAACCAACAGCTTCAGTGAACTTTCAAAAAAAATGAGTTGGCACAACTTCAACCACTAAAGTTAGTTGAACTAAAAAACGCTTTGCTTTTGGTTGCTTTATTTTTTAAAGTTAACCACTTTTTTTTCTTTTTTTTTTTACAGTGATATATAATTGTTATATTTTACATTTCTGCTGTTTAATGATTTAAAAATATTTTCATGATTTGTTATCACAACTTTTTATCTTTTGTCAAATCAACTTAGATAACTCATTTGTGAAGATAACATACTATTTTGAGTTTCTGTTTATTAAACCATTCTTCTTCATTGTATTAACTCAAATTTTTAATTACAACAAACTCAAAATTTTAAGGCAACAAGGTAACTTGCTTTTTTTAAGTTAAACCAACATATTTTCACATACTTCTTCTTTATCTTCTTTATTTACTGATACTTTGAAGAATGCATTTTGAATGAAAGCATACAAAAAACACATATTTTCCTACAGATAAAACATAGTAGCATGGTTTTGTTGGTGTTAGATATTGTGCTACGGTAACTTAGGCCCACAGTGTATGACAACTCTGAATCTCTGTAGTGCAGTCTTGCGAGAAGACTGTTAGAAGTGCAGCTGTGTTTAGTTTACGCTTCATCGTCTTTAAATCATATAGCAGACAAACTACTACTTTTCCAGTAAATATTTCTCTGTGCAGCAGAGGGCAGTCCCCAAAACGGCAACATTTGGACACACACACACACACACACACACACACACACACGTTCACACTCTGCCCCCCAAAACGCCTCAGCTGGCATTCTGCACGTTCTGGTCCAGTTCACACCAGCATCTGATGAGTCAAACTCCTCATTTCAGACTAATCAGTTGACTGCACTAATTGCAAATGCAAATATGCAAATTTAAATTAATTAATTACTCCACTAATTAGTTCTCTGGTCTTTTCAGGTAATAAATCATTGTGTAGTTGAAAGAAAGAGATGGAGAGAGAAAGGGGAAATGCATTTATCTGCCACTACTACTCTTATAGTGATTCACACACACTCAACACTGAGGAGAAGTTTGGAAGAATGACTTCCGGGTGTGTTTTATTGACAATTCCAATTAGATATTGTTGGGGTCAGAAAGATTTTCTGAAAGAAATGAATACTTATTAAAACTAAAAGTGACATTAAAGACTTTTATTTCTATGTCTGTTCTTTTGAACTTTCTATGCAAAGAATCCTAAAAGAAAATGCATCACGATTTCCACAAAAATATGAAGCGGCACAACCGGTTTTAACATTGATAATAACAAAATGTTTTTTAAAATCTGCATATTAGAATGATTTCTGAAGGATCATGTGACACTGAAGACTGGAGTAATGATGCTGAAAATACAGCTTTGATCACAGGAATAAATGACATTTGAAAATATATTCACTTTTTTACTGTATTTTAAACAAATAAATGCAGCCTTGGTGAGCAAACCCCAAACTTTTGTCTGGTATAGTGTATACTTTATCAAAATACTACGGTATTCGTCTGCATGAAACACTTGCTGTTAAACCACCCATAATTTTTTTTATTTTTTGATCAGCTCTACCATAGAGGAGGTGGATGGTAAACCTGGATGATGCATTGCTATTCTTCCACCTGTAAATGAGGCTTTTTGTTGCCACAGCGATGACAGCTCGTGCTCGTCAGCTGTTTTAATTATCACATTATCAGCGTTTAAAGGCAGTGTGACGAGCCGAGTTGCTAATGAAGGCGCTGGAACTCTCACAATGAGACGGAGATGAGGCAGAATCACAGGTGACACTGACTGGTGGTCCGACTGGAGCTGCTGGTGGCACAGAAGAAGGATGTGTTAGAGAGAGAAGCGTGTGCCGTGTACCTTTCCTTGAGTAAACCAGCTCTTAAAAATAGAACTTTTCCCCCCCGCAGATGTTTCTGGCTGTGGCATTAACTAACACCTACACTACTGACAGTGTTGGGAGCGCCTCACATTTCATAATCACACCTTCACTGTGTTGCAAAATGCAAAAAAGCACACACACACATATGATCGATCAAAACACGATGTTACACAAAGATTCACATTATAACAGGTGCAATCTTCCCGCTCAAGGTGTTTTAAGTTCTTCCTGTGATCTTTCCAGGTTTATTGACTATCTGACTATTATCAAAGAATAATTCACTAAGAAACACATTTTTGGGGTGTCTTTTTTTAATATAATCCTCAGATTGTGGTTTGTATCATTTGGAATTTCTTATCAGTTCTTATCTGGGAAGACTGGGGTCAGTTCTGAGCCATCCAGGTGTAGACAGGCAAACAAAACTTTGAAACTATTTATAAAATTGGGGAAATGGCAAGTAACACATATTAATAATGAAATTATTAAAAACTAGATAGATGGACAGACACAGAAAGACTGGATGGATGGATGGATGGATGCATGGATGGATGGATGGATGGATATATGGATGGATGGATGGATGAATGGATGGATGGATGGATAGTGGATGGATGGATGGATGGATGGATGGATGGATGGATGGATGGATGGATGATGGATGGATGGATAGTGGATGGATGGATGGATGGATGGATGATGGATGGATGGATGGATGGATAGTGGATGGATGGTTGGATGGATGGATGGATGGATGGATAGTGGATGGATAGTGGATGGATGGATGGATGATGGATGGTGGATGGATGGATGGATGGATGGATGGATGGATAGTGGATGGATGGATGGATGGATGGATGGATGGATGGATGGATAGTGGATGAATGAATGAATGATGGATGGATGGATGGATGGATGGATGGATAGTGGATGGATAGTGGATGGATAGTGGATGGATGGATGGATAGTGGATGGATGGATGGATGGATGGATGGATGGATGGATGGATGGATGGATGGATGGATGGATGATGGATGGATGGATGGATGGATGGATGGATGGATGGATGATGGATGGATGGATGGATAGTGGATGGATGGTTGGATGGATGATGGATGATGGATGATGGATGATGGATGATGGATGATGGATGGATGGATGGATAGTGGATGGATGGTTGGATGGATGATGGATGGATGGATAGTGGATGGATGGTTGGATGGATGGATGGATGGATCAATGGATAGTGGATGGATGGATGGATGGATGGATGGATGGATGGATGGATGGATGGATAGTGGATGGATGAATGAATGATGGATGGATGGATGGATAGTGGATGGATGGATGAATGGATGGATGGATGGTGGATGGATATTGATAGATGGATAGATGGATGGATGGATGGATGGATTGATGGATGGATGGATGGATGGATGGATGAACAGACAGATTGATCTTTTACTTCAGTTAGCATTTCTAATTTTGAAGTTTTTCATCTATATTTTATTTTAGCTTTTTTTCAATGAGGAAAAACTTTTTCTCATTGAAAAATAGTTTTAGGTTTAGGAAACAAAAACAACACCGGCTGGAAAATAGAATTGCAAAAACGTAATTTCAAGCAGGTTTCCCCAGACTGCAACGATTCATAGACTATACTTTTATATTGACATTTTATGTTCTTTTGTCCCTTTACCTGGATGAAAAAATCAGATCATACGGGTTTGAAACGACATGAGGGCGAGGAAGTAATGACAGGATTTTCATTTTTGAGTGAACTAAACCCTTCAATAGGTTTGCACAAGAACAAAAATTTGATTTTATCTGCAAGACTGAGAACAATCTTACATTATTAAGCGTCATGAAGTGGTGAAGTGATCATACTGATGGCAGAGAACAGGCACACACACACACACAGACGTGCAGGTTGGCTGGGCACTGTTATTCTGCTGTGATTAGAGGACTTTGGGTCTCAGAACCACCATCTACAGCTGTGCTGTTTCTATCAATTACATGGCCCATATGCCAGCAGCTCACTCCACCCAGGTGGAACTCAGACGGAAGAAGGAGAGGTGTAACATGCTGATGATGGACACACACAAACACTAACACAGCGAATGTGGAGGAGTCTTGCTTCCTGAAAGACACGCACACACACGCAGTGTTAATAGAAAGGTTGATCTTTTATGTGTGTCATTCAATTAGCCAGAAGTTTCTCCCACAGCGAGAAGTTTGATGCTACATTCTCTTTTAGACAAGCACACGGATTTCTGCTGTAAGTAATGAAATATTTAAAATATTCAGCGGTGCCTAAAAACACGAAAACACAGATGGAGAAAACCAGCACTAATTAACATGAAATCTGAAATCATGAATAATTGATTTGTTTTTAAAACGTACAATGTAAATATATTGGAGGTAAGACATCTGAGAAGGAGAAGTGAAGGGAACTCATATGTTCTGCCGCAGGGCAAGTATCACATGTTAACAGGAGCGTGTTCAGAAGAACTGGAGAAATGTGGCATTAGTGGTGGAGGTGACACATCTGCTTCTTACACTTTTACAGAACTATATACATTTCTACATTGTGTTTCATTAGTTAACATAAAAAGACATTTATTGCATGACAGATATATCTCCGAACCTATGGATTTTACTGGCAGATGTTCATTTTTGTGTTTACAAATATGTACATTTACATTACATTTATTCATTTTGCAGATGCTTTTATCCAAAGCGACTTACAAATGAGAACAAGCAGTGAAACTAACAACAGGACAACAGTATGCAAGTGCTACCCTTCCCAGATGCAGTACATGTACTTTTTAAAAAGAAAATAGGCTAAATGTATTTATATATATATATATATATAGCCTATATATATATATATATATATATATATATATATATATACACATATAATATACAAACATCTGTTTATTATATATCATATACAAATATATATATCCTTTATTTAAAATATATATAAATGTGATTTAAAATAAAGGCATGCATTAAGCTTTTGACGTGGTTTTAATTTCCTTAATTTCATGTATGTATTTTCTTCTAGTTTTTAAAAAAAAATCAGCAATATAATTTTACTTATGTTTTTTTATTATGAAATAATGCATTTTAGATTTGTTTTAAAACAGAAAAATAAAGGTGTAAAGGATATTTAATTTAATTAAAAGGGTTTAAAGTATTTAATTTCTTATTTATTTTATTTACACATCCATTCAGTTACATTTATTCTAGCTTTTAAAATAATACAAATGAGCAATGCAATATAATGATATTGCTTATTATAACTAAAAAACCTAAATTATATATAAGACTTTTATATTTAATATATAATCATTCTCATTATTTTTTATATATCTTAGATTGATGTTACTTTTGCAAAACTATTGTCATATTACATATATCATATATATATATAAGTATTTAAAACATTATTATTGAATATTCAAATGATATGTTATTATTTTGCATTAAAGTATTTCCATCTCCGTAGGATGAAGTGATTGTGATAGTGTATTGAGTGACAGTGATGACTGTATAAAGTGTGTCACTCAGGGTTAAATGTTGGGAGAACTCTGGGCTGCTCCTCCTGCTCTCAGCTGCTCAATAATCCCACTCCTTCTCATCAGGTCGTGTGTATTGGCAGACACTGCCTCTCTCAGTTCTCTCTCTGACTCACTGCCAGTAAATGATGGCACTCGTGTACTTGTAGTCGCTCCAGTGCTGGTTTGGAACAGGAAATGCTGTTTCATCATTGGTTGGGTCACATCCAGCCGCTGACATCAGCTGTCAGTCATAAGAGGGTGTTTGTACTTCTGTTTGCTGAATACAGTCATGATGTGAGTGAGTGAGTGAGTGAGTGAGTGAGTGAGTGAGTGAGTGAGTGAGTGAGTGAGTGAGTGAGTGAGTGAGTGAGTGATGGAGTGAGTGAGTAGAGTGAGTGAGTGAGTGAGTGAGTGAGTGAGTGAGTGAGTGAGTGAGTGAGTAGAGTGAGTGAGTGAGTAGAGTGAGTGAGTGAGTGAGTAGAGTGAGTGAGTGAGTGAGTGAGTGAGTGAGTGAGTGAGTGAGTAGAGTGAGTGAGTGAGTGAGTGAGTAGAGTGAGTGAGTGAGTGAGTGAGTGAGTGAGTGAGTGAGTGAGTGAGTAGAGTGAGTGAGTGAGTAGAGTGAGTGAGTGAGTGAGTGAGTGAGTGAGTGAGTAGAGTGAGTGAGTGAGTGAGTGAGTAGAGTGAGTGAGTGAGTGAGTGAATGAGTGAGTGAGTGAGTGAATGAGTGAGTAGAGTGAGTGAGTGAGTAGAGTGAGTGAGTGAGTGAGTGAATGAGTGAGTGAGTGAGTGAGTGAGTGAGTGAATGAGTGAGTAGAGTGAGTGAGTGAGTAGAGTGAGTGAGTGAGTGAGTGAGTGAGTAGAGTGAGTGAGTGAGTGAGTGAGTAGAGTGAGTGAGTGAGTAGAGTGAATGAGTGAGTAGAGTGAGTGAGTGAGTAGAGTGAATGAGTGAGTAGAGTGAATGAGTGAGTAGAGTGAGAGAGTGAGTTGGGTGAGTGAGTGAGTGAGTGAGTGAGTGAGTAGAGTGAGTGAGTGAGTGAGTGAGTAGAGTGAGTGAGTGAGTGAGTAGAGTGAGTGAGTGAGTGAGTAGAGTGAGTGAGTGAGTGAGTGAGTGAGTGAGTGAGTGAGTAGAGTGAGTGAGTAGAGTGAGTGAGTGAGTGAGTGAGTGAGTAGAGTGAGTGAGTGAGTAGAGTGAATGAGTGAGTGAGTGAGTAGAGTGAGTGAGTGAGTGAGTAGAGTGAGTGAGTGAGTGAGTGAGTAGAGTGAGTAGAGTGAATGAGTGAGTGAGTGAGTAGAGTGAGTGAGTGAGTAGAGTGAGTGAGTGAGTGAGTAGAGTGAGTGAGTGAGTGAGTGAGTGAGTGAGTGAGTGAGTGAGTGAGTGAGTAGAGTGAGTGAGTGAGTGAGTGAGTGAGTGAGTAGAGTGAGTGAGTGAGTAGAGTGAATGAGTGAGTAGAGTGAGTGAGTAGAGTGAATGAGTGAGTAGAGTGAGAGAGTGAGTTGGGTGAGTGAGTGAGTGAGTGAGTGAGTGAGTGAGTGAGTGAGTAGAGTGAGTGAGTGAGTGAGTGAGTGAGTAGAGTGAGTGAGTGAGTGAGTAGAGTGAGTGAGTGAGTGAGTGAGTAGAGTGAGTGAGTGAGTGAGTGAGTGAGTGAGTGAGTAGAGTGAGTGAGTAGAGTGAGTGAGTGAGTGAGTGAGTGAGTAGAGTGAGTGAGTGAGTGAGTAGAGTGAATGAGTGAGTGAGTGAGTAGAGTGAGTGAGTGAGTGAGTGAGTAGAGTGAGTGAGTGAGTGAGTGAGTAGAGTGAGTAGAGTGAATGAGTGAGTGAGTGAGTAGAGTGAGTGAGTGAGTAGAGTGAGTGAGTGAGTGAGTAGAGTGAGTGAGTGAGTGAGTGAGTGAGTGAGTGAGTGAGTGAGTAGAGTGAGTGAGTAGAGTGAGTGAGTGAGTGAGTGAGTGAGTGAGTAGAGTGAGTGAGTGAGTGAGTGAGTGAGTAGAGTGAGTGAGTGAGTAGAGTGAATGAGTGAGTGAGTGAGTAGAGTGAGTGAGTGAGTGAGTGAGTGAGTAGAGTGAGTGAGTGAGTGAGTAGAGTGAGTGAGTGAGTGAGTGAGTGAGTGAGTGAGTGAGTAGAGTGAGTGAGTAGAGTGAGTGAGTGAGTGAGTGAGTAGAGTGAGTGAGTGAGTGAGTGAGTGAGTGAGTGAGTGAGTAGAGTGAGAGAGTGAGTTGGGTGAGTGAGTGAGTGAGTGTGAGTGTGTGTGTGAGTGAGTGAGTGAGTTAGTTAGTTAGTTAGTTAGTGGAGTGAGTAGAGTGAGTTGGGTGAGTGAGTGAGTGTGAGTGTGTGTGTGTGTGAGTGAGTGAGTGAGTGAGTGAGTTAGTTAGTTAGTTAGTTAGTTAGTGGAGTGAGTAGAGTGAGTTGGGTGAGTGAGTGAGTGAGTGAGTGAGTGAGTGAGTGAGTGAGTGAGAGAGTTGGGTGAGTTAGTAGAGTGAGTTTTGGAGTACTGTATATGCTTTAACAAAAATATACACTACTGGTCAAAATTTGGTAATGTTATTTTTTTATGTTTTTAAAAGAAGTCTCTTCTGCTCACCAAGGCTGCATATATTTAATAAAAAATATGTAAAAACAGTAATATTGTATAATATTATTACAATTACAGTTTTCTATTTGAATATATGTTAAAATGTAATTTATTCATGTGATCAAAGCTGAATTTTCAGCATCATTACTCTATTCTTCAGTGTCACATCCACAGAAATCAGCCGATTTGCTGCTAAAGAAACAATATTTTCCATTTTGAAAACAGTTGTGATGCTTTATATTTATGTGATACACTACCATTCAAAAGTTTGGGTTTATTACTCCTTTTCTGGTCTAGCTTTCCAATAAACCTGGCATTGAGTATATATAGCCTATATATATATATATATATAGTTGGTTCTTCTGTGACAAATTGATTTTGTTCCTCTGTTTTCTGTAGTTTCTCAATAAAAAAAAATAAAAAAGTTGTTGTCTGTGGTAACTGATAAGGCAGCAGATGCAGTTGTTCTGAACCCAAAATTTCATTCCCAAATAAATTGTTTCCGATATCTCACAACAAAATATTTGCATTTACAATTTATTTAATTGATAAATGCGATTTAATGTACGAAATAAAAAATAACACGCATCACTCAAACCTTCCGGGCCACACTTACCCCGACACCCTCCCTTACTGCAATATTCTTCAGATAACACAGCATATGGCCTGTTGCTACAGCGACTCCATCTTAATTACAATATTCCTCTTTGAAAAGTCTCTTTCGATGCAATGACCTTTAAGAAACTATACAGAGACTGTGAAACACCAAAGGTCTAAACTAAGATCCCACTTTCGGCTCACAATATGCTCAGCAAAATCTGTTCATTCTTAAATAAGAGAGAATAGTTGGTTTAATCTGCATACGTGTATAAGGAACATACACACCCCTGTAACGTGTAATAAATATGATAACACAAGACTTGTATAATAACATCATGTATGCCATATATATTTGTTTGGATGATAAATGGTGTATATAGAGGTGGATGGGGACCCTTCAACACAGATGTATGCAGACACACACACATCTGCTTTGATGCCCTGATGATCATTTTCACTTTAACATGTTTGCTGTGTGAAAATTGAATATGGTGTAACCAAGGTGTTATGTTGTTGAGTCAGGGATTAATCAGTTTTTTTTCTTCTGTCAGACAGGACTGCTACAAAACCTCTCATAAACTCAACATATTCGACGGACTAGAGTCTTAAAGACCTTGATAAGTGCATCAGAAGAACCGGTACACTTATGTGAGGACATTATGTCTCATATTTCTGTTGACAGATGCTGTATAATGAGGACAGGAGTGCAGCGCAGGGAAGGAACCAGTTAAACAATTCTGTTTCATCAATAAATATTCTGTGACCCCAAAAACTGTTTGTATATTCAGATCACACTTAAAATATGGGAAAGTTTGATTTAAAATTAAAATAAAACAAAGCCATACATTAAGTATTTGACATGTTGTTTTAGTTTCTTTCATTTTACTTAATTAGTTAGTTAGATACATTTCGTTTTTTAAATAATCATTGAGCAATATAATAGCATTGCTTATTGTTATTGTTATATAAGAAAATAAACTATATGGAATTATTCATTTAGATTTAATTTAGATAGGTGTTATTTTTTGCATGATTATTGTGTCATCATATCTTCAATTTTTAAATAATCATAAAATATTTTTATATATAAAAATATCTATAAAAATATGTATAATAAGAAAAAATATATATATCTAACATGAATTATTGAATATTCCAATTATTTTTACGGTATTATTTTACATTGACAAAGTATTTCCATCTTCCTGCTGTTTTGATAACTTTGATAACTGTAGACTGTAGAGTATATGAGATCAGCACTCATGTCTCTGTCATGGCATTAAATACAAAAGGACAAAAAATATTGTTTTTGGTTTTTAAATGGTTAAACAATAGATAGACAATTCAAATCTAAAGCAAATAGATTTCTAAGTGTCTGAATGCTCACAGTATTTGGGATTGTATATTAGTGAGAAAGGAGCTTCTGCACAGGTTTGTGCGCTACTACATGCAGACACTTTCCACTTCTTCAGTAGAACATGGTGACATGCAAGTGACTGGATATTGTCAATAGAATATATGCAGCGCAGGTAAATCAGTTCCCACATAATAACAGTGACACCTAGTGGCACATTTGTTGTAATTCACCTATTGACAATAGTATCACTTTTGTTAACCCCAAAATTAAAATGCGTCACCTGATATGACTTTGTTTCCTGTGTTTAACACAAACAGAGATAATTTAGCAGAAGGCACATGCTTCTCTTGTCTATACAAAAATGCATTTAGTGACAATGGCTGTCAAGACACAAAAATGACAAAAACGGACCATAAATGCATCAATTAGTCCATATGTACTGTATTTAAAGGGGCTATATGTAAGAACTTTCATGTATTAATTACTTTTTGTATTGCCAATGTGTAAACACCTTGTAATGAAAATAAAAAAAACAAGACATTCCTTGTTGTCCATGAAAGCCAGACTGATTTTTATATGAAGGACTCAAAAATCAAAAGTATGTTACGTTTATGCGTGCTCCCGAGAGCATTTCTTCCATTCAATGACACATAAAAATGTCCCAGGTTACGACTGTAACCATAGTTCCCTGAGAAGAGAATGAGACGCTGCGTCGATGGCGCTTTGGGAACGCTTCTGCGTGATTGCGTCTGAAGCACGTGTGTCAACTAGTCCAATGGCGAGAGGGAGACAGAAGATCCCTCCTGACCGGAATCTCCAAGGGAGAGCCGTTGAGGAGGGACATCAGGTCCAAGAACCATATTCGGCTCGGCCAGTAAGGCGCTACTAGCAGTAGACTTACTCTGTCCAGGCGGTTCTTCTCCAGAACTCCTGGGAGCAGAGCAATCGGGGGAAAGCGTACAGACGTAGCCTCAGCCATGGCTGCGCCATAGCATCCCCAGGGTGGCTGGATGTGTGAGGGAGAACCAAAGTGGCAGTAGCGGTTTTAGGCACGGGCAAACCGGGCGGTCGGTTTTCATGTCACATGGGGGGCGGCACGAGCTGTGAATCCTCTGCGCGCGCGGAAGCGGTTTTCTATTATATATCATTTCAATTATTGGCAAATTGGCGCCCCTGCTTGCTGAGAAGGTGCCGTCTGCCATGCACAGAAGCTATGTAAAGGGGTCTGCAACACGTCGCTCGCGAGCCACCAGCTGATTGGAGGTAGCTCGCCAATAAAGTTTGCTTTATATGTTCACATATCGCGTCTTTTGCGCGCTCGAGTTCAGGAAGCACGCTCATAATTGAAGCGACGCGCTAATTTTTTAGGGGCAGCCAGATGAAAAAAAAACTTGGCTCGAAGGGGGTCTCGCCCAGGGTGTAATTCAATGTAGAACCGCCACTGCAAAGTGGACAGTGTGTCGTATCCTGAGACGCAAACAGATCCACTTCCGCTTGGCCGTAAACCTCCCATATATGCTTCACCACCTCGAGGTAAGTCTCCATTCCCCTGGCCTCAGCCCCTGTCTGCTCCTTTATTTTGGTACCCCTCTCAGGCAGAGCATCTTCCCTAGGGATCACAGGAAGATCTGTTGCGCCAAGTCAAGTCAAGTCAAGTCAAGTCACCTTTATTTATATAGGGCTTTTTACAATACAGATTGTATCAAAGCAGCTTCACAGTGATAACATGAAGAAAAAAAATGGCATCATCGTCCACCTTAAGGCAGATCTATAATGTTGTTGAATATTAAATGCCCCCAACTAAGCAAGCCAGAAGGTAAGGCAACAGCGGCAAGGAACCAAAACTCCATCAGGTGACAGAATGGAGAAAAAAACCTTGGGAGAACCCAGGCTCAGTCGGGGGCCAGTTCTCCTCTGGCCAATGAGTGAACAGTGTATGATTATGATTCAGGAGCATTACAGGTCAGAAGTTCAGAATGAATCAGAGTATTTGTCCAGTTCCGGTTGGTTGAAGTCGGAGTGGATAGGAGGAGAGACCTCGCCAGTTTGCATAGTGGACATGGATGCAGAATGCAACTGATTTGACTTCTCTTTGACCCTTCTCAGAGGGTGTAAGCCTGATGCAATGTCTTGTAGACCTTGAGTCATGAGCTCACTGGAAACTGTTACTTACACCCACAGATGGTGACGGGGTTGGCAGAACGGCCTCCTGAGGGCAACGAAGTGGCGTGGGCACAGTACTGAGGTGTACACCGCTCTACCCCGCGGGAGGCTGCCCTCAGAAGTCTGACTCCAATGGCATCAGGACTTTTTTTGAGCCGAAGCCTTCTTTGCGAGAAGGATGGTCCTCCGATTTGGCTTCTGCTTAGAAGGCTTCGACTGATAGTGCCGTCCCTACCCCCATGATTTTTGTGGCGGAGCATGAGATGCAACACTCTCCTTTTGCTCTGCCCTATACGAGAGTGGGAGGTAGCGTTTGAATGCTTCCCCCTGCATTTTGCGGGGCATCAAGAAGAAAAGCTCTATCTTGTTCTTTTATTTCTGATAGATTGAGCCAGAGATGTCTCTTTATGACCACAGAGGCTGCCATAGACCGCCCGAGACAAATCTGTGGCCCGACACAGTTCTCGAACCGCATCGGGCCCTACCCCCTCGCCATCATCCAAGTCCCTCAGCAGATTAGAGAATGGCTTATTCCACGATCTCGAGAACTCATTATGCTATATTTGATGACAAAAAGCGCTTGTCCAACTTGCTATTAGGACGAGCACCCTGTTCCTCGACTGGCCAGTCAATGTTCAGAATAGACACAGTCCGAGTAACCATCTCCACCAGCTCCTCATATGCTGGGGAAAGAGGTGGCGAATCCTCTTCCCCGTCCCGATGCTCAACACATCCACCTCCTCAGAGCTGGATAGCTGAACCACCGGTCTCTCTCCCCGGGCGGAAGAAGCCGCTTCGCTGTCTTCTAACACCAGAGAGGGCGCGCTGGATCCCCCGTGTAAAGGCAGAGAAAGGGATTTGGCAAGAAAGGACTTGACACACGTACTTCAGACGCAATCACGCAGATGCGTTCTCAAAGCATCATCGACGCAGCGCAAGTTCACTCGAAAGGGAACGAGTGCTTATACAATGTTGTTGGATAATGCCGAAAGAGCCATTCTGTACTGTAATGTCAATGTGTCATGCCAAGAAAATGGATTAATTCAAAGTAAGTTAAACATAGCCAGATCGATATCTCTAGTCTTAAATACACTTTATAATTAAAGTATTAAAGTAAGTAATTTTAATTACCTCATCTGTGACATGATGCCGGTCAAGCAAACATATCCACATGACTATGATGATCAGATGATTTCTTAACTGTTTTCTCGCTGCTGTATTTTTAGGGCCCAAGCCTTGAAAAGGCGAAGGCCCTATTGTTTTTCTTGGGATTATTATTTATTCTTCTTCTTCTTTATTATTATTATATTACTACCTTTTGGGCACTTTTGGGGGCCTTAACGTGCTCAAAAACTCTTGAAACTTTGCACAAATGTCAGAACCTGCGGCCATCAGGGCCCGACTGAAGCTGGGACCCGGGCGTGGCAGGGGGGCTCGCCAGCGCCCCCTGGAATGGGATTCAAAAACATGTCTATATCTCAAACACGCTTGCATGTAATAATATGAAACTCGGTACACATATAGATCTCATCGGGCCGAACAACTTTCGTGCTCTAAGTTTTACGCCAGCCCAACAGGAAGTCGGTTATTATGGGCTGTATGGAAACGCATGTTCTGGCATTTGAAACACTTGTCCTAGAGAATTCATCGGATGACCACGAAACTCGGTGTGCATGAAGTCAAGACATGGAGGATGCTAAATTGCGAGGGGATTTTTGATATCTCGAACGGTTTGTCCGTGGCGAGGAAACGAATTTATGGCGAATATTGGAAACAGGAAGTGTGTTATAACATCCTCATACATTAACTGATCTTGATGAAACTTCAGCAGTGTGTTTGTTGTAAGAGGCCGATCACATGGATGTGACTATTGTGAGTCAAAGTTATAGCGCCACCAACTGGCAGCAGGAAGTGTGTCACTTTCAAAATGCTTTGAAATCACCCTCTTATTTTTACCCGATTTGCTTCAAACTTCATCTGTATAATGTAAACACACGGCAGATGTAGACCTGTGAAAGGATTATTGATATCTTAAATACTGTTGCCATGGCAACGCATCAAACTTTAATATTCTTTTTGGGTGCATTTGAGGCTCTTAACATGCTTCAAATTGCATGAAACTCAACATGCATATCAGATTTATTAGGTACTAGGCATGTGTGAAGTTTCAGAAACGGGCGCGGTGGAGGGGCTCAGTAGCGCCACCTTTAGTCAAAAATGGGGTATTAGTTTTACCTACAGTAACAAAAATCGGTATTTATATTTATCTCCCCGAGCCGGACAACTTTCTAATTTACAGTCATTAGCTCCGACCAACAGGAAGTCAGATATTTTGGTTTGAATGTGATTTGATGGGAATTTTGCCAGTCTCTCTCAGTGTCTGTGTGTGTGAGAGAGGAGGGGGGCTTTATTTTAACCCTTTCTCTGCTGTGTGGTTCTTCTCGGGCACTTTTGGGGCCCTTAACGTGCTCGAAAACTCTTGAAACTTTGCACACAGGTCAGAACCTGCGGCCATCAGGGCTGGGCTGAAGCTGGTACCCGGGCGTGGCAGGGGAGCTCAACAGCGCCCCCTTGAACGTGGTCCGAAAAACTTGGTCCATATATCAAACACGTTTGCATGTAATAATATGAAACTCGGTACACATATAGATTTAATCGGGCCGAACAACTTTCGTGCTCTAAGTTTTACGCCAGTCCAACAGGAAGTCGGCTATTATGGGCTGTATGAAAATGCAAGCCCCTGGAATTTGATATACTCCTCCAAGAAAAATTATCCTATCGCCACCAAACTCGGTCAGCATGAAGTCAAGACATTGAGGACGCTAAATTGCGGACGGATTTTTGATATCTCGAACGGTTTGGCCGTGGCGAGGAAACGAAGTTATGGCGAGAAAAGAAAAACACAATGTGTTATAACGTCTTCATACATTAATTGATCTGGATGAAACTTCAGCAGTGTGTTTGTTGTAAGAGGGCGATCACATGGATGTGACTATTGTGAGTCAAAGTTATAGCGCCACCAACTGGCAGCAGGAAGTGTGTTACTTTCAAGATACTTTTGACTAAAGTGGGTGGGTTATTTTTACCTACAGTCACAAAACTCGGTCTGTATATTGTGCTTATCGATCCGGACAACTTTCTCATTTACAGTCATTAGCTCCGACCAACAGGAAGTCAGATATTTTGGTTTGAATGTGGTTTTGTCTCTCTCTGACAGAGTTCCCCCTGCCATTCTCTGTGTGTGTGTGTGTGTGTGTGTGTGGGGAGGGAGGGAGGGAGGGCACACACACAGACAGCCCCCCCCTTTTCTGTGTGTGTTTGGAGGGGAGCAGAAAGACTCACACTAGAGTGCGGATCGGGCCAAATTTTTCAGTCCGAGCCTGGTCCGCGTCCGACAGAGCAGTAACCGAACCTGACCCGAGCCCGACAGGCATAAAGATATTTATGTTCGAGCCCGACCCGAGCCCGACAGTTAAAATCCCATTTTTTTCTCATACTAATGACAATTGTACGTTTTTTTGTGTGGAAAGCCCGCTTTTATTAAGCAACTGTAGGAAGGCAATCGGAAATGTCAACAGGACAAGCGCATCAGCGCGCGGAGCAACAAGCGCTCTTAACACCTGGCGCGCGCACATTATGCACGCGTTTCGTTGTCACGGCTACATAAACAAATGTCGGCACACAGGAAGACGGATGTTATGGTAATATTTTACATGTATTTTAATCACAAAAACGAACGTTTGCATCAAGTGAAAGCATCAGGCACATCGGCTACCTACATAATAAGCTGTTTTAAATTTAAAATGTTCAATGCCTTATCGCGCTGATGTGACCGAGCCCGACCCGAACCCGAACATCATTTCTAAATATCTGTCCGAACCCGGCCCGGCCCGTCGGGTACCGGCGGGTCCCGTCGGGCTCGGGTCGGGTATCCATCCTCTAACTCACACTGATGCAAGCTCTAAAGCAGACTTCTTCTCGACAGTCAAAGCGGGGTTACGTTATTGCCCGTCGTGCACAGGAACCCGAAAGGCAACGGGGTGGCGGCTTTTTATATATATATATATATATATATATATATATATATATATATATATATATATATATAAATAAATATAGCTGCAAGCAGCGATGGAGGGCCCAAGCCGGTGGCAGCGCCAGCCCGGTGCCTTTAGTGAAACTAAAGGCACCAGGGTGGCGGTGCCACCGGCTTGGGCCCGTAATCGCTGCTTGCAGCTATATTTATTATTATATTACTACCTTTTGGGCACTTTTGGGGGCCTTAACGTGCTCAAAAACTCTTGAAACTTTGCACAAATGTCAGAACCCGCGGCCATTAGAGCCAGACTGAAGCTGGGACCCGGGCGTGGCAGGTGGGCTCGACAGCGCCCCCTGGAACGCGGTCCGAAAACTTGGTCCATAAATCAAACACGCTTGCGTGTAATAATATGAAACTCGGTACACTTATAGATCTCATCGGTTCATATATCCTTCGTGCTCTGACTTTTTACCCCAGCCCAGCAGGAAGTCGGCTATTTGGCGTAGTTTAAAAAACACATGCAATGGAATTTAAAATACTCCTCCTAGACGATTCAACCAATCACCACGAAACTCGGTGTGCATGAAGTCAAGACATGGAGGATGAAAAATTGCGAGGGGATTTTTGATATCTCGAACGGTTTGGCCGTGGCGAGGAAACGAATTTATGGCGAATATTGGAAACAGGAAGTGTGTTATAACATCCTCATACATTAATTGATCTTGATGAAACTTCAGCAGTGTGTTCGTTGTAAGAGGCCGATCACATGGATGTGACTATTGTGAGTCAAAGTTATAGCGCCACCAACTGGCAGCAGGAAGTGTGTCACTTTCAAAATGCTTTGAATTCACCCTCTTATTTTTACCCGATTTGCTTCAAACTTTATGTGTATAATGTAAACACACGGCAGATGTAGACCTGTGAAAGAATTATTGATATCTTAAATACTGTTGCCATGGCAACGCTTTAAACTGTTATATTCTTTTTGGGTGCATTTGAGGCTCTTAACATGCTTCAAATTGCATGAAACTCAACATGCATATCAGATTTATTAGGTACTAGGTATGTGTGAAGTTTCAGAAACGGGCGCGGTGGAGGGGCTCAGTAGCGCCACCTTTAGTCAAAAATGGGGTATTAGTTTTACCTACAGTAACAAAAATCGGTATCTATATTTATCTCCCCGAGCCGGACAACTTTCTAATTTACAGTCATTAGCTCCGACCAACAGGAAGTCAGATATTTTGGTTTGAATGTGATTTGATGGGAATTTTGCCAGTCTCTCTCAGTGTCTGTGTGTGTGTGAGAGGAGGGGGGGCTTTATTTTAACCCTTTCTCTGCTGTGTGGGACTTCTCGGGCACTTTTGGGGCCCTTAACGTGCTCGAAAACTCTTGAAACTTTGCACACAGGTCAGGCCATCAGGGCCGGCCTGAAGCTGGTACCCGGGCGTGGCAGGGGAGCTCAACAGCGCCCCCTTGAACGTGGTCCGAAAACTTGGTCCATATATCAAACACGTTTGCATGTAATAATATGAAACTCGGTACACATATAGATTTAATCGGGCCGAACAACTTTCGTGCTCTAAGTTTTACGCCAGTCCAACAGGAAGTCGGCTATTATGGGTTGTTTAAAAACGAATCCCCCTGGAATTTTATATACTCCTCCAAGAAAAATTATCCTATCGCCACCAAACTCGGTCAACATGAAGTAAAGACATTGAGGACGCTAAATTGCGGACGGATTTTTGATATCTCGAACGGTTTGGCCGTGGCGAGGAAACGAAGTTATGGCGAGAAAAGAAAAACAATGTGTTATAACGTCTTCATACATTTATTGATCTTGATGAAACTTCAGCAGTGTGTTTGTTGTAAGAGGGCGATCACATGGATGTGACTATTGTGAGTCAAAGTTATAGCGCCACCAACTGGCAGCAGGAAGTGTGTTACTTTCAAGATACTTTTGACTAAAGTAGGGGGGTTATTTTTACCTACAGTCACAAAACTCGGTCTGTATATTGTGCTTATCGAGCCGGACAACTTTCTCATTTACAGTCATTAGCTCCGACCAACAGGAAGTCAGATGTTTTGGTTTGAATGTGGTTTTGTCTCTCTCTGACAGAGTCCGTGTGTGTCTGTGTGGGGAGGGGAGGGAGGGCACTTACACAGACAGCCCCCCTGTCTCTGTGTGTGTGGGGAGGGGGGCAGAAAGACTCTATTAAAAATAGGTATATTGTGCCATCTAGTGTTTTATACTATGTATACATGTGTTTTTTCTTTTAAACAAGTGTTTTAAAGTACAGTAATTTCAATGAATATATATACCACACTTCATAGGAATTTTCGGTGTTGTCTGTTGTGTACTTACAATGGCTGCTGATTTCATGTGTCCGTTAAGTCCATGAGACTGTAGGGTGTCTAATTTTTCATTTTAGGTTTCAGAAGGGTGCTCACGCATACTTTGTGGTTGATATGTGCCCTCGACCCACACTGATGCAAGCTCTAAAGCAGACTTCTTCTCGACAGTCAAAGCGGAGTTACGTTATATCTGTGTATGTGTGTGTGTGTGGGACTGGGGAGGGGGGCAGAACTGTATGAACAAAATGACGGAGTAGCCTATGTTTTTATGTTTCCACTGTTCGATCACGCCCGCGCCTCACACACACACACAAACGCGCGCGCAGTTTGAATGATGTCCTGTATGAACAAAATGACGGATTATGTTTTTATAAATGTTTTTATATATGTTTTTATAAATGACGGATAAATGACCTATTGTTTTCCTTCGGATTATTAGGGCCCAAGCCTTGAAAAGGCGAAGGCCCTATTGTTTTCCAAAGGATTATTATTTATTATTATTATTGTTCTTCAAGGGTTTGGGCACTTTTGGGGGCCTTAACATACTCAAAAACTCTTGAAACTTTGCACAAATGTCAGAACCCGCGGCCATTAGAGCCGGACTGAAGCTGGTACCCGGGCGTGGCAGGGGGGCTCGACAGCGCCCCCTGGAACGGGATCCGAAAACTTGGTCCATAAATCAAACACGCTTGCGTGTAATAATATGAAACTCGGTACACTTATAGATCTCATCGGTTCATATATCCTTCATGCTCTGACTTTTTACCCCAGCCCAACAGGAAGTCGGCTATTTGGCGTAGTTTAAAAAACACATTCAATGGAATTTAAAATACTCCTCCTAGACGATTCAACCAATCACCACGAAACTCGGTGTGCATGAAGTCAAGACATTGAGGATGAAAAGTTGCGAGGGGATTTTTGATATCTCGAACGGTTTGGTTGTGGCGAGGAAACGAATTTATGGCGAATATTGGAAACAGGAAGTGTGTTATAACATCCTCATACATTAACTGATCTTGATGAAACTTCAGCAGTGTGTTCGCTGTAAGAGGCCGATCACATGGATGTGACTATTGTGAGTCAAAGTTATAGCGCCACCAACTGGCAGCAGGAAGTGTGTCACTTTCGAAATGCTTTGAAATCACCCTCTTATTTTTACCCGATGTGCTTCAAACTTCATCTGTATAATGTAAACACACGACAGATGTAGACCTGTGAAAGGATTATTGATATCTTTAATACTGTCGCCATGGCAACGCTTTAAACTTTTATATTCTTTTTGGATGCATTTGAGGCTCTTAACATGCTTCAAATTGCATGAAACTCAACATGCATTTGACATTTATTGTGTAATAGACATGTGCGAAGTTTCAGAAACGGGCGTGGTAAGGGGCTCAGTAGCGCCACCTTTAGTCAAAAATGGGGTATTAGTTTTACCTACAGTAACCAAACTCGGTACGTATATTCTTCTCTTCGATCCGGACAACTTTCTAATTTACAGTCATTAGCTCCGACCAACAGGAAGTCAGATATTTTGGTTTGAATGTGATATATTGATATATTTTAGACTCCGAGTTTTTAGCGGTGGTTGATTTTATTCACACCAAACTTTTTCAACATGATGAAAATACATTAAAGATGCTAAATTATGAACGGATATTAAATATCTCAAACGGTTTTGCTGTGGCGAGGGATTAAAGTAATGTCCAGAAAGGAAACACTAAAAGCCTCATATCTTCTAAAAAATTTATTATACACCATTTATTTCTATATAAAAGTATACAAATATCAGAACTAAACCCATTTTGTTCTTTTTTTCCAATTTAAGAATTATGTATAAGTTAAAAAACAGCCAGAATGCGCTATTTAGTCAAAAAATAAGTCATACATAGGGCAATACTGCCCTCTTGTGTTCGAAATCAGGTAGGCCCATTGTATATTGTATTTATATATAAATATATTAGTGACTGTGAGAATATTTTCCTACGGGTTAATCGATGTGTGATTAAAGCGGGGGCTTTTAAATCGCTAACTTAAAAGCCAAAGTAGTAGCCTACTGGACGTCCAGTAGGAATGAACTAAAACACATTCACTCTGTTCTGCTCATAGACTGTAAAAAAATGGTTCTGCTCGTTCCTCGCCGTGAACGCGTTATTACCCGTGTAGCCGTGAGCATTTAGTTTAATTTTAAACATAGCGCCATTTCGGGGGTGGGATTGCTTGAATTGCGTGTTCAATATTCCGTCATCATCTTTTCAGTCAGCTGTCCACCCATGATTAATGAAATTGGACTCCTTGTGCTGATCTTTGCTGCGACTCTCATTCAGCTCACGATTTATTAAGCGGACACGTTCAGGTTTTAATTGTAGGTTAGTGCCCGTTCTCTAACTGAACTAAATTATTTTAACACACACACACACACACACACACACACACACACACACACACACACACACACACACACACACACACACACACATCAAATCGACGGTGGAGCGCGATGAAATATTTAATATATCTGTATATTTGAATATCTGTATATTTTTCCCACCAGTTAACCAACGTGTGACACCAGCGAGGGCTTTTAAATCGCTAATATAAAAGTGAAAGTAAGTATGATTATGGTGGCGCTTGCAGTGCGCTCGAATGAATTCCTATGAAAGTAGAAATTAACTAAAAAACGTTCGCTCTGTTCTGCTCACTCCTCGCGTTGGACGCGCACCGTTATGAATGTCTGTGCAGCCGTGAGCTTTTTTAGTTTAATTATAAAATTAGCGCCATTTAGGGGGCGGGTATAGTCTATTGCTTGAATTTATTTTGCAAAAACACGTGCTATATTTCAGATCAATATATTTGTTTTCCTTAAAATTATTCTCATCTGAATTACAAATAATGTATTTCTGTATAAAATAATACTATGACTAAAAATGCATTTGATGTTTCTTTTTTAATCAATAACTTAAAAAAAAACGGATTAGGCTACTGCTCTGTTTGAGGACTAGAAATTAAAACCAATGCAATATGATGAATGTCCAAAAGATGGCACCGACAGACTGTTTTAAACGAGGTTGGATAAATATTTCTTGTTTTTAAACAGTGTACGTGTGTGTGTGTGTGTGTGCGCGTGCAATCAGTCCCAGGTAAGAGGCATGAATGATGGGAATTGGACTTCCGGGAGTGAGGTTAATATTCCGGAGACGGTTCCCTCAGGTTGTGAAAAGGAGGCGGCGCGGGAGCCCCAATAGTAACCAACTGCAGAACCCCAGAATCATATGTCATAGCAGTGTGATCACGACAGCGCCAGCCTAAAAGTCTGATGCCAGAAGTGGGCGTGGCCAGACATTGCGCTACTTCTGTGTTTCAAAGTTTAAAACAATGCTGATATATTTTTTTTGAACGATTTCATTACAAATGTTTATTTTATATATATATATATATATATATATATATATATAAAATATTATAACATATAATAACAATGTTTTGTCCTATTAACAAAAGACAGACAATGTACTATTAACAAATGTTAATAGTTTTTTAAAAGTTAAAATGATACTTTATGCATTTGGTTAGTGTCAAATGATTAACAATATAAATTGAACGAAGTTTAAAACAAACAAAATAATAAAACGAAAACAAAGCTTGAACATTTGATTTAATTGAAAAGCATTTTTTAAATAAAATGTGTTTTTTTCCTCTGAAATAGCAAAAGCATCGCACACTAGCTGTACCTGCTCTAAATAAATAATAGTCATTAAATAAAAATACAAAATCGAAATAAATAAATTATATTTTATTGTTATTTTTTTAATTCTTGTTCTGTTCTGAATATCAATACATTTAAAGGATTTGTTGTGGAATATTTTGAGTATCATAATAAAATCAGAACAATTCTCATTTTAGTGATTATTTTTATTTTTTATTTTTTTCACTGTTCTAATCAGGTCATGCAAGTCAAATTCTTTGTCTTGTCCCTTAAAAAAGGTAATATATATATATATATACCACACTTCATATGAATTTTTGGTGTTGTGTACTTACAATGGCTGCTGATTTCATGTGTCCGTTAAGTCCATGAGACTGTAGGGTGTCTAATTTTTCATTTTAGGTTTCAGAAGGGTGCTCACGCATACTTTGTGGTTGATATGTGCCCTCGATGTGCACTTTTGCAGAACCCACACTGATGCAAGCTCTAAAGCAGACTTCTTCTCGACAGTCAAAGCAGAGTTACGTTATTGCCCGTTGTGCACAGGAACCCTAAAGGCACCGGGGTGGCGGTTTTATATATATATATATATATATATATATATATATATATATATATATTTATATATATATATGTATATATATATATATATATATATATATATAAATAAATATAGCTGCAAGCAGCGATGGAGGGCCCAAGCCGGTGGCACCGCCACCCTGGTGCCTTTAGTGCAACTAAAGGCACCGGGGTGGCGGTGCCACCGGCTTGGGCCCGTAATCGCTGCTTGCAGCTATATTTATTTATATATATATATATATATATATATATATACATATATATATTTTATTGTTGTTTTGCTATTGAGAGGAAAGCACTGCACATTTACATAATCATCTAAATGTAAGTTGCGAGCATGATAATTTGCTGGCTGCAGTTCACTTAACGGCCACCGGTGTCGCTAATAACAAGGGTTTCTGAATTCTACATCAGTGGATTTGAACATTTTTGACTTCAAGGTCCCCCAATGTCCACAACCATATTTGAAGCCCCAAAATAAACTATACCAAAATAAAGTTGTTCACTGAATATCTTTCCTTTTGTGATTCACAAAATTAAGTCATATGGGTTTGGAAACTAAATGAGGGTGAATAAATTATAATTAATTTTATTTATGGGTGGACTATACCTTTCACTCCTCAATCACACACACACACTTTAGTCCCAAAAACAGCAGCACGTTTGTTCTGAGCCCTTTAAGTTGATGTTTATTGTGAATCACGCATGTGCAGACACAGATGTTTTTCTCTTTCTCTGCGTCCTGCTCAAAGACAGACATTATGGAGACGGATAGACACTAAAGATCACAGTGTCAACTTTTACAAATTGGACATGATCAGCTCGCTCACACACATGCGCACACACACACGCACGCACGCACGCACGCACGCACGCACGCACACACACACACACACACACACACACACACACAGAGAGACGCATAATTTTAGCACATGCCATCACATTCATCTGCCCCATGATCTGAAACCAAAACTAGTAATAATCTGAATCTACAGGAAGCTTTACAGTAAACCACAAGAAGGCAAACTGAATCATGTAACCCATGTAATAAAGTGGCAATTTGCTTCATTTCAGGAGAAATGCATATCCATTATCTGCTCTCATTTTGTCAGGGCAAATAACAATGATATTCATTCTGCTGAGTAAAGATATTGGGAAAAGAGAAAAACAAACTTTTACACTTATAACTCCGTAAATAATATACATAAATTAGATACAGTAAGGAAGAATCATTTTACAGGCTTTGTATAAATAAAAACAATTATTCAGAAGTTCAACTGTTCTCACATCACACCCTCAGATCATGCCAGAGTCGCTGTGAATGTACGCGTTTATCCCGTCTCACTTACTTATTAAAAGAAACAGTTCAGAGAAACCATATTTACAACAACAGATGAGACAAACAGGAGAAAGAACAGAGTTAAATGTTCCCATTAACAAAGTAGTTCCTGAATGCTGAACTTCATAATGAATGAACTTCACAAAACCTGTCAATTACATGTCCAAGTCATATTTAACCCTGAAATCAAAAGTCAAATAAATTATATTGAATTAAAAAAAAATATTTAAGCAGTTATTTTTGCATAATAAAAATGCATATTTTATGTTTATGTCATTTATGTTGCATTGCCTTAAAGCAAAAAATTAAATAAAAGTAAAATAAAACAAAATAAACACCAAATGTAATTATTACTGGAATATTAAAAACAACAATGATATATTATTTAAATTGCAAATGTACTTATACAATAATGATAGGCCAACACTACAATTTAAAAGTTTAGGGTTAGTGAGATATTTTAAAAATAAAATCATACTTTTATTCAGCAAGGATGCATTAAATTGATCAAAAATAACATTTATTACAAAATATTTTTTTTATTATTTCAAATAAATGCTGTTCTTTTGAACATTCTGTTCATCCAAGAATCCTGAAAATAATTGACCGTTCGCAAAACCCCGCCCTCGAACGGTTCTCGTCCAATCCTAGCTCAGCAACTGTAACTAAGGAGAAGGACCTCCGTCAAACATTCCGATTTCAGCAAGATAGTGCAATGATGCGCCTATGGCAGTGAGGTCTGCACGGGCTTAAAATTTGCTGTATTTTATGATTGCTTGCAACTATTATTAAAAAATAGGCTACATGTACAAACACCGTTTCACTACGGCACTGCGGCCCCTCATCAGTCAGCAAACAAGAGAGAAAAAAAGAGAAAAAGCACGGACTTACTAATTACGAAACTTTGATGTGGTTGAACAGGTACACAGTCACAAATTCCTCTGGAACTCAAACATTAAACTTCAAAACAAAGTTCGCGCAGTTGCACAACTATTTATTTACACAAATATGTCCTTCTCAGTCGGCTACGAGTTATGAAGAGAACCGCATCGAGAGTTGGTTTCAGCGCGTCCTCTGATTGCAGTGTTGTGACTGAAATAGCGCGCGCGGGAGCACATGCGCAAAACAGTTTTGTAAAATGATATATGATCAAATAAAAATGATTGATATATAATTTTACAAAACTGTTTAGTGCATGTGCTCCCGTGTGCTATTCTGTCTACACTTTCTGTCGTGCCTTGGAGGATATGTCTGCTGCATTACTCCAAAACCAATCACTTAATGTATGGAGCTCAACCCAGTCATGCGTCTGGTTCTCAATTGTTTGACGGGCGTAGTAACAATAACTAAGGGGCGTGGCTTTTGCGAACGGTCAATTGTATCACGGTTTGCACAAAATATTAAGCAACCGTTTTCAACATTGATAATAATCAGAAATGTTTCTTGAGCAGCAAGCCAGCATGTTAAAGTGTGTATGTCAGGTTAAATTTTTAATTTTGATTAACACAAAATAGTGAGGGGAAATACACGTTTGACAAGTTGATGTATTGTTTTGTATGTTTTTCGATTCCTAAAGGCAGAATATAAGATGAAAAAGTTCGTTATTTTCAGTCCTCCCTTAAAACTGCTCCTCATTCCAAACGAATCGTTTGACGTCATAACAGGGAGACGTCTCCCCCGCTCGCTGAGCTGTGTTGATAATTGCACGAGTGATAGAGCGAGAGAATTAGTGATTAGGACATTTATTTAGTTAGTTATTTAAGTTAGGTCGTTAGTATACGCAGGCGTATTTTCACGATGGTGAATTACTGCGTTTGTGCTGGGTGCAAAAACACCGTTAAAACCGGTCACAGAGTCCACTGTGTTCCGTGCCTGGGTCAACTTTATTCGGAGCAAACGCGCTGACTTCAGTGCTGCTTCGGTATCCAAGACTTTGGTCATTTGCAGCGCCCATTTCACTGAGAAGGACTACGCGGTTGGAGATCTCATGAGTTATAAAATGGGATTTAAAACCCGAGTGAGACTGGCAGCTGATGCGGTGCCTACGGTGTATGCTACTGTAGTAGAAGCACGTCGATCGCGCCCCTCTCTCTCCCTCTCCCTCTCTCTCTCTCACACACACACACACACACACACACACACACACACACATTCCAGCATTGCAATATTGACATCGATCGCAGCCTGTTCATTATAGCCACGGAGCTTCAGAGCTAAGGCGGAGCTACAGATTAGGTGTCCCTAAATAACCCGCGTATCTAACTAGTTCCGCATTAATTAATTTGCACGCGAGTTAATTTTTTTTTTTTATATATATATACTGTGTATTCTCCGTGTATATTCATGCACTGAACCGTGACACCCGTACCGTTTCGGTTCAATACGAATACATACCGTTACGCCTATACTTACCAGACACCTGACCAACTATCCACTGGTTCTTCTTCACACCAGATATTTATGTTTCTTCGATATGAATTATTTACATTTCTGTTTGGCTCCTCATCAGTCTCCCGCCTGGGAGGCTCAAAATTGTATGGCTGTGGGCCATCGTATAGGTTTGAGGGGGATTTTGCATCTCCTCAGACTCAAAACTCTCCATACTTGAATAGAACTTTGTTGGCACGTCTCCCTTGTATGACGTCACAGCTCAGCTGCGTTTTAAAAATATGATCTTGACAGAAATGGCTATAAAGCTTATTGTAGGGCAGTTACAGTAATAATTTTAATGATAATTACATTTTCACTCAGACATCTAAACCTTATTTAATATATCTAAAAAAAAAATTTAACCTGACATACACACTTTAAGGCCCGTTCACACCAAGGGTGAAAAATATAATGCTTTTAAATGATTTCTGATGGATCATGTGACTGAATTCTGGAGTAGTGATCCTGAAAATTCAGCTTTTCCATCATAGGAATAAATTACATCCTAAAAAATATGAAAATAGAAAAGAGTTATTTTAAATTGTAATAATATTTCATGATATTACAGTTTTACTGTAGGCCTATTTTAGATCAAATGAGTGCAGCCTTGGTGAACATGAGACTTCTTTCAAAATGTTAAAAAATCTTTTTTTTTATTTGTTGGAGCATCTTTAGGATTACCATGAATTACAAAAACTCAAAAGTAAAACGCCTGGATATGTTCATGAGAATAAATGAGGAAAATGTGCTTATATGGCCATGAAAATCATGTTAAAAGACCCTAAAAAAAATAAGGGTCCTAAAAATGGGTTTGTTTTCATCATGCTTTCTTTTGATTTTGGGCTGAAATGTTAAAGACATGTTCTCCCCTGCTTTTTTCCCTTTCTTTTTTTAGATGACCTGCTCAAAGGACAGAGAAACGCTGGTCACAAAAACCTCAGGACATCAGTAAAAATGACGTACGGCAAATATCTAGGTATTGCAGAGCGAGCACAGTGATATGGTTATGACTTACACACTACTACGTTCAGTTATAAGACTCACATCGTCTATGGTGACTGCTAGTTTGTGCGCGAGTGTTTCCTGTAGAAGACGTTTTCAGAAAGACTACATGAAGAAAGGCATCTGAAGGTAAGCGAGAGAAGGAAAAATCTTAGGTTGAATCAGGCGTTTTCTACTCCACAGCTGCACACAGACGTGCTCCGATAAGAAATACTGCCACTTCGTACGGCTTTTCTCAGTTATAAAAGCTCGGATCTAAATGCAGACAGTCATTTACAATAATAATACATATGCACATTCAGGGTTTCATATACGCAACCTCTATTAGCTGATGAGGCGTCTGGCAGACATTGCATCAGTTTGCTGAAATAAAAATCAGTCCGTTTTGAGTAAAGCGTGTTTAAAATAACTGAACACAATGTCATGTTGTGAATATTGATCACGGGTGCAACTGCTAAGATTAGTTATTTACAGCTAAACGCAGGCCGCATATTATATAGTATAGTATTTAGATATAAATCATAGACACGTGGCAAGTCATCCGACTGCAAATGCAGAAAGACGTAAAAAGCATGTGTGTGTGTAATTACAAATGAAGGAGCTTTTACTGTATAATGGCATTATTTCAGCTATGCATGCTTTTTTCTTAGCGGGTGAACTCATTGCTCTCTAAAGGTTTGGGAGGGAAATGAGATCTGCTTCAGTTAATAAAACAGACCAGACAAAAGCAGCCGTCGTCCCTCGCCTGTGACATTCTTCATCGTTCAGAAGGATCAGTCTTATGAAAGTCTGGAGATAATAAAGCTGGATAGAGGCCAAACACAAAGTGATGTAAGCATTAGCTGTGTCCTCTAGAGGGCGCCGTGGACCTTCAGAACCGAGGGCAAGTTCACCGCTTCTGCGTCTGATGCCGGACCGCAAGACACCACTGGAAATCACTCTAGGCCTTCGCAGGTTCTGTTCAAATCAGAGTGAAGAATAAAGTGTTAGTAGATATTAAGCAGACACTCTACTACCGGTAATACTGTAATGAGAGTTAGTTGACATGTACAGAGTTCGATATTACCCCCAAAAGAACACTTAAAGTCATTATTGTGTTAAATGCATCAAATAGACATTACAAAAAGTACTGTATTTTTATAGAAATAAATATTTTATTTTATTCAACATAGAATTTATTGAAATTATTGATATTTTTTTTCAGAGGCTGCATCTAAATTGGTATTTAGATATATTTACAGACCAAAACCGTTTGGTAACCAACATTCCTCACGTAGTTGCAAAGTTATAGTTAGTAGAAAGTCTAAAGTGGACCATCGAAAAGAAAGTGTTACGGGAACTTCAGTCACATTTAAAGCTAAAAACCTGAATGTTGCCGCATGAAATATCAAATTGAGCGTCTGTGTTTTTCTGTCTCGATGTCTTTTAAGTAACTGGTGTTTTGGGGATTTTCTTGGTGAAGTTCACACAGGTGTCCTAGCAGAGACACCACAGCTGTACTTTTCTTTTAAACAACGCCACCCGGTCTGATATTGTAATCTATGATGCAATGACATTCAGATATTAATACTCTCTGTAACTACCTACAGTGACATCACAAGCGCATTCGGACAGAATACAGAACAAACATGCATGTTTACCACTGAGTGTCCTCCTATCTTCATCTGCTGGTGACTCTGCCTCTTCAGACACTTCTCCTGTTTACAGACGTCACATGATCACAGATTCAGATAGATGGATAGATAGATGGATAGATAGATAGATAGATAGATAGATAGATAGATAGATAGATAGATAGATAGATAGATAGATAGATAGATAGATGGATTTAATTCAACTTTAAAGGTGAAACTAATTTACTATATAGACTCATTACATGCAAAGTGAGATATTTCAAGCCTTTATTTGTTATAATTTTGATGATTATGGCTTACAGCTATGATACCTTTTCAACAATATTCTAATTTTGAATTTGGGGTTTTCATAAGCTGTAAGCCATAATCATCAAAATTATAACAAATAAAGGCTTGAAATATCTCACTTTGCATGTAATGAGTCTATATAATGTAGTAGTTTGACCTTTTAAGTTGAATTAATGAAATAAATTAACTTTTGCAGACTCGATATTCTAATTTTTCGAGTTTTTCATCTGTAGATAGATGATTGATAGATGGATGGATGGATGGATGGATGTAGGGTAAATTAGTACAAAATAAAAGGATAGATAGATAGATAGATAGATAGATAGATAGATAGATAGATAGATAGATAGATAGATAGATAGATAGATAGATAGATAGATAGATAGATAGATAGATAGATGGTTTGAACTATGGTTTTAAATATCATGCTGTATCAAGTACATCATGCACAGTGTCCACACAGACAGTGTTAGTTCCTCTTATCACTGATTATTATCCACCAGAGGGCATCAGTGATTCATCTTGAAATTGAGCAACATTAACTGAGCTGACAGTGACAGTCATTTCATTTGATCACAATACCGTTCTGTAATTTCCGATGTTCCCCTTCTTTTAGTGATTTGTCATGGGGACTTTCTTCCGGGGGTCCGTTCCCCCCCCCTGGCTCCGGGTTGTCTTCTCCCACCCTGTCCTTCTTTGGTCCCGCCAGCTCTGGGTCTTTGCGTTCTGCTGTTGCCTCCTGCTGTTCCTCCAGCTCTCGCTTGGCCTTCTCCTCCCTCTCTGGTACGAGACACAGTGAGAGAACATTATTCACTATTCACTCACAATGCATGAAAAGTGCAAAATGCTACAAAAGTTTGGATGTACCAATTCAGTCCTAATATTCCCATTTGAAGTTTTCAAACTCGGATGGTAAGATTTTGTAATGTTTTTGAAAGAAGTCACTTATGCTCACCAAGGCGCCATTTTTTTATAATAAAGTAAAAAAAATAAACATATTATTACAAACAAAAATAACTTTTACGATTTGAATTTATTTAAAAAAAATATATATTCCTGGGATGCAAAGCTGATTTTTCAGCATCATTACTTCAGTCTTCAGTGTCACATGATCTTTCAGAAATCATTCTAATATGCAGATTTTCAGCTCAAGAAACATTTATTATTATCATAAATGTTGAAAACAGTTGTTCTGATTAATATTTTTATGGAAACCGTGATTGATTTTTTTTTTCAGGATTCTCTGATGAATAGAAAGTTCAAAAGAACAGCATTGATTTAAAATAGATTTGATTGTCTTTTCTAAATTTGTTCTACTGTTGAGTTCCAGTGTGTTTGAGGACGATTTATTCTGCATGACGTCCCAGACACAGTTGTCATTCTCACAGGGATGAATCTGCTCGCACCTTTATCTGCCTGCGTCTTCCACCGCTCTCTGTTCAGAGAAACCTCCTCGTTCCAGATGGCCTTGAAGTTCTTCAGGTCCACCGTGAGCAGCGAGCAGTTCAGGGATCCGCTGCCGTCAGAACCAGAGCTGTTCACACTGCTCCTCTTCGAATCTCCGGCAGTAATACTGGTTGAGATGATGGGATAGCACTCGTCATAAATCACAATATTGCATATGCATCGGCAGTAATCACATCCACTAAGCTTCTGTAACATCCCCATATCTACCTAAATGTCCTGCTCTGTTGGTCATTATTATGCAGCTGCTGCTTTGTGTCCTTTCTATGAACCTCCGGGCTGTTTTAGTTTACCATACAATCTAAGGGAAGGGATATAATTCAGTCCTTTATATGCAGAAGATGCAATTTGTTACGAAAATAAAGTATGTGCTCTTAAGCTTAGTCAGCAGTGGAAATTGAACTCCTACTTAGAGAATCCAAAGAAACTTTTAAATTGAAATTGTGTTAAAGTGGAGTGAGAGCTGTCTGAACTGATGGATCACTTTAAAGTGAATTACAAAGGTCAGAAACAGCAGTGCACTCACTCACATTCACTCTTTTTCTAAACGATCCAACTGAGGTATCTGACCGGGACTGAATTGGATTTGCAGTAATGACCGCAATAGAACCGGTGAATTGGGTTTCGATACTAAGGACAGCTATTATTGCGGCCTGAGCAGTAATGTGACTGGTTTGTCTTAATGAGCATTCGTTATCTCTATTCCTGTACTGCAGAAAACACAAGTCAGACTTCCAGACTCTGACCTGCGGAATCCAGCCAGGCCTGAACTTGTGGCCTCTTCAATGAGCGGCGTGACGATCTTCTCGGTCATGTCCGTCAGAACCGTGAACGTGGGAACAACGATAAAATCAATGAAACCTACAGAAAAGGACAGATAAATTGCTTATTTTTGTGCACAATATTTAAAGAGAATGTTTGAATGAATGATCCTCATATGCATGATCTTCCAAAATAGCCATATGTGTCGGCTATTGTAAGTTGAATAGAAAAGAATAGAATAGTTGAAAGCATGAAATGTGTAATTTTTTTTACTTTTCCCCTTTAAAATTTCCAGTAATTTAGTGTAATTCATAGTTTTGCAATTGCAATATTTACATTTAATTACAAGCATTTGTGCCAGCATATGACAGTCATGTTGCATTGCCTTTGTTAATTTTTTGCACTGAGCTCAATTTTTAAAAAGATATTCAAATAAAAATAGCCATGTGTTTCAGCTATAATATGGTAAGTTTAAAGCTGAAATGTGTAAAAAAAAAAAAAAATTTAGCGTAATTATTAATACATTTACAATTGCAGTATTGAGATTTAATTGCGAGCATTTGTGTCTGCGTACATACAGTAGTGTGTGTTTGTGTCACTCACCGATCTGGGATTGGGCCACCATAGTGGACTTACGGTCACACAGAGGTGAGAAAGGTAGACCAAGCTCTGCCTCCTTATCACCCTGCCAACACAAACACATCATTCAACTGCATTGCTATAACAATAAATTACATAGTATTGTATCAGGGGGACATTTTCTAATATATAGCACAATTATTAACCGACACAGGTACTGTATGAAATATGTGGCACTTTCCACAAACAAAGTGCACAAAATAGGGCCTCAAACCGACAATTATTTATTGTCAACAAATATTTAAAGGTGCTGTATTTATTTTATTAAAGTTAAGCATAAAAATACCATACCGGTAATATGTTTCAGATATAACATGCTAAGTTCACATACCTGTTTCTCCCCCCAAAAAAACAATGCTATTTCTAAGCAGTTATTCTACTTTGAAATGTGAGTTCTGTATCGCGTCTGTGTGATTCCGCCCACTGACAATTTACCAGTTTAAAACACAGCGTATCATAGCTATGGAATCCAGCAAACGAACTGGGTCAGAGATCGCAGATGATACCTGACCTAAAAACCCTCGGCATTCATCTAATGAGCTTTATGACCCGAGGCAAATTAAAACGTGGATAAATCAACTCGTCAACTTACAGTGTAAAAAGCTTGACGTCTTCCATTACAGCTGGGTAGATTATTATTCATATTAACTAAATATTTTATGAGTGGTTTTATTTTCTATCAGGGATAAATACAGTTCAAAACCTTACACGTGAAACTCGAAAAAACATTTGCACGAAACTTGAATATCGTGCAAATGTTCATTTCTTTCAGTAATTCAACTTAAAAGGTGAAACTAATATATTATGTAGACTCTATTATGTAGATATTACATGCAAAGTGAGATATTTCAAAATTATAACAAATAAAGCCTTGAAATATCTCACTGTGCATGTAATGAGTCTATATAATATATTAGTTAAGTTGAATTACTTAAATAAATTAACTTTTGCACGATATTCTAATTTCAGATTTAACTAGCAAAACCTATTTTCTTCCCAAAAAGAACCTGTCATTTTGGACTCTGAAGCTCTGATACTTATAAAGTAGAGTGAAAGTGTAGCATATTTGTGGAAAATGCCACGTAAGGTCCTACAGACTCATACATCTTAAATGGGAGTTAAATGAAATGTTTCCGCACTGCTATACCAAGAGTCTGAGCCACCGTAACCGTACTCAATATAAGCAGTGTCAGCAGTCTGTGGCCTGATACTAGCCTGTCTGAATCCAGCTAAATGCTTATGAAATGACGCGGTGGACAGGTCTGGTTCAGAAAGATTTTTTTCATATACTAAATATTCGTATTAACATTATTTGAAGGCAGACTAAAGTACACTGTCAAGCTTTTATGTTCAGCATTGTTATGATTGATCTGCCTCCTGGTGTGTACAGCTGCTGGAACAATACTAGACAAACACACACACACACACACACACACACACACACAAACACACGAATAGCTCACACACAGGAATAGCTCCCATCCTCTAACCTGTCAATCAATCAAAGCATATTTATGAAGCCCACTCTATGGAGATGGAGAATAGAGCTGTGAATGTGCTTTATAACAGTAACTTTAGTAGCAGATAAACACACACATGATGGGAAAGGAGGTAATACAGAGAAAGCAACTCCCTTCCATTGTTCACTTTACAAAGCAAAAGAGACAGACAGAGTCCATAAGTGCATTGGGCCTATTTTGACAGTCAATAATTATATATAATATATATCAGGGGCAGGTGCAGTCCGTATAAGCGGTGAATGCCCTGCACACCCAAGCCAGTCGTGGACTCGCTAATTAATATTAACACGATAGATTACTAGAAATCCCCTTGTTTGATGTGTACCATAAAGCTTACGTGACGAAATGTCACACGTATGTAACTGTCCATCGTTTATTTATTCGCCAAACGATGATCATGATCATTTTCTTCAAATGTGCGTGCCAGTTGCGGAGGCTTTCAGGTGAGCGGATCCACAACAGCTTTGGTTGTTATGTATCGTCATCATTCTCCCGCGTTCTCATTGGTTAGCTGGCATATGGGGTACACACACAGTGACACGAACAGTAATGATGACGTCGGTTTTAACGTATCAATTCCGTAACGTATCAAAGTGTATGCAAAGTGGATTTCCTCGACATGTCGACAACATGAACCAAATTCTTCCAGTCTCAGGGTCAAAGTAGACGGTGTTCACAGGCAGCCAATGAAGACCATAGACTGGAATTATGCAAATTTGTGAGACTGGAATTACTGACGACTCGTCTTGGCAGTTTTTTGTGCAGTATTTCTTCTGCACTTTGATCTTTAAAACTTTGCAGAACTTTTACATTCACAAACAGCTATACTACACACTGCATGAAAGGGAATATCTGGGATTTCCGACAAAATTTTAAATATGAGCTAAGTGTTGTTCACATGATCATGCCAAAGTTTAATTTCGGGACCTGCATTCGATAGGGCCGTGAAAGCCAGTTATTTTCAGCGGGTTATTTTTCAGGTGTAAACAATCTCGAATGACACATTTCTTCACATGCTCTCGTTTCTGCAGCCTATGATAACCCTGGCGCAGGCTTGCGTGTGATTGGATGAAAGGGCAATTACAAGAGAACAGGAAGCGAAACCGAGAGCGCATTAAAACACATATAGTGCAAGATGATTTTTCTTGCTTCATCTCACACATACGTACAAGCGCATACACCTGCCGAACGGATCTGGAGAACAAACATGAGTCAAACCTGTCGGAAGAACTCCTCCAGCAGTGACGTGGTCCAGCGATGGTGCAGATCCCAGTTCTTGGCTGGGTGACTGATGTCGGCCGTGTGTAACAGCAGAGACAGAGCCTTGGGTTTATCAATTCTGGGTGAAGAAAACAAACCAATCCGAATGGTAAATACGTTTTTGTTCTGACACATGACAATGAGATTAAATGGAGAGCAAATTTTGCTTTTCAGATGTTTCTCTTTAAAAAAAAGTCCCCAGTAATCTCTCTAGTTTCAGAAGATACCTGAAAAACACAGCTAACTGCTCAGATTTGCCAAAATAAGAAAGTTTTAATCAAAAGATCCCAATAAGAACGCAAACATTTAGCATCAAATTCTCCTAAAACCAAATGATCTGATCTGCATTCATTTTTCAGCTCTGTAATTTTACTCCATATCATTTGTCTATTTTATTTCTCTTAAGGAATCGGAGAAACATCTTTAGAAACATCAATCTTAATAAAGTCTCTACTTCTATGAAAGAACAACCTCTAACCAATACCATCTTGCTCTGGGGAGACACAGACAAAGCAAAAGGTGACAGACAACAGAGGAGCAGGTCGGATGTGTGTTTGTAAAGGTTTCTCACCCCTCGGGCTGCTGGAGGAAATTCTTCATGGCTTTGACCTGCTGGAAGTGACAGGACATGTCAGTGGCCAGAACCATCTCCACCACGAGCGCCCTGAGCTCTCTGAAAACACAAGCACACAAAACACCTGCACTGAATCTCCTCACCGGAGAAAGACATTCAGTTCCGCTTCAAAGTGTGAGGACAACCGGTTTCTTTCTGAATGAGAAATAAATCATTTCCATCTCTGTAAATCTTCACAGCACTTCAGACTTTCTTTATTTGTTGTGTTTTGTTTCAAATAGCAAAACTTTCAGCACTTTTGGGGCCAGATTTACTAAAGATTTCCCAAACAAGCGCAGATGGGAGTGGAAAGTTCTGCGTGTGATCTACTGATTAAAAGAACAATAGTAAATTAAAGAACACAGACGTCATTTCTATAATGACCAAAGTAATCTACCAATTAGCATCTGGTTATAGACGTGCTTTTTTGACCGTTAAATAATGGCGCAAATACCAGTAAATTGACTAGCGCAAACCTTAGTAAATCACCTTGCATGATTCATTTAAATATTCTCCTCCCATAAATGTTGCGTCTGAAAGGGAAACTCCTACAAATGCATGTGCAATAAGGTCAGCCGCAAAAATAACCCCGTCCAAGCCTTTTCAGTGATCATATTTCACTGTGTGTCTTTAGTAAATCCTGACAATAGTTTTTTAATGTCAAAAGAGGTTTGCCTTTAGCTGTTTGTCCAGGTGTTTCTTTAACTATGAGCATTTAGTCTCTTAAAATGATAGCATTTTAAAACCCGTTCACTTTTATATTTTTGTAATGTTTCTAAACCAACTTCTTTCTCTGGCTACAGCTAATTTGACAGCTAGCATTTTATATGTATATTAATACACCCAATTAAATAACCAATTAAATATTTTCACACATTTAGCATCATTTGACAGTATATAATATATATATATTGTTTATTTGAAAGAATTAAAAGAGCAGTTTCATGTCTATCTTTGTATTGTTTGACTGGTTGAGGTTGATATGGGATTTAGAAAGTAATGGTAATCCAATACTTTTTAGTATTGAGTAATTAGTACAGTAATCTAATTAGACTGTTGAAAATGTAATTAGTAGCTAGTAATTAATTACTTTATAGAGTAACTTAACACAACACTGTGTGTATATATATATATATATATATATATATATATATATATATATATATATATATATATATATATATAGTAAATGCTGCTGTATATATACATATACTTATATTTTTTAGAGTCTGGCTTTAAGTTTGAATTAATAAATGAATGAGACTTTATTTTAACAAAAAGAAAGAAAAGAAATCTGCACATTTTAATAAAAATCAACCTCTCTGGTACATAAAAGTACCCATAGTTGAAGAAACACTCAGTTACTAAGACATATCATGATATTGCCGTTACAGAAAATTGATGTCAAACTGTCGGTTTGTCTGTTCTCTGGAGACAAAAGTAGTGAGATAATGAGGAAAGCGCCCAGAATGACGGATGTGAAATGGTGCTGTACCTCCAGTCATCTTTGGAGAGGTTGTACAGGATGTTCATCTCGTCGTCGTCCTGAAGCAGTCGATACGCGGCGCTGACGTGATGACTCTCCAGAACAGAGCGGTCGTTGTACAGGATGGCTGTGTCCGACCTGAAGGAACGAGTGCAAACTCAATACACACACTTTTCCTTTTTCTATTCAACAAAGCAGCCTGAAAAAAAATGTATGGTTTCCACAAAAATATGAAGCAGCACAACTTTTTTCAACATTGATAATAATCAGAAATGTTTCTTGAGAAGCAAATCAGCATTAGAATGATTTCTGAAGGATCATGTGACACTGAAGACTGGAGTAATGATGCTGAAATAAGTCACACAAAATAAATATATTCACATGGAAAACTGTTATTTTAAATTGTAATAATATATTCACAATATAACTGTTTCACTGTATTTTTGGTCAAATAAATGCAGGGTTTGAAAGAAACTTCTTTCAAAAACATGTCATTTAGTCTCATCAACCCCAAACTTTTTACAACAAACCAATTCACTGACACAAGGAAACCAGGGGAGAAAAAACACTCCTATTTTTTGTTTTATTCCCATTTCCCCATTCTAGTAATTTGTGCCAGGTCAGGCTTTGGTCAGAAAGGTTCTCCGTCTTCCATGCTAGTTTCATTCAGCCGGCTCGGGCTCATGTTGAGGTTTAGTGACGGCAGCGTGGGAGTCTGATGGATGACTCACCCAGCGCTCTCATGCGTTACCTGGTCTGGATGTGGAAGTTGTTTGTGGTCCCGGTGTGTTCGTAGTCGTGGACGGCAGCGGCGAAAAGCATCGCAAAAATCTCCAACTCCGTCATCCAGTGCTGGAGAGGAAAGAAACATCACGCATGAGAGCTCTTTAACACCGCATTTCTCCTTAATGAAAGTCAGGCGAAATAAAGAGCAAATAGAGACCTCTGTTTTCCTGACATAAAAATGCCTAGTAACGATCTCAAACTGTGTAGATTTGAGTGAACTATTCCTTTAAGAGAAAATAATATCTTAGGCATTTTTATGACGCTACATTTCAATCTTTTCTTTTTTTTCTACAACTGCCTTAGAAATACAGTTCCGGTCAAACGTTTGGAAATATTATTTTTTATATTTTTGAAAGAAATCTCTTATGCTCATCAAGCCTGCATGTATTTGATAAAAAATACAGAAAAACTGTAATAATGTGAAATATTATTATTACAATTTAAAATAATGGTTTTCTATGGTAATATATCATTTATTTTTGTAATGCAAAGCTGAATTTTCATCAGCCATTAACCCAGTCATTATCCTTCAGAAATCATTCTAATGCTGATTTATTATCAATGTTGGAAACAGTTTTGCTGCTTAAGATATTGTTTTATAACCTGTGATTTTTTTTTTTTTTTCAGGATTTTTTGATAAATAAAAAGTTACAAAAGAATAGCATTTATTTAAAATAGTAACAATATACACTAAAGTTAAAAAAGTTTGGGGTCAGTATTTTCTTTCTTTCTTTGTAAAGAAATTAAAACTTTTATTCAGCAAGAATGTGTTAAATTGATAAAAGTTTATAGTAAAGATTTATATTGTTAGAAAATATTTATATTTTGAATAAATGCTGTTATTCATCAATGAATCCTGAAAAAAAGTATCACAGGTTCCAAAAAAAAATTAAGCAGCAAAACTGTTTTATAACATTGATAACTGATCAGCATATTAGAAAGATTTTTGAAAGATCACGTGACACTAAATATAGCTTTAGCAAATAATATTTTAAACTATATTAAAATAGAAAACTTTTTTATATATATATATTCTCAATATTTAGGGCCCAAGCCTTGAAAAGGCGAAGGCCCTATTGTTTTCCTCCGGATTATTAGGGCCCAAGCCTTGAAAAGGCGAAGGCCCTATTGTTTTCCTTCGGATTATTCTTCTTTATTATTTATTAGGGCCCAAGCCTTGAAAAGGCGAAGGCCCTATTGTTTTTCTTAGGATTATTATTTATTATTCTTCTTCTTCTTCTTCTTCTTCTTTATTATTATTATTATTTTACTACCTTTTGGGCACTTTTGGGGGCCTTATCGTGCTCAAAAACTCTTGAAACTTTGCACAAATGTCAGAACCCGCGGCCATTAGAGCCGCGCTGAAGCTGGGACCCGGGCGTGGCAGGGGGGCTCGGCAGCGCCCCCTGGAATGGGATTCAAAAACATGTCCATATCTCAAACACGCTTGCATGTAATAATATGAAACTCGGTACACATATAGATCCCCTCGGGCCGAACAACTTTCGTGCTCTAAGTTTTACGCCAGTCCAACAGCAAGCCGGCTATTATGGGCTGTATGGAAACGCATGTTCTGGCATTTGAAACACTTCTCCCAGAGAATTCATCCGATGACCACGAAACTCGGTGTGCATGAAGTCAAGACATGGAGGATGCTAAATTGCGGACGGATTTTTGATATCTCGAACGGTTTGGCCGTGGCGAGGAAACGAATTTATGATTAAAAAAGGATGCATAAAGTGTGTTATAACTTAGTTATAGTTTTACCTACAGTTACAAAACTCAGCGTGTGTATTGATCTTATCAAGCCAAACAACTTTCTAATTTACAGTCATTAGCTCCGACCAACAGAAAGTCAGATATTGTGGTTTCAATGTGAATTGTGTCTCTCTCTGTCTCTCTGGCATTCTGTGTGTGTGTGTCTGTCTGTGTGGGGTGGGGAGGGGAGGGGGGGATCTGTGTATGTGTGTGTGTGTGAGGAGGGGGGCTAGTTTAGTTTAACCCTGTCTCTGCTGTGTGCAAAATCTCGGGCACTTTAGGGATGCAACGATACCATTTTTTCAGAATCGATCCGATCCGATACCAAACATTCTGAGTATCGACCGATACCGATACCAATCCGATACCAGCACAGTTTTTTATTTTTAATCAAGTAGAATTTCTATAACTCTGTGTGTTGAACTGATAGTCACTATTTTGTGTTAAACACAATCTACTTAATACAGACAACTTCATTATAAAGAAAAACAACAAATAAAAAAAAATATGATCATAATCTGTGACAAAAATGCTATTATAAACTAGATTAGTGGATAATTCAGCAGTAAAATTTAGCCAAAAAAAAAATCACAAGTGCACAATAATTGTATTAAATCTGAACATGAAAAAAACATTTAGTGGGGAACAAATATGAGACAATAAGTGTAACACTAAATTTGGTAAAACGTTACACATTGCTCTTTGTATTGTTGTAAAATACATTCATGAAAAACAAGATAACAAAAATCAAAAAGATTAATTATTTTATATATAGCCTAGGCCTACTATAAAATTGAGACATGTTTTAAATTTATAGCACAGCGGTTTAATGAGGCAGCAACATATGATAGATAGGACAGAACTAGAAATAATCGTTCATTGCGTCGCTGTATTATGATATGAAAGGCTCCAGTACAGTGCGGCACACAGCGCTTATGCGCATCGCGAGCGCAGAATGATGCGCATGAAGCAACACGAGTCACAGCGCGCAGCGCGTCGATTCCGCATTGAAAAGTTCAAATCACAAAGGAAAGGCATATTGATGCGTAGTGTATTATACAGTATCTATCCATCTATGCAATAGTTTCTTTAAACAGAGCATTTTCTTTAAACAGTTTTAAATGTCAGTTACTCTGCGCGTGAAGAACAATTATAATGCTCTGACTCTACTCCAGTGTTGTGAGAGACACCCGGTAGAAAGTAACGTTAACATGATTAAGGTACAGCAATAAAGTCCAGCAAGATAAAGTTGTTTAATGCAAAACCATAGCCCTTTATCTACAGATCAAGTATAATTATAGTAACTTTGAATCATCTTGGAGAGAGTTTTTCATCGTGTTGACTCGTAACCGAACGTGACGCACTGCTTGATGCTGAATGGAGAATGACTGACAGCCGCAGCGGAGGGAAAAGTGAACGTGATCTTGAATTTAATGACTTAAATATTAATTTCTATCTCACATTATACTATATAATGGCTTCCGAACACTTATAATATAGTGCACGACAACTTTATGGTGCTTTATAATGTTTTTGTGCCTTTTGTGGGGCTTAACAATAGCACAGAATAGTATACGCACAATATCGGATTTGGATCGGCCTCGTCTGACCGATACCCGATCTGGCAAAAATGGCAATATCGGAGCCGATACCTAACTTTTAGGGCCCTTAACGTGCTCGAAAACTCTTGAAATTTTGCACACAGGTCAGAACCCGCGGCTGAAGCTGGTACCCGGGCGTGGCAGGGGGGCTCGACAGCGCCCCCTGGAATGGGATTCAAACACTTGTCCGTATATATCAAACACGCTTGCATGTAATAATATGAAACTCGGTACACATTTAGATCTCATCGGGCCGAACAACTTTCGTGCTCTAAGTTTTACGCCAGCCCAACAGGAAGTCGGCTATTGTGGGTGGTATGAAAACGCATGCCCCTGGAATTTGAAACACTCTTTCTAGAAAATTCATCCAATCGCAACCAAACTCGGTCAGCATGACGTCAAGACATTGAGGATACTAAATTGCTGACGGATTTTTGATATCTCGAACAGTTTGGCCGTGGTGAGGAAACGAAATTATGGCGAGAAAAGAGAAACACGATGTGTTATAACGTCTTCATACATTAATTGATCTTGATGAAACTTCAGTAGCGTGTTTGTTGTAAGAGAGTGATCACATGGATGTAACTAATGTGAGTCAAAGTTATAGCGCCACCAACTGGCAGCAGGAAGTGTTACTTTTGACAAAAGTGGGGGGGTTAGTTTTACCTACAGTCACAAAACTTGGTATGTATATTGTGCACATCGAGCCGGACAACTTTCTGATTTACAGTCATTAGCTCCGACCAACAGGAAGTCAGATATTTTGGTTTGAATGTGGTTTTGTCTCTCTCTGCCTCTCTCTGACAGAGTTCCCCCAGCCATTCTGTGTGTGTGTGTGTGTGTGTGTGTGTGTGTGTGTGTGTGTGTGTGTGTGTGTGTCTGTGTGGGGAGGGGAGGGAGGGCACACACACACACATAGACAGCCCCCCTGTGTGTGTCTGTGTGGGGAGGGGGGCAGAAAGACTATTAAAACTAGGTATATTGTGCCATCTAGTGTTTTATACTATGTATACATGTGTTTTTTCTTTTAAACAAGTGTTTTAAAGTACAGTAATTTCAATGAATATATATACCACACTTCATAGGAATTTTCGGTGTTGTGTACTTACAATGGCTGCTGATTTCATGTGGCCGTTAAGTCCATGAGACTGTAGGGTGTCTTATTTTTCATTTTAGGTTTCAGAAGGGTGCTCACGCATACTTTGTGGTTGATATGTGCCCTCGATGCGCACTTTTGCAGAACCCACACTGATGCAAGCTCTAAAGCAGACTTCTTCTCGACAGTCAAAGCGGAGTTACGTTATTGCCCGTCGTGCACAGGAACCCTAAAGGCACCGGGGTGGCGGTTTTTATATATATATATATATATATATAAATATAGCTGCAAGCAGCGATGGAGGGCCCAAGCCGGTGGCACCGCCACCTCGTTCTTCATTATTATTATATTACTACCTTTTGGGCACTTTTGGGGGCCTTAACGTGCTCAAAAACTCTTGAAACTTTGCACAAATGTCAGAACCCGCGGCCATTAGAGCCGGACTGAAGCTGGTACCCGGGCGTGGCAGGGGGGCTCGACAGCGCCCCCTGGAACGCGGTCCGAAAACTTGGTCCATAAATCAAACACGCTTGCATGTAATAATATGAAACTCGGTACACTTATAGATCTCATCGGTTCATATATCCTTCGTGCTCTGACTTTTTACCCCAGCCCAACAGGAAGTCGGCTATTTGGCGTAGTTTAAAAAACACATGCAATGGAATTTAAAATACTCCTCCTAGACGATTCAACCAATCACCACGAAACTCGGTGTGCATGAAGTCAAGACATGGAGGATGATAAATTGCGAGGGGATTTTTGATATCTCGAACGGTTTGGCCGTGGCGAGGAAACGAATTTATGGCGAATATTGGAAACAGGAAGTGTGTTATAACATCCTCATACATTAATTGATCTTGATGAAACTTCAGCAGTGTGTTCGCTGTAAGAGGCCGATCACATGGATGTGACTATTGTGAGTCAAAGTTATAGCGCCACCAACTGGCAGCAGGAAGTGTGTCACTTTCGAAATGCTTTGAATTCACCCTCTTATTTTTACCCGATTTGCTTCAAACTTTATGTGTATAATGTAAACACACGGCAGATGTAGACCTGTGAAAGAATTATTGATATCTTAAATACTGTTGCCATGGCAACGCTTTAAACTTTTATATTCTTTTTGGGTGCATTTGAGGCTCTTAACATGCTTCAAATTGCATGAAACTCAACATGCATATCAGATTTATTAGGTACTAGGCATGTGTGAAGTTTCAGAAACGGGCGTGGTAAGGGGCTCAGTAGCGCCACCTTTAGTCAAAAATGGGGTATTAGTTTTACCTACAGTAACAAAAATCGGTATTTATATTTATCTCCCCGAGCCGGACAACTTTCTAATTTAAAGTCATTAGCTCCGACCAACAGGAAGTCAGATATTTTGGTTTGAATGTGATTTGATGGGAATTTTGCCAGTCTCTCTCAGTGTCTGTGTGTGTGAGAGAGGAGGGGGGCTTTATTTTAACCCTTTCTCTGCTGTGTGGGACTTCTCGGGCACTTTTGGGGCCCTTAACGTGCTCGAAAACTCTTGAAACTTTGCACACAGGTCAGAACCTGCGACCATCAGGGCTGGGCTGAAGCTGGTACCCGGGCGTGGCAGGGGAGCTCAACAGCGCCCCCTTGAACGTGGTCCGAAAAACTTGGTCCATATATCAAACACGTTTGCATGTAATAATATGAAACTCGGTACACATATAGATCTCATCGGGCCGAACAACTTTCGTGCTCTAAGTTTTACGCCAGTCCAACAGGAAGTCGGCTATCATGGGCTGTATGAAAATGCATGCCCCTGGAATTTGATATACTCCTCCAAGAAAAATTATCCTATCGCCACCAAACTCGGTGTGCATGAAGTCAAGACATTGAGGATGCTAAATTGCGGATGGATTTTTGATATCTCGAACGGTTTGGCCGTGGCGAGGAAACGAAGTTATGGCGAGAAAAGAAAAACACAATGTGTTATAACGTCTTCATACATTTATTGATCTTGATGAAACTTCAGCAGTGTGTTTGTTGTAAGAGGGCGATCACATGGATGTGACTATTGTGAGTCAAAGTTATAGCGCCACCAACTGGCAGCAGGAAGTGTGTTACTTTCAAGATACTTTTGACTAAAGTGGGTGGGTTATTTTTACCTACAGTCACAAAACTCGGTCTCTATATTGTGCTTATTGATCCGGACAACTTTCTCATTTACAGTCATTAGCTCCGACCAACAGGAAGTCAGATATTTTGGTTTGAATGTGGTTTTGTCTCTCTCTGTGTGTGTCTCTGTGTTTGTCTCTCTCTGTGTGTGGGGAGGGAGGGAGGGCACACATACAGACAGCCCCCCCCTTTTCTGTGTGTGTTTGGAGGGGAGCAGAAAGACTCACACTGATACAAGCTCTAAAGCAGACTTCTTCTCGACAGTCAAAGCGGGGTTACGTTATTGCCCGTCGTGCACAGGAACCCGAAAGGCAACGGGATGGCGGCTTTTTATATATATATATATATATATATATATATATATATATATATATATATATATATATATAAATAAATATAGCTGCAAGCAGCGATGGAGGGCCCAAGCCGGTGGCAGCGCCAGCCCGGTGCCTTTAGTGTAACTAAAGGCACCAGGGTGGCGGTGCCACCGGCTTGGGCCCGTAATCGCTGCTTGCAGCTATATTTATTTATTATTATTATTATATTACTACCTTTTGGGCACTTTTGGGGGCCTTAACGTGCTCAAAAACTCTTGAAACTTTGCACAAATGTCAGAACCCGCGGCCATTAGAGCCGGACTGAAGCTGGTACCCGGGCGTGGCAGGAGGGCTCGACAGCGCCCCCTGGAACGCGGTCCGAAAACTTGGTCCATAAATCAAACACGCTTGCGTGGAATAATATGAAACTCGGTACACTTATAGATCTCATCGGTTCATATATCCTTCGTGCTCTGACTTTTTACCCCAGCCCAACAGGAAGTCGGCTATTTGGCGTAGTTTAAAAAACACATGCAATGGAATTTAAAATACTCCTCCTAGACGATTCAACCAATCACCACGAAACTCGGTGTGCATGAAGTCAAGACATGGAGGATGAAAAATTGCCAGGGGATTTTTGATATCTCGAACGGTTTGGCCGTGGCGAGGAAACGAATTTATGGCGAATATTGGAAACAGGAAGTGTGTTATAACATCCTCATACATTAACTGATCTTGATGAAACTTCAGCAGTGTGTTCGCTGTAAGAGGCCGATCACATGGATGTGACTATTGTGAGTCAAAGTTATAGCGCCACCAACTGGCAGCAGGAAGTGTGTCACTTTCAAAATGCTTTGAATTCACCCTCTTATTTTTACCCGATTTGCTTCAAACTTTATGTGTATAATGTAAACACACGGCAGATGTAGACCTGTGAAAGAATTATTGATATCTTAAATACTGTTGCCATGGCAACACTTTAAACTTTTATATTCTTTTTGGGTGCATTTGAGGCTCTTAACATGCTTCAAATTGCATGAAACTCAACATGCATATCAGATTTATTAGGTACTAGGCATGTGTGAAGTTTCAGAAACGGGCGCGGTGGAGGGGCTCAGTAGCGCCACCTTTAGTCAAAAATGGGGTATTAGTTTTACCTACAGTAACAAAAATCGGTATTTATATTTATCTCCCCGAGCCGGACAACTTTCTAATTTACAGTCATTAGCTCCGACCAACAGGAAGTCAGATATTTTGGTTTGAATGTGATTTGATGGGAATTTTGCCAGTCTCTCTCAGTGTCTGTGTGTGTGAGAGAGGAGGGGGGCTTTATTTTAACCCTTTCTCTGCTGTGTGGGACTTCTCGGGCACTTTTGGGGCCCTTAACGTGCTCGAAAACTCTTGAAACTTTGCACACAGGTCAGAACCTGCGGCCATCAGGGCGGGGCTGAAGCTGGTACCCGGGCGTGGCAGGGGAGCTCAACAGCGCCCCCTTGAACGTGGTCCGAAAAACTTGGTCCATATATCAAACACGTTTGCATGTAATAATATGAAACTCGGTACACATATAGATTTAATCGGGCCGAACAACTTTCGTGCTCTAAGTTTTACACCAGTCCAACAGGAAGTCGGCTATTATGGGCTGTATGAAAATGCATGCCCCTGGAATTTGATATACTCCTCCAAGAAAAATGATCCTATCGCCACCAAACTCGGTCAGCATGAAGTCAAGACATTGAGGACGCTAAATTGCGGACGGATTTTTGATATCTCGAACGGTTTGGCCGTGGCGAGGAAATGAAGTTATGGCGAGAAAAGAAAAACACAATGTGTTATAACGTCTTCATACATTAATTGATCTGGATGAAACTTCAGCAGTGTGTTTGTTGTAAGAGGGCGATCACATGGATGTGACTATTGTGAGTCAAAGTTATAGCGCCACCAACTGGCAGCAGGAAGTGTGTTACTTTCAAGATACTTTTGACTAAAGTGGGTGGGTTATTTTTACCTACAGTCACAAAACTCGGTCTGTATATTGTGCTTATCGATCCGGACAACTTTCTCATTTACAGTCATTAGCTCCGACCAACAGGAAGTCAGATATTTTGGTTTGAATGTGGTTTTGTCTCTCTCTGACAGAGTTCCCCCTGCCATTCTCTCTGTGTGTGTGTGTGTGTGTGTGTGTGTGTGGAGTGGGGGGGAGGGGAGGGAGAGAGGGCACACACACAGACAGCCCCCCCCCCCCTTTTCTGTGTGTGTTTGGAGGGAAGCAGAAAGACTCTCACTGATACAAGCTCTAAAGCAGACTTCTTCTCGACAGTCAAAGCGGGGTTACGTTATTGCCCGTCGTGCACAGGAACCCGAAAGGCAACGGGGTGGCGGCTTTTTATATATATATATATATATATATATATATATATATATATATATATATATATATATATATATATATATATATAAATAAATATAGCTGCAAGCAGCGATGGAGGGCCCAAGCCGGTGGCACCGCCACCTCGGTGCCTTTAGTGAAACTAAAGGCACCAGGGTGGCGGTGCCACCGCCTTGGGCCCGTAATCGCTGCTTGCAGCTATATTTATTATTATTTTTCTTACGACTATTCGGGCACTTTTGGGTCTCTTAACGTGCTCAAAAACTCTTGAAACTTTGCACACGGGTCAGAACCCGCGGCCATTAGAGCCGGACTGAAGCTGGTACCCGGGCGTGGCAGGGGGGCTCGACAGCGCCCCCTGGAACGGGGTCCGAAAACTTGGTCCATAAATCAAACACGCTTGCATGAAATAATATGAAACTCGGTACACTTATAGATCTCATCGGTTCATATATCCTTCATGCTCTGACTTTTTACCCCAGCCCAACAGGAAGTCGGCTATTTGGGGTAGTTAGAAAAACGCATTCAATGGAATTTAAAATACTCCTCCTAGACGATTCAACCAATCGCCACGAAACTCGGTGTGCGTGAAGTCAAGACATTGAGGATGACAAATTGCGAGGGGATTTTTGATATCTCGAACGGTTTGGCCGTGGCGAGGAAACAAATTTATGGCGAATATTGGAAACAGGAAGTGTGTTATAACTTCTGCATACATTAACTGATCTTGATGAAACGTCAGCAGTGTGTTCGCTGTAAGAGGCCGATCACATGGATGTGACTATTGTGAGTCAAAGTTATAGCGCCACCAACTGGCAGCAGGAAGTGTGTCTCTTTCAAAATGCTTTGAATTCACCCTCTTATTTTTACCCGATTTGCTTCAAACTTCATCTGTATAATGTAAACACACGGCAGATGTAGACCTGTGAAAGGATTATTGATATCTTTAATACTGTCGCCATGGCAACGCTTTAAACTTTTATATTCTTTTTGGATGCATTTGAGGCTCTTAACGTACTTCAAATTGCATGAAACTCAACATGCATATCACATTTATTGTCTAATAGACATGTGCGAAGTTTCAGAAACGGGCGTGGTAAGGGGCTCAGTAGCGCCACCTTTAGTCAAAAATGGGGTATTAGTTTTACCTACAGTAACCAAAATCGGTATCTATATTTATCTCCCCGAGCCGGACAACTTTCTAATTTACAGTCATTAGCTCCGACCAACAGGAAGTCAGATATTTTGGTTTGAATGTGTACTTTTAGGAGTATTTTCCCTCTGCCCCTCTGCGTCTGTGTGTGTGTGTGTGTGTGTGAGGAGGGGGGCTAGTTTAGTTTAACCCTTTCTCTGCTGTGTGCAAAATCTCGGGCACTTTTGGGGCCCTTAACGTGCTCGAAAACTCTTGAAATTTTGCACACAGGTCAGAACCCGCGGCCATCAGGGCCGGGCTGAAGCTGGTACCCGGGCGTGGCAGGGGGATTCGACAGCGCCCCCTGGAATGGGATTCGAACACTTGTCCATATATCAAACACGCTTGCATGTAATAATATGAAACTCGGTACACATTTAGATCTCATCGGGCCGAACAACTTTCGTGCTCTAAGTTTTACGCCAGTCCAACAGGAAGTCGGCTATTGTGGGTGGTATGAAAACGCATGCCCCTGGAATTTGAAACACTCTTTCTAGAAAATTCATCCAATCGCAACCAAACTCGGTCAGCATGAAGTCAAGACATTGAGGATACTAAATTGCGCACGGATTTTTGATATCTCGAACGGTTTGGCCGTGGCGAGGAAACGAAATTATGGCGAGAAAAGAGAAACACGATGTGTTATAACGTCTTCATACATTAATTGATCTTGATGAAACTTCAGTAGCGTGTTTGTTGTAAGAGAGCGATCACATGGATGTAACTAATGTGAGTCAAAGTTATAGTGCCACCAACTGGCAGCAGGAAGTGTGTTACTTTTGACAAAAGTGGGGGGGTTAGTTTTACCTACAGTCACAATACTTGGTATGTATATTGTGCTTATCGATCCGGACAACTTTCTGATTTACAGTCATTAGCTCCGACCAACAGAAAGTCAGATATTTTTTTAGTTTCAAAAGTTATCTGTCTCTGTCTCCCTTTGGCTGTCATTACCCTCCCCTCACTCCCACAGTCTCACTTATTTCTTTCTGTATCAAATAATATTACCATAAACAAAAAGTTTGAGTTTCTTTTTCAATCAATGTATTATGTGTAACTTAAAAATAAGCAGATTAAACAGATATGTTTGAGGGCAAGACATGAAAACGATGAAATATAATATAGTATTAGTAAACATTTGGTTAAATAAAATCGAGTGATACATAGGGCTATATTGCCCTCTCGACAGTCAAAGCGGGTTACGTTATTGCCCGTCGTGCACAGGAACCCGAAAGGCAACGGGGTGGCGGCTTTATATATATATATATAAATATAGCTGCAAGCAGCGATGGAGGGCCCAAGCCGGGGGCACCGCCACCCCGGTGCCTTTAGTGTAACTAAAGGCACCAGGGTGGCGGTGCCACCGGCTTGGGCCCGTAATCGCTGCTTGCAGCTATATTTATATATATATATATTTAGGGCCCAAGCCTTGAAAAGGCGAAGGCCCTATTGTTTTCCTCCGGATTATTAGGGCCCAAGCCTTGAAAAGGCGAAGGCCCTATTGTTTTCCTCCGGATTATTAGGGCCCAAGCCTTGAAAAGGCGAAGGCCCTATTGTTTTCCTTCGGATTATTCTTCTTTATTATTTATTATTATTATATTACTACCTTTTGGGCACTTTTGGGGGCCTTAACGTGCTCAAAAACTCTTGAAACTTTGCACAAATGTCAGAACCCGCGGCCATTAGAGCCGGACTGAAGCTGGGACCCGGGCGTGGCAGGGGGGCTCGACAGCGCCCCCTGGAACGCGGTCCGAAAACTTGGTCCATAAATCAAACACGCTTGCGTGTAATAATATGAAACTCGGTACACTTATAGATCTCATCGGTTCATATATCCTTCGTGCTCTGACTTTTTACCCCAGCCCAACAGGAAGTCGGCTATTTGGCGTAGTTTAAAAAACACATGCAATGGAATTTAAAATACTCCTCCTAGACGATTCAACCAATCACCACGAAACTCGGTGTGCATGAAGTCAAGACATGGAGGATGAAAAATTGCGAGGGGATTTTTGATATCTCGAACGGTTTGGCCGTGGCGAGGAAACGAATTTATGGCGAATATTGGAAACAGGAAGTGTGTTATAACATCCTCATACATTAATTGATCTTGATGAAACTTCAGCAGTGTGTTTGTTGTAAGAGGCCGATCACATGGATGTGACTATTGTGAGTCAAAGTTATAGCGCCACCAACTGGCAGCAGGAAGTGTGTCACTTTCAAAATGCTTTGAATTCACCCTCTTATTTTTACCCGATTTGCTTCAAACTTTATGTGTATAATGTAAACACACGGCAGATGTAGACCTGTGAAAGAATTATTGATATCTTAAATACTGTTGCCATGGCAACGCTTTAAACTGTTATATTCTTTTTGGGTGCATTTGAGGATCTTAACATGCTTCAAATTGCATGAAACTCAACATGCATATCAGATTTATTAGGTACTAGGTATGTGTGAAGTTTCAGAAACGGGCGCGGTGGAGGGGCTCAGTAGCGCCACCTTTAGTCAAAAATGGGGTATTAGTTTTACCTACAGTAACAAAAATCGGTATCTATATTTATCTCCCCGAGCCGGACAACTTTCTAATTTACAGTCATTAGCTCCGACCAACAGGAAGTCAGATATTTTGGTTTGAATGTGATTTGATGGGAATTTTGCCAGTCTCTCTCAGTGTCTGTGTGTGTGAGAGAGGAGGGGGGCTTTATTTTAACCCTTTCTCTGCTGTGTGGGACTTCTCGGGCACTTTTGGGGCCCTTAACGTGCTCGAAAACTCTTGAAACTTTGCACACAGGTCAGAACCTGCGGCCATCAGGGCTGGGCTGAAGCTGGTACCCGGGCGTGGCAGGGGAGCTCAACAGCGCCCCCTTGAACGTGGTCCGAAAAACTTGGTCCATATATCAAACACGTTTGCATGTAATAATATGAAACTCGGTACACATATAGATTTAATCGGGCCGAACAACTTTCGTGCTCTAAGTTTTACGCCAGTCCAACAGGAAGTCGGCTATTATGGGCTGTATGAAAATGCATGCCCCTGGAATTTGATATACTCGTCCAAGAAAAATTATCCTATCGCCACCAAACTCGGTCAGCATGAAGTCAAGACATTGAGGACGGTAAATTGCGGACGGATTTTTGATATCTCGAACGGTTTGGCCGTGGCGAGGAAATGAAGTTATGGCGAGAAAAGAAAAACACAATGTGTTATAACGTCTTCATACATTTATTGATCTTGATGAAACTTCAGCAGTGTGTTTGTTGTAAGAGGGCGATCACATGGATGTGACTATTGTGAGTCAAAGTTATAGCGCCACCAACTGGCAGCAGGAAGTGTGTTACTTTCAAGATACTTTTGACTAAAGTGGGTGGGTTATTTTTACCTACAGTCACAAAACTCGGTATGTAAATTGTGCTTATCGATCCGGACAACTTTCTCATTTACAGTCATTAGCTCCGACCAACAGGAAGTCAGATATTTTGGTTTGAATGTGGTTTTGTCTCTCTCTGACAGAGTTCCCCCTGCCATTCTCTGTGTGTGTGTGTGTGTGTGTGTGTGTGTGTGGGGGGGGAGGGAGGGAGGGCACACACACAGACAGCCCCCCACCTTTTCTGTGTGTGTTTGGAGGGGAGCAGAAAGACTCACACTGATGCAAGCTCTAAAGCAGACTTCTTCTCGACAGTCAAAGCGGGGTTACGTTATTGCCCGTCGTGCACAGGAACCCGAAAGGCAACGGGGTGGCGGCTTTTTATATATATATATATATTTATTTATTATTCTTCTTCTTTATTATTATTATTATTATTAGGGCCCAAGCCTTGAAAAGGCGAAGGCCCTATTGTTTTTCTTCGGATTATTAGGGCCCAAGCCTTGAAAAGGCGAAGGCCCTATTGTTTTCCTTCGGATTATTCTTCTTTATTATTATTTATTAGGGCCCAAGCCTTGAAAAGGCGAAGGCCCTATTGTTTTCCTTCGGATTATTCTTCTTTATTATTTATTATTTATTATTTATTATTATTATATTACTACCTTTTGGGCACTTTTGGGGGCCTTAACGTGCTCAAAAACTCTTGAAACTTTGCACAAATGTCAGAACCCGCGGCCATTAGAGCCGGACTGAAGCTGGGACCCGGGCGTGGCAGGGGGGCTCGACAGCGCCCCCTGGAACGCGGTCCGAAAACTTGGTCCATAAATCAAACACGCTTGCGTGTAATAATATGAAACTCGGTACACTTATAGATCTCATCGGTTCATATATCCTTCGTGCTCTGACTTTTTACCCCAGCCCAACAGGAAGTCGGCTATTTGGCGTAGTTTAAAAAACACATGCAATGGAATTTAAAATACTCCTCCTAGACGATTCAACCAATCACCACGAAACTCGGTGTGCATGAAGTCAAGACATGGAGGATGAAAAATTGCGAGGGGATTTTTGATATCTCGAACGGTTTGGCCGTGGCGAGGAAACGAATTTATGGCGAATATTGGAAACAGGAAGTGTGTTATAACATCCTCATACATTAATTGATCTTGATGAAACTTCAGCAGTGTGTTCGTTGTAAGAGGCCGATCACATGGATGTGACTATTGTGAGTCAAAGTTATAGCGCCACCAACTGGCAGCAGGAAGTGTGTCACTTTCAAAATGCTTTGAATTCACCCTCTTATTTTTACCCGATTTGCTTCAAACTTTATGTGTATAATGTAAACACACGGCAGATGTAGACCTGTGAAAGAATTATTGATATCTTAAATACTGTTGCCATGGCAACGCTTTAAACTGTTATATTCTTTTTGGGTGCATTTGAGGCTCTTAACATGCTTCAAATTGCATGAAACTCAACATGCATATCAGATTTATTAGGTACTAGGTATGTGTGAAGTTTCAGAAACGGGCGCGGTGGAGGGGCTCAGTAGCGCCACCTTTAGTCAAAAATGGGGTATTAGTTTTACCTACAGTAACAAAAATCGGTATCTATATTTATCTCCCCGAGCCGGACAACTTTCTAATTTACAGTCATTAGCTCCGACCAACAGGAAGTCAGATATTTTGGTTTGAATGTGATTTGATGGGAATTTTGCCAGTCTCTCTCAGTGTCTGTGTGTGTGAGAGAGGAGGGGGGCTTTATTTTAACCCTTTCTCTGCTGTGTGGGACTTCTCGGGCACTTTTGGGGCCCTTAACGTGCTCGAAAACTCTTGAAACTTTGCACACAGGTCAGAACCTGCGGCCATCAGGGCTGGGCTGAAGCTGGTACCCGGGCGTGGCAGGGGAGCTCAACAGCGCCCCCTTGAACGTGGTCCGAAAAACTTGGTCCATATATCAAACACGTTTGCATGTAATAATATGAAACTCGGTACACATATAGATTTAATCGGGCCGAACAACTTTCGTGCTCTAAGTTTTACGCCAGTCCAACAGGAAGTCGGCTATTATGGGCTGTATGAAAATGCATGCCCCTGGAATTTGATATACTCGTCCAAGAAAAATTATCCTATCGCCACCAAACTCGGTCAGCATGAAGTCAAGACATTGAGGACGGTAAATTGCGGACGGATTTTTGATATCTCGAACGGTTTGGCCGTGGCGAGGAAACGAAGTTATGGCGAGAAAAGAAAAACACAATGTGTTATAACGTCTTCATACATTTATTGATCTTGATGAAACTTCAGCAGTGTGTTTGTTGTAAGAGGGCGATCACATGGATGTGACTATTGTGAGTCAAAGTTATAGCGCCACCAACTGGCAGCAGGAAGTGTGTTACTTTCAAGATACTTTTGACTAAAGTGGGTGGGTTATTTTTACCTACAGTCACAAAACTCGGTATGTAAATTGTGCTTATCGATCCGGACAACTTTCTCATTTACAGTCATTAGCTCCGACCAACAGGAAGTCAGATATTTTGGTTTGAATGTGGTTTTGTCTCTCTCTGACAGAGTTCCCCCTGCCATTCTCTGTGTGTGTGTGTGTGTGTGTGTGTGTGTGTGTGTGGGGAGGGAGGGAGGGCACACACACAGACAGCCCCCCCCCCTTTTCTGTGTGTGTTTGGAGGGGAGCAGAAAGACTCACACTGATGCAAGCTCTAAAGCAGACTTCTTCTCGACAGTCAAAGCGGGGTTACGTTATTGCCCGTCGTGCACAGGAACCCGAAAGGCAACGGGGGTGGCGGCTTTTTATATATATATATATATATATATATATATATATATATATATATATATATATATATAAATAAATATAGCTGCAAGCAGCGATGGAGGGCCCAAGCCGGTGGCAGCGCCAGCCCGGTGCCTTTAGTGTAACAAAAGGCACCAGGGTGGCGGTGCCACCGGCTTGGGCCCGTAATCGCTGCTTGCAGCTATATTTATTATTATATTACTACCTTTTGGGCACTTTTGGGGGCCTTAACGTGCTCAAAAACTCTTGAAACTTTGCACAAATGTCAGAACCCGCGGCCATTAGAGCCGGACTGAAGCTGGTACCCGGGCGTGGCAGGGGGGCTCGACAGCGCCCCCTGGAACGCGGTCCGAAAACTTGGTCCATAAATCAAACACGCTTGCGTGGAATAATATGAAACTCGGTACACTTATAGAACTCATCGGTTCATATATCCTTCGTGCTCTGACTTTTTAACCCAGCCCAACAGGAAGTCGGCTATTTGGCGTAGTTTAAAAAACACATGCAATGGAATTTAAAATACTCCTCCTAGACGATTCAACCAATCACCACGAAACTCGGTGTGCATGAAGTCAAGACATGGAGGATGAAAAATTGCGAGGGGATTTTTGATATCTCGAACGGTTTGGCCGTGGCGAGGAAACGAATTTATGGCGAATATTGGAAACAGGAAGTGTGTTATAACATCCTCATACATTAATTGATCTTGATGAAACTTCAGCAGTGTGTTCGTTGTAAGAGGCCGATCACATGGATGTGACTATTGTGAGTCAAAGTTATAGCGCCACCAACTGGCAGCAGGAAGTGTGTCACTTTCAAAATGCTTTGAATTCACCCTCTTATTTTTACCCGATTTGCTTCAAACTTTATGTGTATAATGTAAACACACGGCAGATGTAGACCTGTGAAAGAATTATTGATATCTTAAATACTGTTGCCATGGCAACGCTTTAAACTGTTATATTCTTTTTGGGTGCATTTGAGGCTCTTAACATGCTTCAAATTGCATGAAACTCAACATGCATATCAGATTTATTAGGTACTAGGTATGTGTGAAGTTTCAGAAACGGGCGCGGTGGAGGGGCTCAGTAGCGCCACCTTTAGTCAAAAATGGGGTATTAGTTTTACCTACAGTAACAAAAATCGGTATCTATATTTATCTCCCCGAGCCGGACAACTTTCTAATTTACAGTCATTAGCTCCGACCAACAGGAAGTCAGATATTTTGGTTTGAATGTGATTTGATGGGAATTTTGCCAGTCTCTCTCAGTGTCTGTGTGTGTGAGAGAGGAGGGGGGCTTTATTTTAACCCTTTCTCTGCTGTGTGGGACTTCTCGGGCACTTTTGGGGCCCTTAACGTGCTCGAAAACTCTTGAAACTTTGCACACAGGTCAGAACCTGCGGCCATCAGGGCTGGGCTGAAGCTGGTACCCGGGCGTGGCAGGGGAGCTCAACGGCGCCCCCTTGAACGTGGTCCGAAAAACTTGGTCCATATATCAAACACGTTTGCATGTAATAATATGAAACTCGGTACACATATAGATTTAATCGGGCCGAACAACTTTCGTGCTCTAAGTTTTACGCCAGTCCAACAGGAAGTCGGCTATTATGGGCTGTATGAAAATGCATGCCCCTGGAATTTGATATACTCGTCCAAGAAAAATTATCCTATCGCCACCAAACTCGGTCAGCATGAAGTCAAGACATTGAGGACGATAAATTGCGGACGGATTTTTGATATCTCGAACGGTTTGGCCGTGGCGAGGAAACGAAGTTATGGCGAGAAAAGAAAAACACAATGTGTTATAACGTCTTCATACATTTATTGATCTTGATGAAACTTCAGCAGTGTGTTTGTTGTAAGAGGGCGATCACATGGATGTGACTATTGTGAGTCAAAGTTATAGCGCCACCAACTGGCAGCAGGAAGTGTGTTACTTTCAAGATACTTTTGACTAAAGTGGGTGGGTTATTTTTACCTACAGTCACAAAACTCGGTCTGTATATTGTGCTTATCGATCCGGACAACTTTCTCATTTACAGTCATTAGCTCCGACCAACAGGAAGTCAGATATTTTGGTTTGAATGTGGTTTTGTCTCTCTCTGATTTGTTCCCCCTGCCATTCTCTCTGTGTGTGTGTGTGTGTGTGTGTGTGTGTGGGGAGGGAGGGAGGGAGGGCACACACACAGACAGCCCCCCCTTTTCTGTGTGTGTTTGGAGGGGAGCAGAAAGACTCACACTGATACAAGCTCTAAAGCAGACTTCTTCTCGACAGTCAAAGCGGGGTTACGTTATTGCCCGTCGTGCACAGGAACCACAGGCACAACGGTGGGTGGCGGCTTTTTTATATATATATATATATATATATATATATATATATATATATATATATATATATATATATAAATAAATATAGCTGCAAGCAGCGATGGAGGGCCCAAGCCGGTGGCAGCGCCAGCCCGGTGCCTTTAGTGTAACTAAAGGCACCAGGGTGGCGGTGCCACCGGCTTGGGCCCGTAATCGCTGCTTGCAGCTATATTTATTTATTATTATTATTATTATTATTTTACTACCTTTTGGGCACTTTTGGGGGCCTTAACGTGCTCAAAAACTCTTGAAACTTTGCACAAATGTCAGAACCTGCGGCCATCAGGGCCCGACTGAAGCTGGGACCCGGGCGTGGCAGGGGGGCTCGCCAGCGCCCCCTGGAATGGGATTCAAAAACATGTCCATATCTCAAACACGCTTGCATGTAATAATATGAAACTCGGTACACATATAGATCTCATCGGGCCGAACAACTTTCGTGCTCTAAGTTTTACGCCAGTCCAACAGGAAGTCGGTTATTATGGGCTGGATGGAAACGCATGTTCTGGCATTTGAAACACTTGTCCTAGAGAATTCATCGGATGACCACGAAACTCGGTGTGCATGAAGTCAAGACATGGAGGATGCTAAATTGCGAGGGGATTTTTGATATCTCGAACGGTTTGGCCGTGGCGAGGAAACGAATTTATGGCGAATATTGGAAACAGGAAGTGTGTTATAACATCCTCATACATTAACTGATCTTGATGAAACTTCAGCAGTGTGTTTGTTGTAAGAGGCCGATCACATGGATGTGACTATTGTGAGTCAAAGTTATAGCGCCACCAACTGGCAGCAGGAAGTGTGTCACTTTCAAAATGCTTTGAAATCACCCTCTTATTTTTACCCGATTTGCTTCAAACTTCATCTGTATAATGTAAACACACGGCAGATGTAGACCTGTGAAAGGATTATTGATATCTTAAATACTGTTGCCATGGCAACGCATCAAACTTTAATATTCTTTTTGGGTGCATTTGAGGCTCTTAACATGCTTCAAATTGCATGAAACTCAACATGCATATCAGATTTATTAGGTACTAGGCATGTGTGAAGTTTCAGAAACGGGCGCGGTGGAGGGGCTCAGTAGCGCCACCTTTAGTCAAAAATGGGGTATTAGTTTTACCTACAGTAACAAAAATCGGTATTTATATTTATCTCCCCGAGCCGGACAACTTTCTAATTTACAGTCATTAGCTCCGACCAACAGGAAGTCAGATATTTTGGTTTGAATGTGATTTGATGGGAATTTTCCCAGTCTCTCTCAGTGTCTGTGTGTGTGAGAGAGGAGGGGGGCTTTATTTTAACCCTTTCTCTGCTGTGTGGGACTTCTCGGGCACTTTTGGGGCCCTTAACGTGCTCGAAAACTCTTGAAACTTTGCACACAGGTCAGAACCTGCGGCCATTAGAGCCGGACTGAAGCTGGTACCCGGGCGTGGCAGGGGAGCTCAACAGCGCCCCCTTGAACGTGGTCCGAAAAACTTGGTCCATATATCAAACACGTTTGCATGTAATAATATGAAACTCGGTACACATTTAGATATCATCGGGCCGAACAACTTTCGTGCTCTAAGTTTTACGCCAGTCCAACAGGAAGTCGGCTATTATGGGTTGTATGAAAACGCATGCCCCTGGAATTTGATATACTCCTCCAAGAAAAATTATCCTATCGCCACCAAACTCAGTCAGCATGAAGTAAAGACATTGAGGACGCTAAATTGCGGACGGATTTTTGATATCTCGAACGGTTTGGCCGTGGCGAGGAAACAAAGTTATGGCGAGAAAAGAAAAACACAATGTGTTATAACGTCTTCATACATTTATTGATCTTGATGAAACTTCAGCAGTGTGTTTGTTGTAAGAGGGCGATCACATGGATGTGGCTATTGTGAGTCAAAGTTATAGCGCCACCAACTGGCAGCAGGAAGTGTGTTACTTTCAAGATACTTTTGACTAAAGTGGGGGGGTTATTTTTACCTACAGTCAAAAAACTCGGTCTGTATGTTGTGCTTATCGATCCGGACATCTTTCTCATTTACAGTCATTAGCTCCGACCAACAGGAAGTCAGATATTTTGGTTTGAATGTGATTTTGTTTCTCTATGACAGAGTTCCCCCTGCCATTTTCTCTCTGTGTGTGTGTGTGTGTGTGTTAGTCCAGTGAGATACTGGAGGAGGAGGAGGGGGGGGGGGGGGGGGGGGAGGGCACACACACAGACAGCCCCCCCCCCCCCCTTTTCTGTGTGTGTTTGTAGGGGAGCAGAAAGACTCACACTGATACAAGCTCTAAAGCAGACTTCTTCTCGACAGTCAAAGCGGGGTTACGTTATTGCCCGTCGTGCACAGGAACCCGAAAGGCAACGGGGGTGGCGGCTTTTTATATATATATATATATATATATATATATATATATATATATATATATATATATATATAAATAAATATAGCTGCAAGCAGCGATGGAGGGCCCAAGCCGGTGGCAGCGCCAGCCCGGTGCCTTTAGTGTAACTAAAGGCACCAGGGTGGCGGTGCCACCGGCTTGGGCCCGTAATCGCTGCTTGCAGCTATATTTATTATTATTTTTCTTACGACTATTCGGGCACTTTTGGGTCTCTTAACGTGCTCAAAAACTCTTGAAACTTTGCACACGGGTCAGAACCCGCGGCCATTAGAGCCGGACTGAAGCTGGTACCCGGGCGTGGCAGGGGGGCTCGACAGCGCCCCCTGGAACGGGGTCCGAAAACTTGGTCCATAAATCAAACACGCTTGCATGAAATAATATGAAACTCGGTACACTTATAGATCTCATCGGTTCATATATCCTTCATGCTCTGACTTTTTACCCCAGCCCAACAGGAAGTCGGCTATTTGGGGTAGTTAGAAAAACGCATTCAATGGAATTTAAAATACTCCTCCTAGACGATTCAACCAATCGCCACGAAACTCGGTGTGCATGAAGTCAAGACATTGAGGATGAAAACTTGCGAGGGGATTTTTGATATCTCGAACGGTTTGGCCGTGGCGAGGAAACGAATTTATGGCGAATATTGGAAACAGGAAGTGTGTTATAACTTCTGCATACATTAACTGATCTTGATGAAACGTCAGCAGTGTGTTTGCTGTAAGAGGCCGATCACATGGATGTGACTATTGTGAGTCAAAGTTATAGCGCCACCAACTGGCAGCAGGAAGCGTGTCACTTTCAAAATGCTTTGAATTCACCCTCTTATTTTTACCCGATTTGCTTCAAACTTCATCTGTATAATGTAAACACACGACAGATGTAGACCTGTGAAAGGATTATTGATATCTTTAATACTGTCGCCATGGCAACGCTTTAAACTTTTATATTCTTTTTGGATGCATTTGAGGCTCTTAACATACTTCAAATTGCATGAAACTCAACATGCATATCACATTTATTGTCTAATAGACATGTGCGAAGTTTCAGAAACGGGCGTGGTAAGGGGCTCAGTAGCGCCACCTTTAGTCAAAAATGGGGTATTAGTTTTACCTACAGTAACCAAAATCGGTATCTATATTTATCTCCCCGAGCCGGACAACTTTCTAATTTACACTCATTAGCCCCGACCAACAGGAAGTCAGATATTTTGGTTTGAATGTGTACTTTTAGGAGCATTTTCCCTCTGCCCCTCTGCGTCTGTGTGTGTGTGTGTGTGTGAGGAGGGGGGCTAGTTTAGTTTAACCCTTTCTCTGCTGTGTGCAAAATCTCGGGCACTTTTGGGGCCCTTAACGTGCTCGAAAACTCTTGAAATTTTGCACACAGGTCAGAACCTGTGGCCATCAGGGCCGGGCTGAAGCTGGTACCCGGGCGTGGCAGGGGGGCTCGACAGCGCCCCCTGGAATGGGATTCGAACACTTGTCCATATATCAAACACGCTTGCATGTAATAATATGAAACTCGGTACACATTTAGATCTCATCGGGCCGAACAACTTTCGTACTCTAAGTTTTACGCCAGTCCAACAGGAAGTCGGCTATTGTGGGTGGTATGAAAATGCATGCCCCTGGAATTTGAAACACTCTTTCTAGAAAATTCATCCAATCGCAACCAAACTCGGTCAGCATGAAGTCAAGACTTTGAGGATTCTAAATTGCGCACGGATTTTTGATATCTCGAACGGTTTGGCCGTGGCGAGGAAACGAAATTATGGCGAGAAAAGAGAAACACGATGTGTTATAACGTCTTCATACATTAATTGATCTTGATGAAACTTCAGCAGTGTGTTTTTTGTAAGAGGCCGATCACATAGATGTAACTAATGTGAGTCAAAGTTATAGTGCCACCAACTGGCAGCAGGAAGTGTGTTACTTTTGACAAAAGTGGGGGGGTTAGTTTTACCTACAGTCACAAAACTTGGTATGTATATTGTGCACATCGAGCCGGACAACTTTCTAATTTACAGTCATTAGCTCCGACCAACAGGAAGTCAGATATTTTGGTTTGAATGTGGTTTTGTCTCTCTCTGCCTCTCTCTGACAGAGTTCCCCCTGCCAGTGTGTGTGTGTGTGTGTGTGTGTGTGTGTGTGTCTGTGTGGGGAGGGGAGGGAGGGCACACACACAGACAGCCCCCCCTGTCTGTGTGTGTGGGGAGGGGGGCAGAAAGACTCTATTAAAAATAGGTATATTGTGCCATCTGGTGTTTTATACTATGTATACATGTGTTTTTTCTTTTAAACAAGTGTTTTAAAGTACAGTAATTTCAATGAATATATATACCACACTTCATAGGAATTTTCGGTGTTGTGTACTTACAATGGCTGCTGATTTCATGTGCCCGTAAAGTCCATGAGACTGTAGGGTGTCTAATTTTTCATTTTAGGTTTCAGAAGGGTGCTCACGCATACTTTGTGGTTGATATGTGCCCTCGATGCGCACTTTTGCAGAACCCACACTGATGCAAGCTCTAAAGCAGACTTCTTCTCGACAATCAAAGCGGAGTTACGTTATTGCCCGTCGTGTACAGGAACCCTAAAGGCACCGGGGTGGCGGTTTTTATATATATATATATATATATATATATATATATATATATATAAATAAATATAGCTGCAAGCAGCGATTACGGGCCCAAGCCGGTGGCACCGCCACCTTGGTGCCTTTAGTGCAACTAAAGGCACCGGGGTGGCGGTGCCACCGGCTTGGGCCCGTAATCGCTGCTTGCAGCTATATTTATTTATATTTATTATTATTTTTCTTACGACTATTCGGGCACTTTTGGGGGCCTTAACGTGCTCAAAAACTCTTGAAACTTTGCACACTGGTCAGAACCCGCGGCCATTAGAGCCGGACTGAAGCTGGTACCCGGGCGTGGCAGGGGGGCTCGACAGCGCCCCCTGGAACGGGGTCCGAAAACTTGGTCCATAAATCAAACACGCTTGCATGAAATAATATGAAACTCGGTACACTTATAGATCTCATCGGTTCATATATCCTTCATGCTCTGACTTTTTACGCCAGCCCAACAGGAAGTCGGCTATTTGGGGTAGTTAGAAAAACGCATTCAATGGAATTTAAAATACTCCTCCTAGACGATTCAACCAATCGCCACGAAACTCGGTGTGCATGAAGTCAAGACATTGAGGATGAAAAATTGCGAGGGGATTTTTGATATCTCGAACGGTTTGGCCGTGGCGAGGAAACGAATTTATGGCGAATATTGGAAACAGGAAGTGTGTTATAACATCCTCATACATTAATTGATCTTGATGAAACTTCAGCAGTGTGTTCGCTGTAAGAGGCCCATCACATGGATGTGACTATTGTGAGTCAAAGTTATAGCGCCACCAACTGGCAGCAGGAAGTGTGTCACTTTCAAAATGCTTTGAATTCACCCTCTTATTTTTACCCGATTTGCTTCAAACTTCATCTGTATAATGTAAACACACGACAGATGTAGACCTGTGAAAGGATTATTGATATCTTTAATACTGTCGCCATGGCAACGCTTTAAACTTTTATATTCTTTTTGGATGCATTTGAGGCTCTTAACATACTTCAAATTGCATGAAACTCAACATGCATATCAGATTTATTGTCTAATAGACATGTGCGAAGTTTCAGAAACGGGCGTGGTAAGGGGCTCAGTAGCGCCACCTTTAGTCAAAAATGGGGTATTAGTTTTACCTACAGTAACCAAAATCGGTATCTATATTTATCTCCCCGAGCCGGACAACTTTCTAATTTACAGTCATTAGCTCCGACCAACAGGAAGTCAGATATTTTGGTTTGAATGTGTACTGTTTGGAGCATTTTCCCTCTGCCCCTCTGCATCTGTGTGTGTGTGTGTGTGTGTGTGTGTGTGTGTGTGTGTGTGTGAGGAGGGGGGCTAGTTAGGGCCCAAGCCTTGAAAAGGCGAAGGCCCTATTGTTTTCCAAAGGATTATTATTTATTATTATTATTATTGTTCTTCAAGGGTTTGGGGGCTTTTGGGGCCCTTAACATACTCAAAAACTCTTGAAACTTTGCACACGGGTCAGAACCTGCGGCCATTAGAGCCGGACTGAAGCTGGTACCCGGGCGTGGCAGGAGGGCTCGACAGCGCCCCCTGGAACGGGGTCCGAAAACTTGGTCCATAAATCAAACACGCTTGCATGAAATAATATGAAACTCGGTACACTTATAGATCTCATCGGTTCATATATCCTTCGTGCTCTGACTTTTTACCCCAGCCCAACAGGAAGTCGGCTATTTGGGGTAGTTAGAAAAACGCATTCAATGGAATTTAAAATACTCCTCCTAGACGATTCAACCAATCACCACGAAACTCGGTGTGCATGAAGTCAAGACATTGAGGATGAAAACTTGCGAGGGGATTTTTGATATCTCGAACGGTTTGGCCGTGGCGAGGAAACGAATTTATGGCGAATATTGGAAACAGGAAGTGTGTTATAACATCCTCATACATTAACTGATCTTGATGAAACTTCAGCAGTGTGTTCGCTGTAAGAGGCCGATCACATGGATGTGACTATTGTGAGTCAAAGTTATAGCGCCACCAACTGGCAGCAGGAAGTGTGTCACTTTCAAAATGCTTTGAATTCACCCTCTTATTTTTACCCGATTTGCTTCAAACTTCATCTGTATAATGTAAACACACGACAGATGTAGACCTGTGAAAGGATTATTGATATCTTTAATACTGTTGCCATGGCAACGCATCAAACTTTAATATTCTTTTTGGGTGCATTTGAGGCTCTTAACATGCTTCAAATTGCATGAAACTCAACATGCATATCAGATTTATTAGGTACTAGGCATGTGTGAAGTTTCAGAAACGGGCGCGGTGGAGGGGCTCAGTAGCGCCACCTTTAGTCAAAAATGGGGTATTAGTTTTACCTACAGTAACAAAAATCGGTATTTATATTTATCTCCCCGAGCCGGACAACTTTCTAATTTACAGTCATTAGCTCCGACCAACAGGAAGTCAGATATTTTGGTTTGAATGTGATTTGATGGGAATTTTGCCAGTCTCTCTCAGTGTCTGTGTGTGTGAGAGAGGAGGGGGGGCTTTATTTTAACCCTTTCTCTGCTGTGTGGGACTTCTCGGGCACTTTTGGGGCCCTTAACGTGCTCGAAAACTCTTGAAACTTTGCACACAGGTCAGAACCTGCGGCCATCAGGGCTGGGCGGAAGCTGGTACCCGGGCGTGGCAGGGGAGCTCAACAGCGCCCCCTTGAACGTGGTCCGAAAAACTTGGTCCATATATCAAACACGTTTGCATGTAATAATATGAAACTCGGTACACATATAGATTTAATCGGGCCGAACAATTTTCGTGCTCTAAGTTTTACGCCAGTCCAACAGGAAGTCGGCTATTATGGGCTGTATGAAAATGCAAGCCCCTGGAATTTGATATACTCCTCCAAGAAAAATTATCCTATCGCCACCAAACTCGGTCAGCATGAAGTCAAGACATTGAGGACGCTAAATTGCGGACGGATTTTTGATATCTCGAACGGTTTGGCCGTGGCGAGGAAACGAAGTTATGGCGAGAAAAGAAAAACACAATGTGTTATAACGTCTTCATACATTTATTGATCTTGATGAAACTTCAGCAGTGCGTTTGTTGTAAGAGGGCGATCACATGGATGTGACTATTGTGAGTCAAAGTTATAGCGCCACCAACTGGCAGCAGGAAGTGTGTTACTTTTAAGATACTTTTGACTAAAGTGGGTGGGTTATTTTTACCTACAGTCACAAAACTCGGTCTGTATATTGTGCTTATCGATCCGGACAACTTTCTCATTTACAGTCATTAGCTCCGACCAACAGGAAGTCAGATATTTTGGTTTGAATGTGGTTTTGTCTCTCTCTGACAGAGTTCCCCCTGCCATTCTCTGTGTGTGTGTGTGTGTGTGTGTGTGTGTGGGGAGGGAGGGAGGGAGGGAGGGCACACACACAGACAGCCCCCCCCTTTTCTGTGTGTGTTTGGAGGGGAGCAGAAAGACTCACACTAGAGTGCGGATCGGGCCAAATTTTTCAGTCCGAGCCCGGCCCGCGTCCGACAGAGCAGTAACCGAACCCGACCCGAGCCCGACAGGCATAAAGATATTTATGTTCGAGCCCGACCCGAGCCCGACAGTTAAAATCCCATTTTTTTCTCATACTAATGACAATTGTACGTTTTTTTGTGTGGAAAGCCCGCTTTTATTAAGCAACTGTAGGAAGGCAATCGGAAATGTCAACAGGACAAGCGCATCAGCGCGCGGAGCAACAAGCGCTCTTAACACCTGGCGCGCGCACATTATGCACGCGTTTCGTTGTCACGGCTACATAAACAAATGTCCGCACACAGGAAGACGGATGTTATGGTAATATTTTACATGTATTTTAATCACAAAAACGAACGTTTGCATCAAGTGAAAGCATCAGGCACATCGGCTACCTACATAATAAGCTGTTTTAAATTTAAAATGTTCAATGCCTTATCGCGCTGATGTGACCGAGCCCGACCCGAACCCGAACATCATTTCTAAATATCTGTCCGAACCCGGCCCGGCCCGTCGGGTACCGGCGGGTCTCGTCGGGCTCGGGTCGGGTATCCATCCTCTAACTCACACTGATGCAAGCTCTAAAGCAGACTTCTTCTCGACAGTCAAAGCGGGGTTACGTTATTGCCCGTCGTGCACAGGAACCCGAAAGGCAACGGGGTGGCGGCTTTTTATATATATATATATATATATATATATATATATATATATATATATATATATATATATAAATAAATATAGCTGCAAGCAGCGATGGAGGGCCCAAGCCGGTGGCAGCGCCAGCCCGGTGCCTTTAGTGTAACTAAAGGCACCAGGGTGGCGGTGCCACCGGCTTGGGCCCGTAATCGCTGCTTGCAGCTATATTTTAGTTTAACCCTTTCTCTGCTGTGTGCAAAATCTCGGGCACTTTTGGGGCCCTTAACGTGCTCGAAAACTCTTGAAATTTTGCACACAGGTCAGAACCCTCAGGGCCGGGCTGAAGCTGGTACCCGGGCGTGGCAGGGGGGCTCGACAGCGCCCCCTGGAATGGGATTCGAACACTTGTCCGTATATCAAACACGCTTGCATGTAATAATATGAAACTCGGTACACATTTAGATCTCATCGGGCCGAACAACTTTCGTGCTCTAAGTTTTACGCCAGTCCAACAGGAAGTCGGCTATTGTGGGTGGTATGAAAACGCATGCCCCTGGAATTTGATATACTCCTCCAAGAAAATGAGTCTGATCACCACCAAACTCGGTCAGCATGAAGTCAAGACATGGATGATTCTAAATTGCGGACGGATTTTTGATATCTCAAACGGTTTGGCCGTGGCGAGGAAACGAATTTATGGCGAGAAAAGAGAAACACGATGTGTTATAACGTCTTCATACATTTATTGATCTTGATGAAACTTCAGTAGCGTGTTTGTTGTAAGAGGCCGATCACATGGATGTAACTAATGTGAGTCAAAGTTATAGCGCCACCAACTGGCAGCAGGAAATGTGTTACTTTTGACAAAAGTGGGGGGGTTAGTTTTACCTGCAGTCACAAAACTTGGTATGTATATTGTGCACATCGAGCCGGACAACTTTCTGATTTACAGTCATTAGCTCCGACCAACAAGAAGTCAGATATTTTGGTTTGAATGTGATTTATGGTATACTTTAGACTACGAGTTTTTAGCAGTGGTTTATTTTATTCACACCAAACTTTTTCAACATGATGAAAATACATTAAAGATGCTAAATTGTGAACGGATATTAAATATCTCAAACGGTTTTGCTATGGCGAGGGATTAAAGTAATGTCCAAAAAAGGGAAACACTAAAAGCCTCATATCTTCTAAAAATGTTATTATTCACCATTTATTTCTATATAAAAGTATACAAATATCAGAACTAAACCCATTTTGTTCTTTTTTTCAATTTAAGAATTATGTATATGTTAAAAAACAGCCAGAATGCGCTATTTAGTCAAAAAATAAGTCATACATAGGGCAATACTGCCCTCTTGTGATCAAAATCAGGTAGGCCCATTGTATATTGTATCTATTTAAATAGTGACTGTTAGAATATTTTCCTACCGGTTAATCGATGTGTGATTAAAGCGGGGGCTTTTAAATCGCTAACTTAAAAGCCAAAGTAAGTAGGCTACTGGACGTCTGAATGAACTAAAACACATTCACTCTGTTCTGCTCGTTCCTCGCCGTGAACGCGTTATTGCTCGTGCAGCCGTGAGCATTTCGTTTAATTTTAAACATAGCGCCATTTCGGGGGTGGGATTGCTTGAATTGCGTGTTCAATAGCCTATTATTCTTAATCTTTTCAGTCAGCTCTTCACTCATGATTAATGAAATTGGACTCCTTGTGCTGATGTTTGCTGCGACTCATTCAGCTCACGATTTATTAAGCGGACACGTTCAGGTTTTAATAGGCTAGTGCCCACTATATTTGAATATCTGTATGTAATATCTATACCTAGTCACACCCTACTCTTATTAAATGTATGCTTCATAGTTCAATTTTAATTTCTAAATTTGATCTATAAATTAAATTATTTAGAATAATAACACTGTAGGACTGTTAGCCTACCCTGTGGCTGATCAAATTAAATATTTTACACTGAAAAATAACAATGCATTAAATAATGTTACAAGATTGTTTTAAATATAAGTTAATTAACGATCGTTGCAAAGAATGAAAGGCTACTTTTAAACATAACACTAAACCTCCTTTAGGTGTCGCCAGGCGACCGTCTTAATGAGCGAGTCATTGATTCATTCGTTCAAACGAGTCGTTCAAATGACTGAGTCATTCATGAATGACACAGATCTTTATGGATTGATCATTGAATCTTTGAGTCAAGCGATTCTTTCAAAATGCGGAATCATTCACTAATGAAAAAACACTGAGATGCGCAATGGTTCTGCTGTGATCTTTGTTTAACTATTTTCGCTGCTGAAACAGAACAAAAACAGTCAACATTGTTGTGTGTGTGTGTGTGTGATTTTGGTTGGGTGACATTTGTAGGTTACAGTTTGACAAGAGTTTATAGTTTAACAAAAGCACAATGTTGTGTTTTATTGCGAGTGTACACAAATATAAGGAAACACTTTGCAGTTTGAATGATGTCCTGTATGAACAAAATGACAGAGTATGTTTTTATGTCTCCATTTTTCGATCGATCCTCGTACACACACACACACACACACACACACACATTGCAATCTTGACATTGCAGCCACACACACAGACAGCCCCTCCTGTGTGTGTCTGTGTGGGGAGGGGGGCAGAAAGACTATTAAAAATAGGTATATTGTGCCATCTAGTGTTTTATACTATGTATAAATGTGTTTTTTCTTTTAAACAAGTGTTTTAAAGTACACTAATTTCAATTAATTCAATGCTGCATTTTTATGTATATTTAAACATTATCAAAGACTACTTTCTGTCAAAGTTAGGATGTTATTTTTTTAGTTTCAAAAGTTCTCTGTCTCCCTCTGTCTGTCATTCCCCTCCCCTATTCCTGTTTTTTCATTGCACGTTTTTCAATGTAAAAAAATCTTTCTGTTTTGATATATTTAAACTTTTAAAAAAAATCTGGCAAAAAATCTGCCCTCGATGAGCCTTTTGCACAACCCATTTTTTTATTTTATTTTTTCACTGTTCTAATCAGGTCAGGCAAGTCAAATTCTCTGTCTTGTCCCTTAAAAAATGTAATATATATATATATATTATATATACCACACTTCATATGAATTTTTGGTCTTGTTTACTTACAATGGCTGCTGATTTCATGTGTCCGTTAAGTCCATGAGACTGGGTGTCTAATTTTTCATTTTAGGTTTCAGAAGGGTGCTCACGCATACTTTGTGGTTGATATGTGCCCTCAATGCGCACTTTTGCAGAACCCACACTGATGCAAGCTCTAAAGCAGACTTCTTCTGGACAGTCAAAGCAGAGTTACGTTACTGCCCGTCGTGCACAGGAACCCTAAAGGCACCGGGGTGGCGGATTTTTATATATATATATATATATATATATATATATATATATATATATATATATATATATATGTATATATATATATATATAAATAAATATAGCTGCAAGCAGCGATGGAGGGCCCAAGCCGGTGGCACCGTCTTCCTGGTGCCTTTAGTGCAACTAAAGGCACCGGGGTGGCGGTGCCACCGGCTTGGGCCCGTAATCGCTGCTTGCAGCTATATTTAGGGCCCAAGCCTTGAAAAGGCGAAGGCCCTATTGTTTTCCTCCGGATTATTCTTCTCTATTATTATTATTATTATATTACTACCTTTTGGGCACTTTTGGGGGCCTTAACGTGCTCAAAAACTCTTGAAACTTTGCACAAATGTCAGAACCCGCGGCCATTAGAGCCGGACTGAAGCTGGTACCCGGGCGTGGCAGGGGGGCTCGACAGCGCCCCCTGGAACGGGGTCCGAAAACTTGGTCCATAAATCAAACACGCTTGCGTGTAATAATATGAAACTCGGTACACTTATAGATCTCATCGGTTCATATATCCTTCGTGCTCTGACTTTTTACCCCAGCCCAACAGGAAGTCGGCTATTTGGCGTAGTTTAAAAAACACATGCAATGGAATTTAAAGTACTCCTCCTAGACGATTCAACCAATCACCACGAAACTCGGTGTGCATGAAGTCAAGACATGGAGGATGATAAATTGCGAGGGGATTTTTGATATCTCGAACGGTTTGGCCGTGGCGAGGAAACGAATTTATGGCGAATATTGGAAACAGGAAGTGTGTTATAACATCCTCATACATTAATTGATCTTGATGAAACTTCAGCAGTGTGTTCGCTGTAAGAGGCCGATCACATGGATGTGACTATTGTGAGTCAAAGTTATAGCGCCACCAACTGGCAGCAGGAAGTGTGTCACTTTCAAAATGCTTTGAATTCACCCTCTTATTTTTACCCGATTTGCTTCAAACTTTATGTGTATAATGTAAACACACGGCAGATGTAGACCTGTGAAAGAATTATTGATATCTTAAATACTGTTGCCATGGCAACGCTTTAAACTTTTATATTCTTTTTGGGTGCATTTGAGGCTCTTAACATGCTTCAAATTGCATGAAACTCAACATGCATATCAGATTTATTAGGTACTAGGCATGTGTGAAGTTTCAGAAACGGGCGTGGTAAGGGGCTCAGTAGCGCCACCTTTAGTCAAAAATGGGGTATTAGTTTTACCTACAGTAACAAAAATCGGTATTTATATTTATCTCCCCGAGCCGGACAACTTTCTAATTTACAGTCATTAGCTCCGACCAACAGGAAGTCAGATATTTTGGTTTGAATGTGATTTGATGGGAATTTTGCCAGTCTCTCTCAAGCCCCTTTCACACAGAGATTCCGGAAAATACACGGATAAAGTGACCCGGGATTTGACCCGGGTTCGTTTGAAAATGGTTCATTCACACTGCCAGTGATTTGCCGGAATCAGAGAGCGCGTTCACACACAACCCGGGTATGTCCCGGATAGACGCGTGACGTTATGATGTGACGTATAAGGTACGCACGCTCGATCATTTTTTTCGGATTCGGTCGTACACTAACGCATCACGTACCGTTCCACAAAGCTGGCGAACGATCTCAGCTTCGGCGCGGATTGCAAGGAGCTCTCGGGTCTCTGCTTCAGTCCAGTTTGCAGACATCTTTTCGTTCTTTCTTGTATCGATGACGAACACAAACTTTCTTCTAACAGAGTAACAGAGTCGCACGATAACTGTCATTGCGAAGGCTCGTGCATCATCACTACGACACACCCCTTACGGCATTTTTCCTGGCTTTTGTTCACACAGCGCGCGTTCCGGGTCTGAACACGGCAATGTTACTAGGTCCCCAACCCGGCATCGATCCCGGCATTAAACCCGGGTCGTGTTTGCGTTCACACAGAAGGCGTTCCGGCAATTTGCCGGCAATTTGCCGGGTTCAAAGTGCTGTGTGAATGGGGCTTCAGTGTCTGTGTGTGTGAGAGAGGAGGGGGGCTTTATTTTAACCCTTTCTCTGCTGTGTGCAAAATCTCGGGCACTTTTGGGGCCCTTAACGTGCTCGAAAACTCTTGAAACTTTGCACACAGGTCAGAACCTGCGGCCATCAGGGCCGGGCTGAAGCTGGTACCCGGGCGTGGCAGGGGGGCTCAACAGCGCCCCCTTTAACGGGGTCCGAAAACTTGGTCCCTATATCAAACTGAATATTGCATGAATTAGTATGAAACTCGGTACACATATAGATCTCATCGGGCCGAACAACTTTCGTGCTCTAAGTTTTACGCCAGCCCAACAGGAAGTCGGCTATTATGGGTTGTATGAAAACGCACGCCCCTGGAATTTGATATACTCCTCCAAGAAATTTAATTTGATCTTCACCAAACTCGGTCAGCATGAAGTCAAGACATTGAGGATGCTAAATTGCGGACGGATTTTTGATATCTCGAACGGTTTGGCCATGGCGAGGAAACGAATTTATGGCGAGAAAAGAGAAACACGATGTGTTATAACGTCTTCATACATTAACTGATCTTGATGAAACTTCAGTAGCGTGTTTTTTGTAAGAGGCCGATCACATGGATGTAACTAATGTGAGTCAAAGTTATAGCGCCACCAACTGGCAGCAGGAAGTGTGTTACTTTCAAGATGCTTTTGACTAAAGTGGGGGGGGTATTTTTACCTACAGTCACAAAACTCGGTATGTATATTGTGCTTATCGAGCCGGACAACTTTCTCATTTACAGTCATTAGCTCCGACCAACAGGAAGTCAGATATTTTGGTTTGAATGTGGTTTTGTCTCTCTCCGACAGAGTTCCCCCTGCCATTCTGTGTGTGTGTGTGTGTGTGTGTGTGTGTGTGTGTCTGTCTGTCTGTCTGTCTGACACTCCCCCCCCGTGTGTGTCTGTGTGGGGAGGGGAGGGAGGGCACACACACAGACAGCCCCCCTGTCTCTGTGTGTGTGGGGAGGGGGGCAGAAAGACTCTATTAAAAATAGGTATATTGTGGCATCTAGTGTTTTATACTATGTATACATGTGTTTTTTCTTTTAAACAAGTGTTTTAAAGTACAGTAATTTCAATGAATATATATACCACACTTCATATTAATTTTTGGTCTTGTGTACTTACAATGGCTGCTGATTTCATGTGTCCGTTACCGTTAAGTCCATGAGACTGTAGGGTGTCTAATTTTTCATTTTAGGTTTCAGAAGGGTGCTCACGCATACTTTGTGGTTGATATGTGCCCTCGATGCGCACTTTTGCAGAACCCACACTGATGCAAGCTCTAAAGCAGACTTCTTCTCGACAGTCAAAGCGGAGTTACGTTATTGCCCGTCGTGCACAGGAACCCTAAAGGCACCGGGGTGGCGGTTTATATATATATATATATATATATATATATATATATATATATATATATATATATATATATATATATATATATAAATAAATATAGCTGCAAGCAGCGATGGAGGGCCCAAGCCGGTGGCACCGCCACCTCGGTGCCTTTAGTGTAACTAAAGGCACCGGGGTGGCGGTGCCACCGGCTTGGGCCCGTATATATATATATTTAGGGCCCAAGCCTTGAAAAGGCGAAGGCCCTATTGTTTTTCTAAGGATTATTAGGGCCCAAGCCTTGAAAAGGCGAAGGCCCTATTGTTTTCCTTCGGATTATTATTTATTCTTCTTCTTCTTCTTTATTATTATTATTTTACTACCTTTTGGGCACTTTTGGGGGCCTTAACGTGCTCAAAAACTCTTGAAACTTTGCACAAATGTCAGAACCCGCGGCCATTAGAGCCGGACTGAAGCTGGGACCCGGGCGTGGCAGGGGGGCTCGCCAGCGCCCCCTGGAATGGGATTCAAAAACATGTCCATATCTCAAACACGCTTGCATGTAATAATATGAAACTCGGTACAAATATATATCTCATCGGGCCGAACAACTTTCGTGCTCTAAGTTTTACGCCAGTCCAACAGGAAGTCGGTTATTATGGGTTGTATGGAAACGCATGTTCTGGCATTTGAAACACTTGTCCTAGAGAATTCATCGGATGACCACGAAACTCGGTGTGCATGAAGCCAAGACATGGAGGATGATAAATTGCGAGGGGATTTTTGATATCTCGAACGGTTTGGCCGTGGCGAGGAAACAAATTTATGGCGAATATTGGAAACAGGAAGTGTGTTATAACATCCTCATACATTAATTGATCTTGATGAAACTTCAGCAGTGTGTTCGCTGTAAGAGGCCGATCACATGGATGTGACTATTGTGAGTCAAAGTTATAGCGCCACCAACTGGCAGCAGGAAGTGTGTCACTTTCAAAATGCTTTGAAATCACCCTCTTATTTTTACCGATTTGCTTCAAACTTCATCTGTATAATGTAAACACACGGCAGATGTAGACCTGTGAAAGGATTATTGATATCTTAAATACTGTTGCCATGGCAACGCATCAAACTTTAATATTCTTTTTTAAAGTTTTTGAGACTCTTAGCATACTTGAAATTGCATGAAACTCGACAGACACTTTACATTTATTGCCTAGTACAATTGTGCAAAGTTTCAGAAATGGGCGTGGTAAGGGGCTCAGTAGCGCCACCTTTAGTCAAAAAGGGGGTATTAGTTTTACCTACAGTAACAAAAAACGGTATCTATATTTATCTCCACGAGCCGGACAACTTTCTAATTTACAGTCATTAGCTCCGACCAACAGGAAGTCAGATATTTTGGTTTGAATGTGATTTGATGGGAATTTTGCCAGTCTCTCTCAGTGTCTGTGTGTGTGAGAGAGGAGGGGGGCTTTATTTTAACCCTTTCTCTGCTGTGTGGGACTTCTCGAGCACTTTTGGGGCCCTTAACGTGCTCGAAAACTCTTGAAACTTTGCACACAGGTCAGAACCTGCGGCCATCAGGGCCGGCCTGAAGCTGGTACCCGGGCGTGGCAGGGGAGCTCAACAGCGCCCCCTTGAATGTGGTCCGAAAACTTGGTCCATATATCAAACACGTTTGCATGTAATAATATGAAACTCGGTACACATATAGATTTAATCGGGCCGAACAACTTTCGTGCTCTAAGTTTTACGCCAGTCCAACAGGAAGTCGGCCATTATGGGCTGTATGAAAATGCATGCCCCTGGAATTTGATATACTCCTCCAAGAAAAATTATCCTATCGCCACCAAACTCGGTCAGCATGAAGTAAAGACATTGAGGACGCTAAATTGCGGACGGATTTTTGATATCTCGAACGGTTTGGCCGTGGCGAGGAAACGAAGTTATGGCGAGAAAAGAAAAATACAATGTGTTATAACGTCTTCATACATTTATTGATCTTGATGAAACTTCAGCAGTGTGTTTGTTGTAAGAGGGCGATCACATGGATGTGACTATTATGAGTCAAAGTTATAGCGCCACCAACTGGCAGCAGGAAGTGTGTTACTTTCAAGATACTTTTGACTAAAGTGTGGGGGGGTATTTTTACCTACAGTCACAAAACTCGGTCTGTATATTGTGCTTATCGATCCGGACAACTTTCTCATTTACAGTCATTAGCTCCGACCAACAGGAAGTCAGATATTTTGGTTTGAATGTGGTTTTGTCTCTCTCTGTGTGTGGGGAGGGAGGGAGGGCACACACACAGACAGCCCCCCCTTTTCTGTGTGTGTTTGGAGGGGAGCAGAAATACTCACACTGATACAAGCTCTAAAGCAGACTTCTTCTCGACAGTCAAAGCGGGGTTACGTTATTGCCCGTCGTGCACAGGAACCCGAAAGGCAACGGGGGTGGCGGCTTTTTATATATATATATATATATATATAAATAAATATAGCTGCAAGCAGCGATGGAGGGCCCAAGGCGGTGGCAGCGCCAGCCCGGTGCCTTTAGTGTAACTAAAGGCACCAGGGTGGTGGTGCCACCGGCTTGGGCCCGTAATCGCTGCTTGCAGCTATATTTATTCTTCTTCTTCTTCTTTATTATTATTATTATTTTACTACCTTTTGGGCACTTTTGGGGGCCTTAACGTGCTCAAAAACTCTTGAAACTTTGCACAAATGTCAGAACCCGCGGCCATTAGGGCCCGACTGAAGCTGGGGCCCCGGGCGTGGCAGGGGGGCTCGCCAGCGCCCCCTGGAATGGGATTCAAAAACATGTCCATATCTCAAACACGCTTGCATGTAATAATATGAAACTCGGTACACGTATAGATCTCATTGGGCCGAACAACTTTCGTGCTCTAAGTTTTACGCCAGTCCAACAGGAAGTCGGTTATTATGGGTTGTATGGAAACGCATGTTCTGGCATTTGAAACACTTGTCCTAGAGAATTCATCGGATGACCACGAAACTCGGTGTGCATGAAGTCAAGACATGGAGGATGATAAATTGCGAGGGGATTTTTGATATCTCGAACGGTTTGGCCGTGGCGAGGAAACGAATTTATGGCGAATATTGGAAACAGGAAGTGTGTTATAACATCCTCATACATTAACTGATCTTGATGAAACTTCAGCAGTGTGTTCGCTGTAAGAGGCCGATCACATGGATGTGACTATTGTGAGTCAAAGTTATAGCGCCACCAACTGGCAGCAGGAAGTGTGTCACTTTCAAAATGCTTTGAAATCACCCTCTTATTTTTACCCGATTTGCTTCAAACTTCATCTGTATAATGTAAACACACGGCAGATGTAGACCTGTGAAAGGATTATTTATATCTTAAATACTGTTGCCATGGCAACGCATCAAACTTTAATATTCTTTTTTAAAGTTTTTGAGACTCTTAGCATACTTGAAATTGCATGAAACTCGACAGACACTTTACATTTATTGCCTAGTACACTTGTGCAAAGTTTCAGAAACGGGCGTGGTAAGGGGCTCAGTAGCGCCACCTTTAGTCAAAAATGGGGTATTAGTTTTACCTACAGTAACAAAAATCGGTATCTATATTTATCTCCACGAGCCGGACAACTTTCTAATTTACAGTCATTAGCTCCGACCAACAGGAAGTCAGATATTTTGGTTTGAATGTGATTTGATGGGAATTTTGCCAGTCTCTCTCAGTGTCTGTGTGTGTGAGAGAGGAGGGGGGCTTTATTTTAACCCTTTCTCTGCTGTGTGGGACTTCTCGGGCACTTTTGGGGCCCTTAACGTGCTCGAAAACTCTTGAAACTTTGTACACAGGTCAGAACCTGCGGCCATCAGGGCCGGCCTGAAGCTGGTACCCGGGCGTGGCAGGGGGGCTCGGCAGCGCCCCCTGGAATGGGATTCAAAAACATGTCCATATATCAAACACGCTTGCATGTAATAATATGAAACTCGGTACACATATAGATCTCATCGGGCCGAACAACTTTCGTGCTCTAAGTTTTACGCCAGTCCAACAGGAAGTCGGCTATTATGGGCTGTATGGAAACGCATGTTCTGGCATTTGAAACACTTCTCCCAGAGAATTCATCCGATGACCACGAAACTCGGTGTGCATGAAGTCAAGACATGGAGGATGCTAAATTGCGGACGGATTTTTGATATCTCGAACGGTTTGGCCGTGGCGAGGAAACGAATTTATGATTAAAAAAGGATGCATAAAGTGTGTTATAACTTAGTTATAGTTTTACCTACAGTTACAAAACTCAGCGTGTATATTGATCTTATCAAGCCGAACAACTTTCTAATTTACAGTCATTAGCTCCGACCAACAGAAAGTCAGATATTGTGGTTTGAATGTGAATTGTGTCTCTCTCTGTCTCTCTGCCATTCTGTGTGTGTGTGTCTGTCTGTGTGGGGTGTGGAGGGGAGGGGGGGATCTGTGTATGTGTGTGTGTGTGTGTGTGAGGAGGGGGGCTAGTTTAGTTTAACCCTTTCTCTGCTGTGTGCAAAATCTCGGGCACTTTTGGGGCCCTTAACGTGCTCGAAAACTCTTGAAATTTTGCACACAGGTCAGAACCCGCGGCCATCAGGGCGAGGCTGAAGCTGGTACCCGGGTGTGGCAGGGGGGCTCGACAGCGCCCCCTGGAATGGGATTCAAACACTTGTCCGTATATCAAACACGCTTGCATGTAATAATATGAAACTCGGTACACATTTAGATCTCATCGGGCCGAACAACTTTCGTGCTCTAAGTTTTACGCCAGCCCAACAGGAAGTCGGCTATTATGGGTGGTATGAAAACGCATGCCCCTGGAATTTGAAACACTCTTTCTAGAAAATTCATCCAATCGCAACCAAACTCGGTCAGCCTGACGACAAGACATTGAGGATACTAAATTGCTGACGGATTTTTGATATCTCGAACAGTTTGGCCGTGGCGAGGAAACGAAATTATGGCGAGAAAAGAGAAACACGATGTGTTATAACGTCTTCATACATTAATTGATCTTGATGAAACTTCAGTAGCGTGTTTGTTGTAAGAGAGCGATCACATGGATGTAACTAATGTGAGTCCCCCCCCTTTTCTGTGTGTGTTTGGAGGGGAGCAGAAAGACTCACACTGATTCAAGCTCTAAAGCAGACTTCTTCTCGACAGTCAAAGCGGGGTTACGTTATTGCCCGTCGTGCACAGGAACCCGAAAGGCAACGGGGTGGCGGCTTTTTATATATATATATATATATATTTATATATATATATATATATATATATATATATAAATAAATAAATATAGCTGCAAGCAGCGATGGAGGGCCCAAGCCGGTGGCAGCGCCAGCCCGGTGCCTTTAGTGTAACTAAAGGCACCAGGGTGGCGGTGCCACCGGCTTGGGCCCGTAATCGCTGCTTGCAGCTATATTTATTATTATTTTTCTTACGACTATTCGGGCACTTTTGGGGGCCTTAACGTGCTCAAAAACTCTTGAAACTTTGCACACGGGTCAGAACCCGCGGCCATTAGAGCCGGACTAAAGCTGGTACCCGGGCGTGGCAGGGGGGCTCGACAGCGCCCCCTGGAACGGGGTCCGAAAACTTGGTCCATAAATCAAACACGCTTGCATGAAATAATATGAAACTCGGTACACTTATAGATCTCATCGGTTCATATATCCTTCGTGCTCTGACTTTTTACCCCAGCCCAACAGGAAGTCGGCTATTTGGCGTAGTTTAAAAAACACATGCAATGGAATTTAAAATACTCCTCCTAGACGATTCAACCAATCACCACGAAACTCGGTGTGCATGAAGTCAAGACATGGAGGATGAAAAATTGCCAGGGGATTTTTGATATCTCGAACGGTTTGGCCGTGGCGAGGAAACGAATTTATGGCGAATATTGGAAACAGGAAGTGTGTTATAACATCCTCATACATTAACTGATCTTGATGAAACTTAAGCAGTGTGTTCGCTGTAAGAGGCCGATCACATGGGTGTGACTATTGTGAGTCAAAGTTATAGCGCCACCAACTGGCAGCAGGAAGTGTGTCACTTTCAAAATGCTTTGAATTCACCCTCTTATTTTTACCCGATTTGCTTCAAACTTTATGTGTATAATGTAAACACACGGCAGATGTAGACCTGTGAAAGAATTATTGATATCTTAAATACTGTTGCCATGGCAACGCTTTAAACTTTTATATTCTTTTTGGGTGCATTTGAGGCTCTTAACATGCTTCAAATTGCATGAAACTCAACATGCATATCAGATTTATTAGGTACTAGGCATGTGTGAAGTTTCAGAAATGGGCGCGGTGGAGGGGCTCAGTAGCGCCACCTTTAGTCAAAAATGGGGTATTAGTTTGACCTACAGTAACCAAACTCGGTACGTATATTCTTCTCTTCGATCCGGACAACTTTCTAATTTACAGTCATTAGCTGCGACCAACAGAAAGTCAGATATTGTGGTTTGAATGTGGATTGTGTCTCTCTCTGTCTCTGCCATTCTCTGTGTGTGTGTGTGTGTGTCTGTCTGTGTGGGGAGGGGAGGGGGGGGGGATCTGTGTATGTGTGTGTGAGGAGGGGAGGGGGGCTTTATTTTAACCCTTTCTCTGCTGTGTGGGACTTCTCGGGCACTTTTGGGGCCCTTAACGTGCTCGAAAACTCTTGAAACTTTGCACACAGGTCAGAACCTGCGGCCATCAGGGCTGGGCTGAAGCTGGTACCCGGGCGTGGCAGGGGAGCTCAACAGCGCCCCCTTGAACGTGGTCCGAAAAACTTGGTCCATATATCAAACACGTTTGCATGTAATAATATGAAACTCGGTACACATATAGATTTAATCGGGCCGAACAACTTTCGTGCTCTAAGTTTTACGCCAGTCCAACAGGAAGTCGGCTATTATGGGCTGTATGAAAATGCATGCCCCTGGAATTTGATATACTCGTCCAAGAAAAATTATCCTATCGCCACCAAACTCGGTCAGCATGAAGTCAAGACATTGAGGACGCTAAATTGCGGACGGATTTTTGATATCTCGAACGGTTTGGCCGTGGCGAGGAAACGAAGTTATGGCGAGAAAAGAAAAACACAATGTGTTATAACGTCTTCATACATTTATTGATCTTGATGAAACTTCAGCAGTGTGTTTGTTGTAAGAGGGCGATCACATGGATGTGACTATTGTGAGTCAAAGTTATAGCGCCACCAACTGGCAGCAGGAAGTGTGTTACTTTCAAGATACTTTTGACTAAAGTGGGTGGGTTATTTTTACCTACAGTCACAAAACTCGGTCTGTATATTGTGCTTATCGATCCGGACAACTTTCTAATTTACAGTCATTAGCTCCGACCAACAGGAAGTCAGATATTTTGGTTTGAATGTGGTTTTGTCTCTCTCTGACAGAGTTCCCCCTGCCATTCTCTGTGTGTGTGTGTGTGGGGGGGGGGGGGGGGGGAGGGAGGGAGGGAGGGCACACACACAGACAGCCCCCCCCTTTTCTGTGTGTGTTTGGAGGGGAGCAGAAAGACTCACACTGATGCAAGCTCTAAAGCAGACTTCTTCTCGACAGTCAAAGCGGGGTTACGTTATTGCCCGTCGTGCACAGGAACCCGAAAGGCAGCGGGGTGGCGGCTTTTTATATATATATATATATATATATATATATATATATATATATATATATATATATATATATATATATATATATATATATATATATATATAAATAAATATAGCTGCAAGCAGCGATGGAGGGCCCAAGCCGGTGGCAGCGCCAGCCCGGTGCCTTTAGTGTAACTAAAGGCACCAGGGTGGCGGTGCCACCGGCTTGGGCCCGTAATCGCTGCTTGCAGCTATATTTATTTATATATATATATTTAGGGCCCAAGCCTTGAAAAGGCGAAGGCCCTATTGTTTTCCTTCGGATTATTATTTATTATTATTATTATTATTCTTTATTATTATTATTTTACTACCTTTTGGGCACTTTTGGGGGCCTTAACGTGCTCAAAAACTCTTGAAACTTTGCACAAATGTCAGAACCCGCGGCCATTAGGGCCGCGCTGAAGCTGGGACCCGGGCGTGGCAGGGGGGCTCGACAGCGCCCCCTGGAATGGGATTCAAACACTTGTCCGTATATCAAACACGCTTGCATGTAATAATATGAAACTCGGTACACATTTAGATATCATCGGGCCGGACAACTTTCGTGCTCTAAGTTTTACGCCAGCCCAACAGGAAGTCAGCTATTATGGGTTGTATGGAAATGCATGTTCTGGCATTTGAAACACTTCTCCAAGAGAATTCATCCGATGACCACGAAACTCGGTGTGCATGAAGTCAAGACATGGAGGATGATAAATTGCGAGGGGATTTTTGATATCTCGAACGGTTTGGCCGTGGTGAGGAAACAAATTAATGGCGAATATTGTAAACAGGAAGTGTGTTATAACATCCTCATACATAAATTGATCTTGATGAAACTTCAGCAGTGTGTTCGCTGTAAGAGGCCGATCACATGGATGTGACAATTGTGAGTCAAAGTTATAGCGCCACCAACTGGCAGCAGGAAGTGTGTCACTTTCAAAATGTCACTTTCGCCACCTTTAGTCAAAAATGGGGTATTAGTTTTACCTACAGTAACAAAAATCGGTATTTATATTTATCTCCCCGAGCCGGACAACTTTCTAATTTACAGTCATTAGCTCCGACCAACAGGAAGTCAGATATTTTGGTTTGAATGTGATTTGATGGGAATTTTGCCAGTCTCTCTCTCAGTGTCTGTGTGTGTGAGAGAGGAGGGGGGCTTTATTTTAACCCTTTCTCTGCTGTGTGGGACTTCTCGGGCACTTTTGGGGCCCTTAACGTGCTCGAAAACTCTTGAAACTTTGCACACAAGTCAGAACCTGCGGCCATCAGGGCTGGGCTGAAGCTGGTACCCGGGCGTGGCAGGGGGGCTCAACAGCGCCCCCTTTAACGGGGTCCGAAAACTTGGTCCATATATCAAACTGAATATTGCATGAATTAGTATGAAACTCGGTACACATATAGATCTCATCGGGCCGAACAACTTTCGTGCTCTAAGTTTTACGCCAGCCCAACAGGAAGTCGGCTATTATGGGTTGTATGAAAACGCACGCCCCTGGAATTTTATATACTCCTCCAAGAAATTTAATTTGATCTTCACCAAACTCGGTCAGCATGAAGTCAAGACATTGAGGATGCTAAATTGCGGACGGATTTTTGATATCTCGAACGGTTTGGCCGTGGCGAGGAAACAAATTTATGGCGAGAAAAGAGAAACACGATGTGTTATAACGTCTTCATACATTAATTGATCTTGATGAAACTTCAGCATTGTGCTCGCTGTAAGAGGCCCATCACATGGATGTAACTAATGTGAGTCAAAGTTATAGCGCCACCAACTGGCAGCAAGAAGTGTGTTACTTTCAAGATACTTTTGACTAAAGTGGTGGGGTTATTTTTACCTACAGTCACAAAACTCGATCTGTATATTGTGCTTATCGATCCGGACAACTTTCTCATTTACAGTCATTAGCTCCGACCAACAGGAAGTCAGATATTTTGGTTTGAATGTGGTTTTGTCTCTCTCTGACAGAGTTCCCCCTGCCATTCTCTCGGTGTGTGTGTGTGTGTGTGTGTGTGTGTGGGGAGGGAGGGGGGGAGGGAGGGAGGGAGGGAGGGAGGGCACACTCACAGACAGCCCCCCCTTTTCTGTGTGTGTTTGGAGGGGAGCAGAAAGACTCACACTGATACAAGCTCTAAAGCAGACTTCTTCTCGAGAGTCAAAGCGGGGTTACGATATTTCCCGTCGTGCACAGGAACCCGAAAGGCAACGGGGTGGCGGCTTTTTATATATATATATATATATATATATATATATATATATATATATATATATATATATATATATAAATATAGCTGCAAGCAGCGATGGAGGGCCCAAGCCGGTGGCAGCGCCAGCCCGGTGCCTTTAGTGTAACTAAAGGCACCGGGGTGGCGGTGCCACCGGCTTGGGCCCGTAATCGCTGCTTGCAGCTATATTTATTATTATTTTTCTTACGACTATTCGGGCACTTTTGGGGGCCTTAACGTGCTCAAAAACTCTTGAAACTTTGCACACGGGTCAGAACCCGCGGCCATTAGAGCCGGACTGAAGCTGGTACCCGGGCGTGGCAGGGGGGCTCGACAGCGCCCCCTGGAACGGGGTCCGAAAACTTGGTCCATAAATCAAACACGCTTGCATGAAATAATATGAAACTCGGTACACTTATAGATCTCATCGGTTCATATATCCTTCATGCTCTGACTTTTTACCCCAGCCCAACAGGAAGTCGGCTATTTGGGGTAGTTAGAAAAACGCATTCAATGGAATTTAAAATACTCCTCCTAGACGATTCAAACAATCACCACGAAACTCGGTGTGCATGAAGTCAAGACATTGAGGATGAAAAATTGCGAGGGGATTTTTGATATCTCGAACGGTTTGGCCGTGGCGAGGAAACGAATTTATGGCGAATATTGGAAACAGGAAGTGTGTTATAACATCCTCATACATTAACTGATCTTGATGAAACGTCAGCAGTGTGTTTGCTGTAAGAAGCCGATCACATGGATGTGACTATTGTGAGTCAAAGTTATAGCGCCACCAACTGGCAGCAGGAAGTGTGTCACTTTCAAAATGCTTTGAATTCACCCTCTTATTTTTACCCGATTTGCTTCAAACTTCATTTGTATAATGTAAACACACGGCAGATGTAGACCTGTGAAAGGATTATTGATATCTTTAATACTGTCGCCATGGCAACGCTTTAAACTTTTATATTCTTTTTGGATGCATTTGAGGCTCTTAACATACTTCAAATTGCATGAAACTCAACATGCATATCACATTTATTGTCTAATAGACATGTGCGAAGTTTCAGAAACGGGCGTGGTAAGGGGCTCAGTAGCGCCACCTTTAGTCAAAAATGGGGTATTAGTTTTACCTACAGTAACCAAAATTGGTATCTATATTTATCTCCCCGAGCCGGACAACTTTCTAATTTACAGTCATTAGCTCCGACCAACAGGAAGTCAGATATTTTGGTTTGAATGTGTACTGTTTGGAGCATTTTCCCTCTGCCCCTCTGCATCTGTGTGTGTGTGTGTGTGAGGAGGGGGGCTAGTTTAGTTTAACCCTTTCTCTGCTGTGTGCAAAATCTCGGGCACTTTTGGGGCCCTTAACGTGCTCGAAAACTCTTGAAATTTTGCACACAGGTCAGAACCCGCAGCCATCAGGGCCGGGCTGAAGCTGGTACCCGGGCGTGGCAGGGGGGCTCGACAGCGCCCCCTGGAATGGGATTCGAACACTTGTCCGTATATCAAACACGCTTGCATGTAATAATATGAAACTCGGTACACATTTAGATCTCATCGGGCCGAACAACTTTCGTGCTCTAAGTTTTACGCCAGTCCAACAGGAAGTCGGCTATTGTGGGTGGTATGAAAACGCACGCCCCTGGAATTTGATATACTCCTCCAAGAAAATGAGTCTGATCACCACCAAACTCGGTCAACATGAAGTCAAGACATGGATGATTCTAAATTGCGGACGGATTTTTGATATCTCAAACGGTTTGGCCGTGGCGAGGAAACGAATTTATGGCGAGAAAAGAGAAACACGATGTGTTATAACGTCTTCATACATTTATTGATCTTGATGAAACTTCAGTAGCGTGTTTGTTGTAAGAGGCCGATCACATGGATGTAACTAATGTGAGTCAAAGTTATAGCGCCACCAACTGGCAGCAGGAAATGTGTTACTTTTGACAAAAGTGGGGGGGTTAGTTTTACCTGCAGTCACAAAACTTGGTATGTATATTGTGCACATCGAGCCGGACAACTTTCTGATTTACAGTCATTAGCTCCGACCAACAAGAAGTCAGATATTTTGGTTTGAATGTGATTTATGGTATACTTTAGACTACGAGTTTTTAGCGGTGGTTTATTTTATTCACACCAAACTTTTTCAACATGATGAAAATACATTAAAGATGCTAAATTGTGAACGGATATTAAATATCTCAAACGGTTTTGCTATGGCGAGGGATTAAAGTAATGTCCAAAAAAGGAAACACTAAAAGCCTCATATCTTCTAAAAATGTTATTATTCACCATTTATTTCTATATAAAAGTATACAAATATCAGATCTAAACCCATTTTGTTCTTTTTTTCAATTTAAGAATTATGTATATGTTAAAAAACAGCCAGAATGCGCTATTTAGTCAAAAAATAAGTCATACATAGGGCAATACTGCCCTCTTGTGATCAAAATCAGGTAGGCCCATTGTATATTGTATCAATATAAATAGTGACTGTTAGAATATTTTCCTACCGGTTAATCGATGTGTGATTAAAGCGGGGGCTTTTAAATCGCTAACTTAAAAGCCAAAGTAAGTAGGCTACTGGACGTCTGAATGAACTAAAACACATTCACTCTGTTCTGCTCGTTCCTCGCCGTGAACGCGTTATTGCTCGTGCAGCCGTGAGCATTTCGTTTAATTTTAAACATAGCGCCATTTCGGGGGTGGGATTGCTTGAATTGCGTGTTCAATAGCCTATTATTCTTAATCTTTTCAGTCAGCTTTTCACCCATGATTAATGAAATTGGACTCCTTGTGCTGATGTTTGCTGAGACTCATTCAGCTCACGATTTATTAAGCGGACACGTTCAGGTTTTAATAGGCTAGTGCCCACTATATTTGAATATCTGTATGTAATATCTATACCTAGTCACACCCTACTCTTATTAAATGTATGCTTCATAGTTCAATTTTAATTTCTAAATTTGATCTATAAATTAAATTATTTAGAATAAGACACTGTAGGACTGTTAGCCTACCCTGTGGCTGATCAAATTAAATATTTTACACTGAAAAATAACAATGCATTAAATAATGTTACAAGATTGTTTTAAATATAAGTTAATTAACGATCGTTGCAAAGAATGAAAGGCTACTTTTAAACATAACACTAAACCTCCTTTAGGTGTCGCCAGGCGACCGTCTTAATGAGCGAGTCATTGATTAATTCGTTCAAACGAGTCGTTCAAATGACTGTGACTGAGTCATTCATGAATGACACAGATCTTTATGGATTGATCATTGAATCTTTGAGTCAAGCGATTCTTTCAAAATGCGGAATCATTCACTAATGAAAAAACACTGAGATGCGCAATGGTTCTGCTGTGATCTTTGTTTAACTATTTTCGCTGCTGAAACAGAACAAAAACAGTCAACATTGTTGTGTGTGTGATTTTGGTTGGGTGACATTTGTAGGTTACAGTTTGACAAGAGTTTATAGTTTAACAAAAGCACAATGTTGTGTTTTATTGCGAGTGTACACAAATATAAGGAAACACTTTGCAGTTTGAATGATGTCCTGTATGAACAAAATGACAGAGTATGTTTTTATGTCTCCATTTTTCGATCGATCCTCGTACACACACACACACACACACACACACACATTGCAATCTTGACATTGCAGCCACACACACAGACAGCCCCTCCTGTGTGTGTCTGTGTGGGGAGGGGGGCAGAAAGACTATTAAAAATAGGTATATTGTGCCATCTAGTGTTTTATACTATGTATAAACGTGTTTTTTCTTTTAAACAAGTGTACTAATTTCAATTAATTCAATGCTGCATTTTTATGTATATTTAAACATTATCAAAGACTACTTTCTGTCAAAGTTAGGATGTTATTTTTTTAGTTTCAAAAGTTCTCTGTCTCCCTCTGTCTGTCATTCCCCTCCCCTATTCCTGTTTTTTCATTGCACGTTTTTCAATGTAAAAAAATCTTTCTGTTTTGATATATTTAAAATTTTAAAAAAAATCTGGCAAAAAATATGCCCTCGATGAGCCTTTTGCACAACCCATTTTTTTTTTTTTTTTTTTCACTGTTCTAATCAGGTCAGGCAAGTCAAATTCTCTGTCTTGTCCCTTAAAAAATTTAATATATATATATATATATATTATATATACCACACTTCATATGAATTTTTGGTCTTGTTTACTTACAATGGCTGCTGATTTCATGTGTCCGTTAAGTCCATGACACTGGGTGTCTAATTTTTCATTTTAGGTTTCAGAAGGGTGCTCACGCATACTTTGTGGTTGATATGTGCCCTCAATGTGCACTTTTGCAGAACACACACTGATGCAAGCTCTAAAGCAGACAGTCAAAGCAGAGTTACGTTATTGCCCGTCGTGCACAGGAACCCTAAAGGCACCGGGGTGGCGGATTTTTATATATATATATATATATATATGTATATATATATATATATAAATATAGCTGCAAGCAGCGATGGAGGGCCCAAGCCGGTGGCACCGTCTTCCTGGTGCCTTTAGTGCAACTAAAGGCACCGGGGTGGCGGTGCCACCGGCTTGGGCCCGTAATCGCTGCTTGCAGCTATATTTATATATATATATATATACATATATATATATATATATATAATACTGTTTTTTTCTGTATTTTTGAT